>NC_042615.1:548946744-549248252 GCF_901001135.1 Rhinatrema bivittatum
CGGGACACACCTGACAGATGGTTCTCACATGCGTGACACACTGACCCATGATCGTCACGGGGCTAGATGTAAAAGTACAGTTTGCATCCACGGGAACCCCCCTGACCCACAATAATGGATGTAAAGCAGAATTATGACATTCCCCATACAACTCACCCTACAAAAAAGATATTCTGGTTCTGGTGTCATCTCAGTAACAGCAACTCAAACTCCTTCTACTTCCAGGCTCAATAGCCCTACTTATGAAAAGACAGCAGTTTACCACCAATGCATGTCCTCTTGAGAAAACACAACAAATGACTGATAAAACTCTTACATGCTAGTAAAATATTTCATCTCGGTAACAGACACAGAACCGACCTAACATACTCCCAGGATCTGTAGTAATGCACATAAACTAATCCACACACATTTACACTTGTATTATGGAATACACTCAAATAGGAGCAACCCTATCTATGAAAAGGCAACAATATAAATATTAAATCAGGCCCTGAAAACCAATACACCTCTTATTAGGAAAACAGAACTAGCAAGCAGCTATAGATCCCCACACAGAAATAATTGTAAAACTATACTAATAAGCAGAATAAATGTTTCTAAATAGCTATGAACAGAATAACATCCAACAATTAAAAACTATTAAAAAATTCTCCAAACACCAATAAAATATTTCAAAAAAAGCAGACACATCACATAATATTAAATAATTAAAATGGCAGTCAATCAAGAAAAATAAACTTAAAAAGCCACCTTTACTTACCCCCTCCAGCAGCTCTCCTGCTCCTCTTCAATGCAGGCCGTAGCACACAGCAGAAGCAGCAGTAGAGGCTAAGCTCTATACTCATGGTCCTCTTCCTTAATGCCCATTTCTCACACACACACACCATACCAGTCATGCCCCCATGACCAGTTTCTGTCTCTCACACACTAATCATCTCCCAGTCTTTGACACACACACCAGTCACCTTCCTGAACAGTTTCTCTCATGCCATACACACACACAGGCTTCCCACTCCCGTGTTCTACTTACATATACGGGCTTCTCACTCTCATAATCACTTTCTCTGTCTCACACACACTCACCAGTCTCCCATGCTTGTTCTCTCCACATGCACAGGCTTCTCATTTCTATAATCACTTTCTTTCTTTCTCTCTCTCTCTCACACACACACACACACACACCAGTCACCTGATCTCTCTCATGCATACACACTCACAGGCTTCCCACTCCCATGTTCTTTCAGATATACAGGCTTCTCACTCCCATGCTGTGTCTCACACACACCCAGGTTTCTCACTCCCATGCTCACTCTTCACATGCACAGGTTTCTCATTCCCATAATCACTTTCTTTCACACACACACACACACACACACCAATCACCTGATCTCTCTCATGCATACACACACAAGCTTCCCACTTCCATGTTCTGTCTTACATATACAGGCTTCTCCCTCACATGCTGTGTCTCACACACACCCAGGTTTCTCACTCCCATGTTAACTCTCTTCACATGCACAGGCTTCTCATTCCCATAATCACTTTCTCTCTGTTACACACACACCAGTCTCTCTCTCATTTCCATGCTCGCTCTCCACTGCACAGGCTTCTCATTCCCTGAATCACATTCTTTCTCTCATATTCACACACACCAGTCTCTTTCTCTCACACACCCCGTCACCTTACCAACCAGTCTCTCGCTCTCATGCATGCACACACACACAGGCTTCCCACTCCCATGCTCTTTCTCTCACATAATCAGGCTTCTCACTCCCATGCTTTTTTTCACACACACACACCCCCTCCCCCCCCAACACCAGGCTTCTTACGCCCTTGCTTTCTCACATACCCAGATTTCTCACTTCCATGCTTTTTCTCTCTCTCACACACACACACATCAGTCACTTCCTTGACTAATGTCTCACACTCTCACATACACATCAGTCATCTCCCTGAGCAGTCACTTTCATTGTCTCTCACATATACACCACATCAACTCTCTGACCAGTTTCTCTCACTCACAAACGTGCTCTCAATCACATGCAGGCTGGCTGCTTCTTTCTCTCACTCACTTCCTTCCCCCCCCCCCCGAGCACAAATGGAAACTGCAGCAGCCTCCTCCTCCTCCAGCCCCCGCAAGCCAAGAAAGTAGAATCCCATTGACCGCGGGAGGCTCAAGCTGCTCTCTCCTTTCTTGATTACCGGCTGCTTCGATTGCCAGGGGGCCGATGACGCTGCTGCTGCTGCTGCTGCTGCTGCTGCTACTTTATCACGCGGCATGGGCCGGCTCTTTCTCCTTTCCGCGCACCGCGTATCACTTCCTGTTCCGGGTCACGGGGGGGGGGGGGGGCGGGAAGAAGAAAAGGCCCAGCCACAAGTGCCACAGCTTCGTTTAGCGCCGCTGCCGTTCCCGCTGGGCTTGAACGTGCTGATAGCCCGGCAGCAACGGCAGCAAGGAAGAAAGAGCAGCGGGAGAGACCCGGAGCATGCGACACACCTGCCGGTGCTTGGCGACACACTAGTGTGTCGCCAAGCACCGGTTGAGAACCGCTGCTCTAAGGTAAGCATCTGCATGGTCACGGGGGGGGGGGGTTTCACGCCGCCACGTGTGCCCCATCTCGGCCTGCGTACAAACCGGACTTGGTGGGAGAGCGGAAAGAGAGGTGGGAGTCTGTGCTGCTGCTCCTTCTCGTGGGCCAGCCCCGTGCACGAGTTCAGAACTCGTAGGGTTGGCATGGCCTGTACACTGATCTCACAATGCCCAGGGTAAACGGAGGCAAGCGGGAGAATGCTGGAAATGGGGGGGAGGAGAGGCAATGGAAGAATGCTGGGAATAGGGAAGGAGAGAGAGAAAAAGGAGGGAGGGTGCAGATACTGGTGAAAGGGGGGAGAGAGAGGCAGGAGGCAGATGCTGGGGACAGGGGAACATGAGAAACACCGTGCTTGGTCAGACCAATGGCCACTCAAGCCCAGCATCCTGACTTCTGACGATGGCCACGCCAGATCACTTGGCAGTCCCAGCAAGTCCCGACGGGCTGCTTCATTTCCTGTTGCTCACGCCTGTATGTAAGAGTCGGCAATCTCCATGCCTACCTGGTTTATCCTCCAAAAACTTCATTCTAGCAACTTCCACAGATTAATTATACATTGACTGGGAAAAAAAAAAAAAGCCTTTCTTAAATTAAATAGGTTTTCAATTTGTTACCAGTTAGTTTCATGGAATGTCACCTAGTCCTAGAACTATTGGAAAGGGCAAATAATCATTCCCTAATTTTTTGCGCACCAGTCCTGATCATTTTATAAAGCTCCATGATATCCACGCTTCTCCACGCGGCGACCGAAGACCGGCGCCGGAGCCCCACCGGGGGAAGGTCAGGTCAGTGCTCGGCCTCCCCACCCGGGGGACCCCAACGCCAGCCGCGCGCGCCGAGGCCCAATCCGGCGAACAAAAAGGGAAAAAAAAGGGAAAAGAGCTTAGGCCCGCCCAAAAAAGAAAAAAACCAGCCAACCAGATAAAGCCCGGCAGGGCTTTAAATTCAGACTGCAGGCGCCATTTCCTCCTTCTCCACGCGGTGACCGAAGACCTGTGCGACCGGCGCCGGAGCCCCACCGGGGGAAGGTCAGGTCAGTGCTCGGCCTCCCCACCCGGGGGACCCCAATGCCAGCCGCGCGCGCCGAGGCCCAATCTGGCGAACACAACACAACGAAAATATAAAAAAACCAAAAAGTAAACAAAAACAAATTAGGGAAACACGCTAAGACCCGCCCAAAATAAGGAAGCCGGCCAACCAGATAACGCCCTACAGAGCTTTAAATCCCACCCTGATAGGCGTCGCGCACCGAGCGTCGCGCGCCGAAGGGGCACACAAAGGGGCCTACCCCTTTGTGTGCCCCTTCGTGTGTACCGGAGCACAACCAGAAACACCTACGCTAAACGACTCTGCCACGTAACTCTGCCTCTACAACCAAAGCACGCTACATCAGCGTCACCCAAGCATTCGTCCAGCGATCTCATTCTCCAAGTCTCATACACATACCTGCCTCTCCTGCATTCATCCAGCCACTCCAGCATTCATCCAGCCAATCCAGCATTCATCCAGCCACTCCAGCATTCTTCCAGCCTCTCCAGCATTCTTCCAGCCTCTCCAGCATTCATCTCCCCAGCATCCAGCCTCTCCAGCATTCATCTCAGCTAATACCATCTAACACCACTTTCGCTCCTAACAATGCAAACAATGTACCACGGTCTCCCAATACCGATTCTCCATCATAGAACGCTACTCACAGGAAAATCAAACATAATCTACAATCAACGCACCTACAAATCACTTATCCCCATCATGATTACTCCAATCCCACAACTTCTAGGATTCACTCTGTTCTCATTGATATTATTTAATGCTCAATCACTATCCAAGAAATCACTAATTTTAAATGATCTTCTCCTAGATGCAAACCCAGACTTATGTGCTATAACAGAAACGTGGTTTAAATCTACAGATATAGCTTTAATTAATCAACTACCTACTCAGACATACGACTTTTTCTCAATCCCACGACAGAAAAAAAGGGGTGGGGGCATTCTCTTAGCAGCTAAGAAAGATCTTAGATTCACTCATCACCCAATCAAATCTGACTCGAAATTGGAAACAGGTCTCTTCAAATCAGACTCACTACAAATCCTTCGAATATATGCCCCTCCAGGACTTCTAGAAACGGACCCATCACCCTTCCTAGAAATCTTAGCATCTTATCTAAAACCAGACTTCCCAATGATAATCCTAGGAGATTTCAACTTGCACGTTGATAACCCCACACTCTCAACCAGCTGCGAAACCATTCTTACAGCCATGTCTGCAATGGGATTCAAACAAATAATCAATGAACCTACCCACAAGGCAGGTCACACACTGGACCTTATCTTTGTGAACTCAGGTATAACACATTCAGTACATCCCACTTACAAAAAAGTTCCCTGGTCAGACCACTCTTTAATCTCCACCACCTTCTCAATGACCCAAATGAACAATAATCACGCCCCTCAACACTCATTTCTCTACAGAAAAGTATGCGCCTCTGTTGAACTCAGCAATCATCTAATCACGGAACTTTCACACATGGACTTCACATCACCCAATGCAGCTGTTAATTCCTGGTCCTCCATAACAGAAACTGTGGCAAACAAACTATGTCCGTGGATAACAAAAAAAGTCAAACAAGGTGCGTCAAAAAGGCAGCCATGGTTTACAAATGAACTTAAAAACCTCAAACTCGACCTGCGTCAAAAAGAAAGTAAATGGCGTAAAGCCCCTTCCCCCTCCACACTTTCTACATACAAACTCGCCCTCCAATCATACAAGAGCTCCACTTTAAAAACAAAAAGGGACTTCTATGCACACAAGATTCATAACATTATATTCGATTCCAAAGCGCTATTCACATTTGTCTCCAATCTAACTCAGGCAAACCCTCCTGACATACCACCTAACCAAGCTCAAACAAAAGCTGATGAGCTGGCACTCTTCTTCAGTAAGAAAATCACGAACCTACTAACACAATTAAAGCATAATACCGGCACACCAACCAGCAATTACATTCTTCATAATAAAGACATCTCCCTCCAATCTCTTGAACTCACCTCTTCCTCAGAGATCCAAACACTTCTTAAGAAAATGAAACCCTCATCGCATCCACTAGACCAGATTCCGTCTAAATTACTACTGCTAATCCCGGACACCATAACCAAAACCCTAGCAGACATTATAAACTGCTCATTCATCCAGGGTTTCTACCCAGACGACCTCAAAATAGCATCCATCAAACCGCTACTTAAGAAGCCTAACTTGGACCCCAAAGATCCTAACAACTTCCGTCCAATCTCAAATCTGCCTCTCATTGCCAAGGTGATGGAGAAACTAGTTAACACACAACTAGCAGATTACATAGAAGAACACAAAATTCTTTTCCCCACTCAATTCGGTTTTAGAAAAGCCTCAAGCACCGAATCCCTTCTCATCTCACTGACTGACTACATTATTTTGGGCCTCGATAAAGGACAGGCCTTCCTACTGATCTTATTGGATCTATCGGCAGCGTTCGATACTGTGAACCATGCCATATTACTAAATCAACTAGCGAACATCGGTATTGCAGGATCAGCACTAACATGGTTCAAAACATTCCTAGAAAACAGAGGTTTCAAAGTTAAAATCCACAACAAAGAATCCTCCAGATACCCATCATCACAAGGAGTTCCTCAGGGTTCCTCTCTCTCACCAACACTTTTCAACTTATACCTTCTCCCGCTTTGCCAACTGCTAAACAAATTGAACCTAAAACACTTCATATTTGCCGACGACGTCCAGATTGTGATCCCCATCAAAGAATCCATCACTAAAGCGCTAGAACTTTGGGAAAATTGCTTTCAAGAAATTAACGAGCTCTTATCCAGCTTAAATCTAATCCTAAACCAATCAAAAAGTGAATTCATTCTAATCTCTCCAGATAATTGCAAAATCACTACAAACCCGCCAGCCAACTTGCAAACCTCAAAAGTAAGAGATTTAGGAGTCTCCATAGACAACCGGCTAAATTTGAAATCGTTTATCAACCAAACAACCAAAGACTGCTTCCACAAACTGCACGTATTAAAAAGAATAAAACCCCTATTTCACTTCCATGATTATAGAACAGTGCTCCAAGCAATAATATTTGCGAAAATTGATTACTGCAACTCGATACTACTAGGCCTCCCATCATCACATACTAAACCGCTCCAAATGATACAGAACACCGCAGCAAGAATTCTAACAAACAAAAGAAGAAGAGATCACATTACACCAGTCCTTAAAGACCTACACTGGTTACCAATCCACTACAGAATAATTCATAAATCCCTCACCACAATCTACAAGAATATCCATGGACTGGCTCCACTCCATCTACAAATAGCTCTTAAAAAACACTCCTCCAACAGACCCATCAGAGAAGCATATAGAGAATATCTACAGGTACCACACAACAATACCACCCAACATATAACATTGAGAGATCGGGCCTTCTCCACAGCAGGTCCCCCACTGTGGAACTCCATCCCCCTAGAACTAAGACAGGAACCATGTCTTCCAACCTTCAGGAAAAGACTGAAAACATGGCTGTTCATGAAAGCATTTCCGGACCCTTAAAGATTCACTACCATCAAATGCAGCATTACTGAACATTTCCTATTAAACTGAAACAGTCACTATCTACCAATCATTACAATGTTTTACTTCTTGTTAAACTTTTTATCTTTCCTCTAACTCTAATCCCAGTTAGAATGACCCCCGTTTTATTGTAACTTTTTCTTCCATGCACTTGTTTTACTTTTTAATGTATACTCTTATGTTATTAGTTATTTACGTTATAATGTATTTCTCACCCCTTGTTTTATGTAAACCGACATGATACGAACTCCGTGAATGCCGGTATAGAAAAATTACAAATAAATAAATAAATAAATATCCCCTCTGTTGGGTCTTTTCTAAGCTGAAGAGCCCTAACCTGTTTTAACCTTTCTTCATAAGGGAATTGTTCCATCCCCTTTATTAGTTTTGTTGCTCTTCTCTGTACTTTTTCTATTTCTGCTATATCTTATCTAAGATGGGGCAACCAGAAAGGCACAAAATTGATTTATGCAGATGCATTGTGATGATCTCAGTTTTATTCTCTGTTCCTTTCTGAATAATTCCTAACATTATATTTGAACTTTTGACTGCTGCCCCGCACCGAGCTAAAGGTTTCAGTGTCTTGTTCACAAAAGACACATAGAAACATGACAGCTATAAAAAAAAAAAAAAAAAGACCCTGCAGCCTATCTAATCTGTCCATCCACACCAGCTGCTCAGCTCTATAATCCTTACCACTCCTTCAGAGATCGCATGTGCTTGTCCACTGCTTTCTTGAATTAAGATGCTGTCCTTATCTCCACCACCTCCATTTGGAGCCTGTTCCATATAATGCACCTCCTTTTTTGTAAAGAACTATTTCCTTAGGGGCCAATGCAATAATTTTCATGGAAAGCGGGTGCTGACTTTTCAGTGCCCGCTTTCTTAATGCACACATGGCGCCCACAAAGGCGGGCGCCATGCAATAGGCAAATTAGGGGGTCTCTCTAGCGACCCCGCAGTGCATGCCGGTTATGAAGCCCGACACCGGTAAACTCGGCATCGGTTTTCATTACTGGCAGATGGTCGGTTATGAAAAGCGATGCAGAGTTTACCGGCGGCAGTATTTTCTGCTTTTCTGTACTTCCTTTACATGCACTCAGCTATTAACGCCTGCACCAGGCAGGCATTAATTTCTGAGTGATAAATATGCGTCTGAGACGCACATTTATTTTATTGCATGAGGAGTGAATGAGTAATAGCCTCATTCACATGCATTTGCATGTGATGAGCGCTATTGTATTCACTCCGCTTTGGATGCACGCTAAATAGGCGCTAATTCCCCTATTGCATTAGGGGTGGATTAGGGCCTATTTAACCTGTGTCCGAGTGTGGATTGTACAGTGCGCTCAGCAGAGAGCACTGTATTGCATTGCCCCTTAGATTGCTCCAGATTAATCCTCCATTGCATGGCCCATCATTCCGGAAAAATATTTGCCCCTGTACCTTGGAGCTATTTGCGTGTCTCTATCATATCTCTCCATCCCATCTTTCATTGAGAGTATATTTATTTAGATCTTTAAGTGTATCATCCTATATGCTTTACAATGAAGACCTCAGACCATTTTAGTAGCCACCCTCTGGACCGAGTCATCCAGTTTATATGCTCTTGAAGGTGTGAGCTCTAAAATTATCCACAGTATTTCAAATAATTCCAAAGCCCTTTTCATCTGCCATTCAAAAGCCCAGTCCCTCAGAGTCACAAGGGCCTCTTGCAACTCTTCAGAGTCTACTTGTGTTTTATTACTTTGAATGATTTTGTGCCATCTGCAAATTTGATCATCTTTTTTAGATCATTAATTAATTTGTTGAATGCTAGTCCCAGTACAGATCCCTGAAGCTTTCCATTTTCTAACGCTTTCCTTTAGGAAAACTGACCAGAGGATGTGGTTAGTGCTGTTAGTATAACTGTGTTTAAAAAAGGATTGGATCCAGGGGAGTGACCAAGATGGCGACTGTCTAAGAGGTTCGGAAAGCTCTTGCTGTTACAGCTCTACATTGTTTCCTGAATCTTGGACTTTTACTGATAATTTTCATGCCTCACACCAAGTGAAAAGCCAGGCTCCATGAAAGCCTAGCTGCCGCTGAAAGCTTGAATAATGAATAACCAACAACCTACTATCAAGAAGTTTTTCATATCAATGCCAATGGAGCCGGGAGTGAGGGCTGCTGAAATTGAAGACGTGGAGCGAGCGTCTCCAATACTGGCTGAGGAGATCTCGCTAAGCCCCAGCACGCCAGAGACACCATCCCCACCCCAACGGCTGAGAGCAGCGGGAGAGGATACATCATCGGCCTCCTTGGTCAGCTTCACTGAGCTGGTAGCTCAGAAGGAGAGCAGTCAAGGAGGAAAACGAGAAGGGGAAGGGAAAAGAGAACTGTCGGCAAGACCTCAGGTTTTACCAAAGGGGGCCTACCTACCCCTACTTCGGGAATCAATCAACCCCGCTGAGCCAACATTGGAATCGAATCAGGACAATGATACTGAGGCCGCGGGAGGAGGTGAGCAGATGCAAGTAAGATCTTTCCTGGTTAAACCGGCTAAAATATCCATGGAAACATTATGGGATGCGTTAGTCTCAATAGAAAATGCAATAATAGGCTTGTCAAAATCTGCTTTTGAAATTAATAAAAATAGCCGGTATAATGAAGAAAGAACAAATAAACAAGAGAAAAAAGTTTTAGAAGTGGAAAAGAAAGTGAAACAGATTGAGAAAAACCAACAGAACATAATTCAAACTGAAAATGTTCAAAACAAGAAACTGGGAAATATAGAAAATTCTTTACAGAGTACAAATATAAGGTTGGTGAATTTTCCTATTATTTCCCAGATATCACCTACGGAATTATTCAAAAATTATTTAATTAAAAAGTTAAAGATTCCAAAGGAGGCACTCCCATTAATCACAAAAGCTTATTTTTTGCCGCAAAGGAAAGCTGGAAAAGACCAAGGAAATTTGGAAGAATCGAGACAGCTGAATGCGACTGATTTTCTGGAAATATCGCAAGAAGAAATAATCACAAAAAGAGGAGTATTACTAGTGACTTTTGCCTTCTTAGCTGAGAAGAATAACATATTTCGGATGTACTTTAGAAATAGTACAGAATTATTTTATGGCCAAAAAGTGTGGGTGTACCCTGACATCACTAAGGCCACACAAGAAAGGTGAAGGAAATTCTTAAGTTTGAGATCTGAGGCACTAGTGATGTGTTCTAAATTTACAGTTCGGTATCCATGTAAATGCTATATAAAGTATCAGGGTAATGATTATATCTTTTTTGAACCCTCGCAGTTAAAATTCTTTTTGGATGCTCACCCAAACGCGACCTGATCAATACATATGGCAATTGTGTAGGCTATCTTAGTATCTACTTTTTACTTTATTTCCTATTTTTTCGCTCCATGTTATATGGCTATTACTCCCCCATGCATACCTTTACTTTAAGGGTGGTATAATATTGTAATAATAATAATCTTACAAGATTATATTGGAAGAAGTTAATTCTTTGATTTCTATTTGATGTATCACCTTTTAATTTCCTCACATTGTTATATCATGTGTAATTTTGAAATGCATAAAAATAAAAAAAAAAAGGATTGGCTAAGTTCTTGGAGGAGAAGTCCATTACCTGCTATTAATTAAGTTGACTTAGAAAATAGTCACTGCTATTACTAGCAACAGTAACATGGAATAGATTTAGTTTTTGGGTACTTGCCAGGTTCTTATGGCCTGGATTGGCCACTGTTGGAAACAGGATGCTGGGCTTGATGAATCCTTGGTCTGACCCAATATGGCATGTTCTTATGTTCTTATAACCCTATCCTATTTCCTATCCTTGAACTAGTTAGTCAGTCCACATACTGACATTGCATCCTATCTCAGGGTTGTAATTTACTGAGGAGTCTTTCATGAGGGACTTTGTCAAATGCCTGCTGAAATTCCAGATACAGCATTTTGACATGCTTACATATACCCTTATCCACACACTTACGTATACCTTCTAAGGATTCCAATAGATTGGTAAGACAAGACTTCCCTTTGCGCTATTCATGCTGGCTCTTCCCCATGCTCCATTCATGCTGGCTCTTCCCCATGTTTATCCATATGAGAAGGAGGCACAATGGTGAATTCCAGGGATGAGAGAGAAGAAGGCAGGAGGGTGGATGCTGGGGAATGGGGTGGGGACAGAGGAAAGGGAAGAGGCAGGAGAGGGAGGAAAATGGAAGGCTGTTGGTGACAAGTTGAGAATGGAAATTCGGGTATTATATGGATGATGGATGGTGTGCAAATGGGGGGAATGGGGAAGAAGGTGAAAGGGATGTGAGTCAAAAAGGAATGGAAGGCTAGATGAGAGTAAAATGGAGTGGGGAGGTAGGTGAAAGCTGAAAGATGTGAGAAAATCTTAGAAAGAATGAGAAGAGGTAGTAATCAAGAGATGGAAATTGAGAAGAGACAGATGGCGACAATGATGGGCCAGTGACAGCAATGGCAGTATGATAGAAACAGCCTCCACCCCCCTCCTTCTCTTCCCCCAGCTAACATTCAGAAATCCTGTGCTGAACAGTAGGGTGTATCTGCTTGCACCCTGGAAAAAATCTGAGGGCATGTTGGAGAGAATGCACTGAGCCCTGGAAATCCAGACATCAAACCATCTTGACGGCTACAAACCCATGCACAGTTTTTGGTTACAAAATATAAGAAACTGCAGTATATATTCCTTGCAGAGAAAGCTGGCCAAAGCTGACATTTTATTTCTTATGATGTTGATACAGGAATCACCACTTTTTAATTTCAAATAACTCAAAAAGTTAAGCAGTCCATGGCCTACACTCACAGAAAAAGCATATCTCCTATTCTTCTCTGCAGTACAGGTCTGTATTAACAAAAAATAAAAAGTTTGGCCCTAACAAGCTCAGCTTTTTGCAACCAAAAAAAAAAAAATGACAGTAATACAGACTGTGAGCCAAAGGTCAAGGAAAATAACAGCATCCGTACCTATCAGCTAATAACAAAAGTAGTTACATTTCTGATGTATTTTCAAAAAGCATTAGACAAAGAAGGATGTTAACACTAGGAATATCCTATATTCTCTTAACTGTTTCACAAAAGCGGCCTCCTCACCCTCCGCAGTAAATAGGAGGATTTCTCAGGCTGCTGTGATATTTAATTTACTACGAAGCACAGGATACGTCATTTTCTTTTTCAAAGGTGTCTGTTGAATCTGTTTCCTGCGTACAGGGCAAATCGATGTTTTCTTGCTGAGAGTGCAAAAACCATTACTGGATAGTACAGAATTTAGTAGGCAAGTCTTCACTGGAGCTGCTACGGGAAGATCAAGCATGCAGCAAACAAAGCACACACTTGGTCCTGATTTACTAAGCTTTTCCCTCATAGACAGAGGGGAAAATAATTTTAAAATGCCTGCATTGGTGCAAAAGTTCCCATAGGTACCTGCACAAAAAATCAGAGCAAAAGTCCATGCAGGCTTTTGCTTTGATAATTGCCCACAAAGATTATGCTAGTATTTTTTCAATTGGAAATATGGGTGGATTTGAATAATCAAACCTATACATGGAGTTCTCCTCCTTGCCTTCTCTCCATCCCCCAGAAACACCTCCAGAGTCCATGAATACAAGTATGTGTGTTGTTGAACAACACACACATTTTTACCTGCAGACAAGTTAGGTTTCACAGGTAAAATATATTTTTACCTGTAGGAAAGGGCTTTCAGTTTTGCCCTAAGAATGGGCATGAAGGCTTAGTAAATCAGGCCTGAAGCACATAGGGGATGCATGCAGGGGTCAGCTAGCAGAGATTAGGCACGTTCACACTGCATGTGCCACTGTCACATGAGCACAATGAGGTAGATCTTAAAAAAATACACATGTGCGTACTTTTGTTCGCGCCACCAGCGCGAACAAAAGTACACCAGATTTTATAAGATACGCACATAGCCGCATCTATCTTATAAAATCCGGGGTCGGCACATGCAAGGCTGCGCAAAATCAGCAGCCTGTGCGAGCCGCGCAGCCTGCCTCCGTTCCCTCCGAGGCCACTCTGAAATCGGAGCGGCCTTGGAGGGAACTTTCTTTCCGTGTCCCCCCACCTTCCCCTCCCTTCCCCTACCTAACCCACCCCCCAGCCCTACCTAAATCCCCCCCCCACCTTTGTTGGGCAAGTTAAGCCTGCTTGAAACAGGCGTAACTTGCGCGTGCCGCCCCGGCATCCCCAGACACATGCCACAGTGCCGGGGGACTCGGGACCGCCCTCCCGGCCCGCTCCCGAACCGTCACCACGCCCCCGGACCCGCCCCGGACTGCCCCTGCCCCGGACACGCCCCTGGACATGCCCCCTCCCACCCCTTTTAGGAAGCCCCGGGACTTACGCGCGTCCCAGGGCTTTGCGCGCGCCGGCGGCCTATGCAAAATAGGCGCGCCGGCGAGGGAGGATTTACGCGCGTAGGGGTTTTAAAATCTACCCCAATGCACGCATGCCTATGGACGGACAGACAGACACAGACAAGCTAATAGGCACAGTCCCTTCAGTGCCTAAAACCAGACGGTGCACATACTAAAAACAAATGTCTAAATAGAAACAACTTGCACCAATGAAGCAATAGCTATATTCCAGGAGATTTCTTCAGCTAGCAACAAGCCCTTAACTGTAAGAAAATCAAAAACTGCAAAAGGAGCTAAAGTCTATCCTAACAACCAGAGATACAACACAACAAAGGACAGGAATTATGTACTTCACATTATCCTAGCAACTTTGTTATTAAGTAAAACCTTGCATTCATACTCACATTTTTAGCTCAAATATACATGTATGCTCGTGTGGCTGTTTAAAAGTTATCAGCCACGATTTCAGAACAAGATATATGTAATAAGAAGAATATGAAGATTAGATGAAAGTTAGATGAAGACTTCTTTGGGGGATCAGTGACTCTTTCATTAAAGAAAATTATTGCTTGTATAGAAAAGAGAACAATTTGGAGATTTTTGTTAAATTAAAAAATTTGCAGTGTGTTAATTTTCCTATCTGCTGTTCAGCTATTTAAAAGATAATGTATTTGTAATTTCTAAGGAGGCATTACCACCTCATAAGAAAATAAGGTTTACCATACTGGGTCAGACCAAAGGCCCATCAAGCCCAGTATCCTGTTTCCAGTAGTAGCCAATTTTAAAGGACTTACATTGGTTGCCAGTAGAAAGTAGAATAATATATAAAACCTTATGTATTATCCACAAAATATTATATGGTGATATGTCTGCATGGTTGAACTCTAAAATAAAACTACATATCCCTCAGCGTAATTTCAGGTCCGCCAATAAAGCCCTTCTGATAGCACCAACAGTAAGGTCTGCACACTTAAGCGAAGTAAGGGCCTGTGCAATTTCTATCGCTGGGCCGTCCCTCTGGAACAAACTGCCCCAAGAACTACGGCTACAAGTTAATCTGAAGAGATTCAGGAAAGATCTAAAAACGTGGCTTTTTAAACAAGCTTTTGAAATGGTCACTGAAGTATAATCCTGGTTTGTTTGTTTTTTTATATGATCCATTCTTCCCCTTTTTAATCTGTTCTTATCTATTTTAATATTAATTTTAGTCCTATTTTAGAAAGTTGTATAGAAGTTTATTTCTGGATATTTTAAGATATATTGTTATTTTCTCTTTCTTTTATCGTGTTCTTAAAATGTGACTATTGTAAACCGTAGAGATAGAACTTGTTTCTGTACAACAGTATATAAAACTGTATAAATAAAATAAATAAATAAAATGCAGGTCACAAGTACCTGGCAGGATCCCAAAAGATCGATAAGATTCCATGCAGCTTATCCCAGGGATAAGCAGTGGATTTCCCCAAGTCTACCTTAATAATGGTTCATAGACTTTTCAAGGAATTTGTTTAAACCCTTTTTAAACTGAGCTACACTAACAGCTTTCACCACATCCTCCAACAATGAATTCTAGTGTTTAATTATGCATTGAGTAAAAAAATATTTTCTAGTAATTTCATTGCATGTCCCATAGTCTTTGTACTTTTTGAAAGCGTAAACAACTGATTTGTGTTTACCTATTCCACTCTACTCATTATTTTATAGACCTCTATCATATCTCCCCTCAGCTGCCTCTTCTCCAAACTGAAGAGCCCTAACCTCTTTAGCTTTTCTTCATAGAAGAATTGTTCCATCCCCTTTATCATTTTAGTTGTCCTTCTCTGTACCTTTTCTATTTCTGCTATATCTTTTTTGAGATGTGATGACCAGAACTGCACAGTTGCACCATGAAGTGATACAGAGGCATTATTATATTCAATATTCTATTCTCCATTCCTTTCTTAATAATTCCTAGCATTCTATTTGCTTTCTTGGCCTCTGCTACAGGACACTGAACAGAGGATTTCAACATATTATCCAGAATGATGCCTAGATCCTTTTCCTGGGTAATGATTCCCAAAGTGGAATCTTGCAGTAACTAGTTTGACATCTTCAAATATAACACAAGATAAAGGATCTGCTGAAACTGAGGCTTTTTTTTAAATTTTATTTTATTTATTTATATTTTGCTTTTAACTTATATCAACACAAAACTTGGAAAAAGATTTTAAAAAGTAAACATGGATAGGTCTACTTTAATTGATAACTTTGTGTTGAAATCAGATAAGAAATGGGTCCATAGTTTGTAGTCCATAAGCAATAGTAGCTTGAGATCTATTTAATGTTTAGGTACTTGCCAGGTTCTTATGGCCTGGATTGGCCACTGTTGGAAACAGGATACTAGGCTTGATGGACCCTTGGTCTGACCCAGTATGGCATATCTTATGTTCTTATGTTCTTGTTCCTGCAAAAATGTGATGTATTATTTTTAGAAATAAAAGTTATGATCAGGTTAATATTTAGCAAGCCGGGAACAGTCAGTGAAGGGACTTAGCTCTGAATGGGTATGAAAATCCATGGGGATACCTACTAGAAATTGACCCCCAGCTGGGATCTGAGGGGAAGTAGGGATTGAAGCATGCCACTTTGCTACAGCACCCTTTTTGAGGTTGCTGCAGTGTTGGGCTCGCCGGCTGACAAGCAGGTGATAACTGGAATCAATTTGAGATTTTTGTTGAGATGTTTACGTGGGAGGATAGAGTTCTGTTGGTTTCTCTATTTAGCTTAGATTCTCACCTCTAGCTCAATAGGGTAGGAAGTGAGACAACTCATTGCTGGTCCGCACCTGTGACTAGTCGACTTGTCTCAATTATTATTTTTAATTGCTTTTGATTATGATCTTTGCTGATTCCCCTAGTCCTGCACAGTTTGGGATGATTCCCTTCATTGGGTAAGTCTTGAAAGAGAGAAAAACACTCTTTCCAGTTCACACCATGTCATTGGAGTATGGCAGCTCTGTGTTTTAGGGATTTTGGACATTTTTGCTCCAGAAGAAATTTTTTTTCTGCCACCTTTTCTATCCAGGAGTGGGAAAAGGAGAGGATTTTGTTTTTACCTGCTCTATGAATTTTGGGGACTTTCAGCCTGAAAGATCTAATGTAACATCTGAAAGGAAAATTGGAAAGTTGACGGATTTAATCTGAAGGAAAGAGGGGAGACTGGAGACCTTTTACGGGAGACCCTGGCCTGAGAGAGCAAGACCTGAGGGGAATGGAGTTTGTGGAGATAAGCTGTGGACCACAGATATTTTTGGACAAGGGAGAACTCTTAAAGCTCAGAGGCCCCGTTCCACCCGTGGGCGCCTTACTTTCCATCCCCTGGAAGAGAGGATACCCTGAGACCTACGGTAGTACCTAGGGACATGTGCACAGATCAAGTTGGAGTTGGATTGCATACTGATCATAGATGTAAATAGGAGAAAGTGTGTTTGGTGCCAACTGATTCAATTAAGCAAGTCATACAGTAAAAACTCTCTATTAGAACTCCCGTCCTGAGTGTCCCATCTGATTTGTTTGGCATTAGTGATTTCAAAGACTTAAGAACGGAGATACCTATGTACAATGTCCTGGGCCCTGGAGAGATATCCTCCCACCACCCGGAGAATCCACATCAAGACCTGAGAAACGTGTACATGTCTAAGACCTGGTGCTGGTACTTTCATAGCCATCACTAGGAAAGGGGATGCACACGGCTGGTCAGCTGTCAGCAAAGAAACCAGTCCTGGTTTTGATGAAGTGAATAAAATGAATAACTAAATGCCAGATCCTGTCAACTGTTCCAGCACTTAGATATTCACTCTGTGGGAAGTTGTAAGAGCCTCATCTCCTCCCACTGGGGTGTGAGGGGAGAGGGTGGAGGTGTGGTGCCAACGTTTCTTAAGAAGGGAAAGGGGGGCCTGAGCTGCAATGCCTGGGACATATTTTTTTTTTTACAACTTGCCAGCAGGGCGAGGAGATTGGGATGCTTTAGCCCAGGACACAGTTTTCATTATTTTGCAGGTTGGGGGAAGGTAAGAACATTGTTGACCTTTAAGTTTGTTTATTTTTATTTTTAACTTACCCAGCTAACTTTAGGACTGACGTTTTTCCAACCACAGTTAGCTGGGTAAGATTTTCTGGCTAGTGCTGAATATCAGTGCTAACTGGATCAATTTTAATCACAGCTCCATCCTGCCTCTTTTTCATGGGGCTAAAATATACCATTTAGCAGTGCAGGAAATTCTAAACTAGGGGGCTCCTTTGAATATTGACCTTTATTTTTCCAGATGTTGCTCAATCCACTCAAGAATGATGAATGACATTTATGGAGTTAAAACAAGATTCTCAGGCTATGATATGTGCAGAGGGGGGTGGGTAGGGAGGGTGGGAAACTGATATAATATGATGTACTCCTGTTTATTAATGGTTATGCTTCTTGCATGTTGTATTTATATATGGTGCAAACGTCAATAAAATGTTAATTAAAAAAAAAAGATTCTCAGGCTAGGAGGTTCATTTATATTGAAATATTCTTGTGAATATAATATCAAATCCCATGATGTAGCATACATTTTCTATGAACTCAATAGGTATCTCTGTTCTTAAAAGGTAAGGCTCCCAAAGATGAGAGTAGTATAGGAGGTAGCCTTAATAGAAGAAGAAGTATTCATCAGTTTAGTTATTGCTTGGTTGCTTTTATAATTAGTAAATCAAAACAATGTACAGCATTTAAAATTTGTAACAAACACACAATGGAACTAAAAGCAATCAATCAATTACATAGAATACAATAATAAATCAAAAACAATGAATAAAATGAAAGTACTTTAATTGAATGTGTCTCTACAATTTTTAAGATTATGTACTCCTTTATCTTGAAATGTATTGCTGGAGGAGATTTGGCTTTCTTTTTCACATTGTGGATTTTTTAATATACTTTTTTGTGTTGCTCCCTCTCCCCCCCCCCCCTGGACAGATAGAATATTTATATATTAGTTGTGATATTTATAACCCCCACTTCATAGGGAGGTACATTTTAGAGGCTGCTGAGTACTTTCCAACTCATTGCAGCATCTGGAAAACTATAGATTTATGTTATGGGGACAGGCTTAACCTGTGGGGCCAAGGGGATCGCAGTCAGTCACTCCAAAAGACAATGCAGACTAACAGGGTCATGTATCATTTTGTGTTAGGGCCTTAATGCCCATGTATGCTTTTATGCAAATGTGACATTTGCTATGCAAGTGGGAGGAGTTTTGGCAGAGTTAATGCTAATGAACGGCTCCTAATGTCAAATGTGATGAGAGAGAGAGAGAGAAAGCAGGAGAGAGGGAGAGAAAGAAGAAACTCTATAGAGATCAAAATGTCACTTTACTATTTATACCACTGTAAAGGGGGGCACTTTTAACTCGGTGTGGGGTTTGGGGGTGTGTGGAGTAGGTTTGGGGGCATGGTCTTACATACACAGTAGAAGGTACGAACAGCAAAGCTGACATCGCTGAAGATTTTCTGCGATTTGAATCGATGAAAGGTACAAGAGGAGTTAATTTGTGCAATGCACTCCATACCTAGCTTCAGACAAGCTAGACAGAGAGTGCAGAAAGCTAGATAGAAAGTGATTTGTAGAAATCAAATCCTCTTGTACCTTTCATCGATTCAAATAACAGAAAATGTTCAGTAATGTCAACTTTCCTGTTTGTACCTCCTACTGTGTATGTAAACCCATCCCCCCTCCCCACAAACTTACCCCACACCAAATTAAAAGTGCCCCCACTTACAGTGACATTTTGGTCTCTGTCTCTCTCGCTCTCTCGCTCTCTCTCTCTCTCTCTTGGATTAATTAGTGTGTGAAGTGAAAAATAGCACAGGTGCAATAAAATGTATCACACCTTGCAGAAATTACCAATGCAGGAGTGCTATAAATCTAGGTGTAAGTAGTGTGTTCCTGAACAAAAAATAAAATTTACTGAATCCAAAAAATGAGCAATCAAGTATTACAAAAGGCAGATGACAGTTCAGAAAGACAAAACATCAGCTTCTAAAACAAGCTGAGTAGAATGATTTATTTATTTATTTATTTTTGGTTTTTATATACCGGAAGTTCCTGTATACAATACATTTCACTCCGGTTCACATTTAACAGAAAGAACTATCGCCGGGGAGGCGGTTTACATGGAACATATCGAATATAATGAATGGATAATAGTCAAAAAATCTATTATGAAACAACTAAGATCAACTTAGAAAACAACTTGAAAACAACTTGAAACATATAACTGAAGCAATATGAACATTACAATAATGCTGTGAGACAAGGCTGGAAGTTTGTTTTTCTTGCTTTTAGCTCTCTGGGAAAGCTTGATGGAAAAGCCAAGTCTTGAGTTTCACTTTGAAAGTAGTATGGCATGGTTCAAGGCGGAGGTCCGGTGGTAGTGAGTTCCAGAGAGATGGGCCTGCTGTGGAAAGAGCGCGTTTCCTAAGGGTAGATTTTGCAGGTTGGGTGATCATTCTATTCTGGTATGCCCTTCTGGTTGGTTTGTTAGAAGAGTGTAGTTGAAGCTGGAAAGTTAAGTTGAGTGGGGAGATGTTATGTAATGCCTTGTGAATCATCGTGCAAGTCTTGAATTGAATCCTATATTTGATGGGAAGCCAGTGGAGATGCTGGAGGATTGGGGTGATATGGTCCCTTTTTTTGGCATTGGTAAGGATCCTTGCAGTAGCATTCAGAACCATCTGGAGTGGTTTGGTAGTGTATGCTGGAAGGCCTTGCAGGAGTGAATTACAGTAGTCTAATTTGGTAAGGATGATGGCTTGGAGTACTGTGCGGAAATCCCTGTAGAGTAGAAGGGGCTTTAGTTTCTTTAGCACATGTAATTTAAAGAAGCATTCTTTTGTAGTGTTATTTATGAATTTATTAAGGCTGAGTCTGTTGTCTAGTAGTACTCCCAGATCTCTGACTTGAGGTGCGGTGGAATATCCTGAGGTGTCTGGAGAGTTGTTGGATGTTGGCGGGGTAGAATGCTCCGGTGCTATTATGAGAATTTCTGTTTTTTTTGTGTTTAGCACCAGATTGAGGGTGGTTAGAAGATCATTGATGGATGAGAGGCATTTTTTCCAGTAGGCCATGGTTTTTTGTATGGTCTCCGTGATAGGGATGAGAATTTGAATGTCATCCGCGTATAAGAAATGGGTGAGCTTGAGGTTAGTAAGTAGATGACAGAGTGGGAATGATAAAGGCTTGGATCCTCCACGTGCTCTCCACAAAGCTCTAACTCTTCTAGAAGCCCAACTAAGAACAAGAAAGTCCAGTAAGGTCTGCTGGAGTGGTGAGCTCCTGGTCTGCTCAAAGACAGGCAGAGTGGGGAGTTTAATGCACAATTTGTGGATCCTCGTTGCTGTGGTGAGGATGACTCAGCCTATGGAGACATCCCCATAGGTGTTCACTGACAGCTGGCAGAATTACGCAAGGAAGAGATGGTCCAGGAGCTTCAACTATACCAACCCCTTTCCCCTTGGGTTGAGCCCTTAATTTCCGGAGCCAGCAGGTCTTAGGCAAGAGTCTCTATCGTAGTGGCATAGGTGAAGGTCCTAGGCCAGGCTCAGATCAGAGGAGGGTGGTAAGCTAGAAAGGACAATGTCCAGGCAAGGGTCAAGGATAGGCAATGAAGAAGAGCAGTCAAAGCCCGGGCTAGGGTCAGATCCAGAAGTCGGTCCGAGGGCAAGCTTAGGAGACAAGAAGAAGGACTGACACAGCAGGGCAGGCAGGGAGGCAAGGGCTGGATAAAGCGAGGCAGTCTGGGCTGGAGAGATGAGGCAGGCACAGGATCAGGAATGCAGGAGTGAAGAAGCAGCAACTCACACTACACACAAGATGCAGGCGACCTGTTACTGAAGCGACTGCTGGGAGTCTGCAGTGGCCTTTTAAATCCAGAGCCAGTGATGTCATCAGCAAGCACCGAAGCCCAGTTTCTCACCTCTGGCCTTTTAAGACATGACACACACCTATGGAGACTGCCAGGAAAGGCCAGAGCATGGCAAGGAGGAGTGGCGCCAGAAGGAGTGTCTGAGCTAGCGCCTTCTTGTGCCATGTGGTGTTGGGGGTGAATGTTGCAGCTCGAGGAGCCTGCCTGTGAGCCACAAAATGTAACATTTTATATGGCATTTTTTGTTGGAATTAGAAGCATTGCATTTTTCTTTGGTCCTCTCTCACTCTGTCTTCTTCTCAGAAGTAAATATTAAATACCTTAGTACTGGATGAAATCACGATAATTCCCTTACCCTGTGACCTGGGGTCCAACCCTTCCTGGATCGAAATCTTCACAAGAGCACAACAGAGAGCACCTCTCTCCTTACAGAACTGAAAGGCAACTGTCCTTTCCTTCCTTGGGTCTCTGAGGAGTGTACTCTGAGGCTATCTCCAACAACCACTCCCAGGAACTCTGTGAGTCACCTATATAACCTTTAGAACTGCCCCAACTTATGAGGCATGCATTCTGCTATCACTCAAAATAGCAATTTATCCTTTGGAACCTACTATGGCTCTCTGAATCCTATGGTGAAGCCTAATGGGCTTTTGTTGCAAGTTCACTCTGTGGGTGTGATAAGACACATATTATCTACTGCCCTAAAATGCTCTCTCTTTCTCTCTGTATATATATATGCACTGCCCTGAAACACAAATGAAGCCAGTATCCTGGAGGCTCCCTTCCGAACAGGATCTGCTACAGAAAGCACTTCATGTCACACTAACACCTTGTGTCAGCAAATTTGTAGATGTCGTGCTAAGCAGTGTTTTGATACTAATACTAAGTTTTGCTTCAGAAAGCACAGCAGCAAAAGTGTTAAATAGATGTAGTAAAAACAGTAATTGCAATAATGTAGTACAAATACTTTTCTTACAAATATGAGGCAGATGGCTGATGGTTCAAGATTCTGTCTCTGTCTCTCTCTCTGTCTGTCCCTCTCCCCTCTCCCTCCCATGCTTCTGTTAATTATACCCTTTTTGCCTGCATATCTGAAACCATGTTTTGAGAGACACGTGATTTCCCAAAACATAGTTCAGGGAGAGAAACAAATGGCTTTTTCTTGTGATTAACTCACTCAACAGAGTATGTTATCTGTTTACTTCTTCTTTTCCCACACTTTTTGTACAGTCACGCAAAGCAGTAATGCGGGCATCCAGGACATCACTCGCTCGCATCCGTCCTTTTACATTTCCAAATAATACAACAGACAACAGGTTTTTTGGGTTAACAGCTTTAATAACAACCTGGAGGCCTGAGCCCCTCAATTAACATTACAATTTCAATCAACAAAATCTCCCTAACCATCCGCCACTTCTCCAGCAAGACGGTCAGCACCAGCCACACGGCTCGTCCTTCAGCCCCCACACCGAGTTCAGACCCCCACCACCTGCCAGCAAGGAGCCAACCCGGTGGACCCCCGTCGCCAACCAGCAAGGAGCTAGGCCAGGAGACCCCCGCCACCTGCCAGCAAGGAGCCAACCCGGTGGACCCCCGCCGCCAACCAGCAAGGAGCTAGGCCAGGAGACCCCCGCCACCTGCCAGCAAGGAGCCCGCAACCGACAACTACCCCAGTTGTCAACCATTCTCAAATTGCCACAGAAATCCATCTTAACAGATAACCAATGTATAAGCTGTATTGGCTCGGGCCATCTGCCACCACCATTCCCCCACTGCTGCGACAAAAAAGGTCCCCACAACATACAACTGTAACAACAGGAAGGGCGGGTGGGAGGGAAAGCGGCCGTCTGGCTCCTGGGGCAGACGCGGCGAAATGCAAAGCCAATGTCGCGCTGCCCCAAGACTCCTCCTACTCGCTGCAGTCAGATGCTTGCCGACCAATCCTGGCCGGCCAGCACAGCTGCAGCTTCCCTGACTCCCTCCAATCGCCTTCCGCCTCACGAGGAGTCTCTGCTCCTCCTGCACAGTGCCCCCTCCCTTCCTCCTGACCCGTAGCTGACCTGGCTACCCTCTAACTCACCCTCATTTCCCCTCAGCACTGCCGCAGACCCGGGCCAGCTCTCAGAGCGTGCCTGGACCCACATTACCTTGGCCAACCGGACACTAGGTCTGGTCGGCTTCCCAGAATCAGTGGGGAGAATACTGAGACGAATGAGTCCTAACTTCTGAATATATTGTAAACCAAGCTTGTCAGACTTAAGCCAAGCAATCCCATTACATTTTTAAATATTTCTTGATTATTATGTTTTGAAGAAATCTCTCCAAATGTTTATGTTTCAAGAATATTATCTCACTTACCTCCCACGTACCTCCCACGTACCTCCCACGTATTATCTCACATACCTCCCACGTACCTCCAACAGACCCACCCGCCCTGCCCTGCAAGGAACCTTACGCACACAACCCATCAATCTCTCAAACTATCCTCCACCATAAGCAGAGCCTTCTCCCTTGCCGGACCCTCAATATGGAACTCATTGCCCTATGACATACGCATGGAGTCCTACACCCCCAAGTTCAAAAAAAAATTGAAAACCTGGCTTTTCCAGCAAGCCTATCCCCTGACACCATCCAATTCATAATTATTCAGCAACCTACGATTAAGTATGCTCCATGACCTCGACCAAGAATGCCCACGACCACCGATTTATGCCTTGACGTTTTTGACGACGACTGATGCTTTGTATATAGTTTTATGCATGTTATATTTATAGTTTCTCCCTATTTATTGACCTATTAAGTTGCATTGCCTCCTTCCCCGGTTATTTGTATTGTCATCTGTTATTTGTAAGGGCGCTGCCCATAAGTTTTTTGTTCTTTGTGAACCGATACGATGTGCGAACGGCTATCGGTATATAAGAGACGTTAAATAAATAAACGTTAAATAAATATTTGTTTTTTGAAGGTAAAAAATTTTTAAATTTGTTTTTATATTTTTTATATTTGTTTTTTGAAGGTAAAAATCTGGCTATGAATCTACCCCAAAAACATAAAACTTGCAGACTTCTTGAAGTTTTGCCAAATTTGATTACATTTCTGAGACAAAGAAGACAAATTTGACCTTTTATTTTCTAAATGTAATTGAGTTTCAGTAACATCGTTCAAGAACTTTGTAATAAATCAAGCCAAAAGAGAATGGTTTAGACACATGAAAGGACATATTCCAGGGGCAGTATTTATCATAGGAGGAGAGAAAGGAGATTGAATCCTTGCCATTGCAAAACAGTGATACCTATGGGTGGGATACAGATTATGTGTGTACTGGTTCATCAAGAGAACAATGGACAATGGCCCCCTACAAAGGACAATTGCTGTGTTGGTTGGGCTAGAGAAGAAGATGGGTGGGGTCTAATTTGGAAAGACATTTGGCAGTCACAAATGCAATCTCATGGTGCCCCATCTTTGAATTCCTTCCCCCTCCCCAACTATTATAAATGCTAGTAAGCAGCTTTAAACTGAGCAGGAAACTTGTATGGAGAAAGACAAGAAAAGAAACAAAAGTTCATAAGAGTACAAAAAAGATTTATAATGGGAGATTCAAATCTAATCCAAACTGTTTTACGTCACATTTGTGTTGCCAGATGACATAGGATTTCTAATGGTACAGAATGGTGAGAAATGGGATATAGCATTTTTTTTTTTACTTATTAGAAGTAAAGCTTCATATCTAATCCTTAAACTTCAAATGTAACTTTAAAGACAAATTATATTGTATAACATGTATAATTTAAGATATGGACCAAAACTAAAGATATTTGAATAGATTCACCTCAGTATTAAAAACAGACAACATCCCTCTCCCCTCCCCCCACACACACATACACACCAGATGAATTAGCAAAACTCCAAAAATTCTTCATTTTTACTTAAATAGAAATCAGTCTGTGCCACTGTCCCAATCAGAGTCAGCAGTCTAAATTACAAAATGTCAGAAAGTAAGGCATTTGATTTCAATTCAGTATTTTGAGATAAGTAGTATGATTGCCACATTAGTCCACTTGGATAAGTAGAAATAAACCTCATACAAAATGTAGTGATACATTTTTTCTGGACTAGCTTTCAAGAGCTCTGATCCCTTCAAGAGATCAATGCAAAGTCCAGTGAAATTCTTTGAGAGTAGGAGAAATGTGAATATATACTGTTGGTGCAGTTAAGGAATTATACCATGGAATTTTGGGCATACTAGAAGCTGGATTTTGAGGAAGTCACCTAACAAAGATTTGCCATAGTCAAGGCAAGAGAACACAAGGAAGGGGCATATATTTAAGTAAAAGTTTTAAGGATGTGGGTATTTGTGGGCAATAGTGTATTGGCAGGCACTTTTGTAAACATGAAATAAAAATGCTTAATAAAGAAACACATTGAGACCCCCCTGGGATCTCCACTAGATGGCCCTAGCCTAGGTCATGAGGTTAGAAGTTAAG
Organism: Rhinatrema bivittatum; assembly: GCF_901001135.1. Lineage (NCBI taxonomy): Eukaryota > Metazoa > Chordata > Amphibia > Gymnophiona > Rhinatrematidae > Rhinatrema > Rhinatrema bivittatum. The sequence goes on from NC_042615.1 coordinate 548,972,776, forward strand.
AGAGGAGCGTACCATTTCTTACAGCACCCCCTGTGAGGTCTGCTGGAGTGGTGAGCTCCTGGTCTGCTCAAAGGCAAGCAGAGTGGAAGTTATGTGGCATTTTTGGTTGGAATTAGAAGCAGCGTTGAATTTTTCTTTATCACCGATGAGCTGGAATTCATGACCTGTCATTTCCAAAATTGGAAGGAGGCAGTTACCTTCTCCGTCTACACCCTGGCTTGTTGGGTTGCCTCAGGCTTTTTGCAGTCTGTTGAGGATTTTTGCATTTTACTTTTTGGTATTTTTTTCCTGACTCCCTCTGCCTTTGGGAAGGATTAGGATGAGAGAAGCTTTTTTTGGTCTCATCTCACACTCACTGGATGGATGGGATGGCTATTCTGAGTGATCAATTATTTTGGTGAAGATGTTTTCTTTCATTTTGGGAGGAAGCTTGTTACCACTCTTCTTGCCCAGGAGTGGGGAAAGGAGAAGAGTTATTCTCCCTGCTGCCTTCTGGAGAGGAGAAATGAGAATAAGTAGTTTTGTTCATCTGGAGAAGAGAGGAGGTTTGTGAATCTGAAGTACCTCTAGACCTCAGGTATTGTTCTGAGAAGGGGGTTCCACTGCATCTAGAAGATCCCTGCTCACCTGGGATGCTTGCCATTCCATACAGCCATTCCTGGAGGGTGGGAACATTTCAGGACCCCAATGCTGAGAGACACATTCATAGAGAGGTATTAGAGGAACACGCTTGGAACATGGGTGCCACCAAAAATAAATATGTATGATGCCAAATGATTACCTTGGAAGAACTCCAGTAAAGTAGGAGTTGGAACACCCATCCAGAGTGTCCAGTCTATTTAATCTGGAACCTGCATCCAGACAGAAAAGTACACTCGAGGAGAGGAGAGTTCCTACCCCCTTCCTCATACACCTTGGACCCTGGAGGTCTATCCTTCCCCACTCCAGCCCCATCAGAGAATCCATGCCCTGAGGCTGTCTGGACTGTTCGAGAACTTAGTTTCAGAACTGAGTGTGACCCCTGCCTTCTTGGATAATACCAGAAAAGAGGCTATACACACTATTATCACAAACAGAGATAACACATTAGTAACCACATTCAAGGAGAGAGATGCAAGAGATGTTTTTAAGAAAAATCATCTCACTTTTCCAAAGAACAGTACTAAAAGTCATTGTAACTTGAAAATATGTATTTAATGGAGAACAAGCAGGCCAAAAGACTGATTTTTTTTGTTTTGCTATAATTTATAACCTTGTTATGTCTCTAAAAACACAGAAGATTTTAGCAAATAAGGACCAATCAGAGCAGGCTCTAGGAAAAAATGGTTCACTGCATGAAAGTTATTGATTTATTGATGGCGGCCCCTACCCATCCCCTGCCCCCCCCCCCCCACACACACACACACACATACAACTGATCCCCAATCCCCAGCCCTTGGCGAGGATTTGCAGGGGCAAGGATGTACGTATATTTTCTACAAGTGAGCAGTGTGGCATGGCAGGGTGGGTTCTCCCTTACCTTTTACCCCACCATCCCCAACATCCTCTCCCCTCCCTATTAACCACCCCCATTTCCAGTAACTTTTCCCCACTTTTGACTGTTAACCCCCTTCCTCAATATCCTCTCCCAGTCTCTAAACTCCCTTCCCCAGCATCTGCCTCGCCTCCTGTCTTACCCTTCCTCCTTCTCCCACTTGCCTACCTTCACCTCTCTCCACTGTATCCACTCATTCCTCCTGCCTCCTTCCCAGGCAAAATACTTATATAGACACAGAGCTACCGCCAGCATTGCTTCCAGTCTATTCAGCCTTACAAGCATATTTAGAATGCATGGCTCAATTCAAGATCAGCAGATAGGGTGTGCCAGGCCCTGAGTTTTGAACATACTATTAGGGCTGGCACAAATGGGAAGGTATGATGCAATGGCAGGTTAGGTTCCCACTGCTTCTTCCGCTTTCCCACTGGGTAAGGGTCTACATGCGAGAGCCATGCATGGCTGCTTAAGGAACCCTGCTCGGCAGTGCATGCCTGCACCAAAGGGAACAATGTTGGTTGTGTCACTGGACTGGCAGTGCTCCTTATCACACAGAATCCCAGGCAACCTCCCTGTTTGCCCCACCCAAAAACTGGCCCTGGGACCACTTGGTCCATGCACTCTGTCTATTTATGTCCGAGTACTATTGGCCAAGTCTTACTGGCTTTTTGTTTTCTCCATCCCTCTTCCTGCCATAAAGAGCCTTTAGTACTTGTCCCATTATTGGAACCTGTGTATATTGTGCTGAAATGATACAGCTAGCACCAGGCCAAGAAAATGGGTGATTGTGGGGTGCTGCAAAGTTCCCTACTGTCACCTTTGCTGTTTAACATTTTCTTGCAACCATTAGGTGTGGTGATTAAATCATTAGATAAGCGATGGTACCTTTACATGGATGATATACATTTGGTGGTTCCATTAGGTAGAGATTTTGTAGGTGCTGTTCAAAATTTTAATTCTAAAATGATGGTTATTATTCAGTGCTTGCGACAAAATCATTTGGCTCTGAATCCATCAGAAAACAGAATTATTAAGAATAGGCCCAGAAACGTGATGTTACCTTTTGAGCATTGAGATAGACTCTGTTAAACTCACTATGATGGGGAAGGTAAGAGATCTAAGGGTTTATTTGGAATTGGGGAGAATCATATGTGTCTAGGACCATAAGAAGTTAAGAATATTGAGGACATTATGCCCATTTTTAGATTTGAATAATTTTAAATTGATCATGCATGCATTAGCTATTTCATATCTAGACTACTGCAATGGGGGTGTTGTGATCTTCCTGCACTGAGCAGGGATAGGGCACTGCGTGCAGGAAGATCACAACACTCCCGGTATCAGGGATAGGGCACTGAGTGCAGGAAGATCACAACACCCCCGGTATCAGGGATAGGGCACTGCGTGCAGGAAGATCACAACACTCCCGGTATCAGGGTTAGGGCACTAGTGTGTGCAGGAAGATCACAACACTCCCAGTATCAGGGATATGGCACTGAGTGCAGGAAGATGACAACACCCCTGGTATCAGGGATAGGGCACTGCATGCAGGAAGATCACAACACTCCCGGTATCAGGGTTAGGGCACTGTGTGCAGGAAGATCACAACACCCCTGGTATCAGGGTTAGGGCACTGCATGCAGGAAGATCACAACACTCCCAGTATCAGGGATATGGCACTGAGTGCTGGAAGATCACAACACCCCTGGTATCAGGGATAGGGCACTGCGTGCAGGAAGATCACAACACTCCCAGTATCAGGGATATGGCACTGCATGCAGGAAGATCACAACACTCCCAGTATCAGGGATAGGGCATAAGTTCTAGTCACATTGACTGATCACATTACTTTTTTTGTCAAGCTACCAACTGTTTCCATTTCCCATCCCCCATATATTGTCAGTGGGAACCTTGGTAACATGAATAAATAAGAGGGCAGCCAATAGGAATACATATTCATTCCTAAACTGACCTTAACTGACCTGAAAAGTGTCAAATTGTATCATTTTCTGTTAGTGCGCACTAACAATGGTTAGTGCGCACTAACAATGGTTAGTGCGCGCTAACTTCCTTTTAGCGCGCACTAACTCCCGTTAGCGCACACTAATCGGAAAAAATGATTTTTTAACTAAAAAATCGTGCCAAACACGATTTTCTTCTCCTGCCAGACGATTTAGATCATTAAGACGATCAGGCACACGATTCACATCCCTAGTACACAGTACTCAAGGTGTGGTCTCACCATGGAGCAATACAGAGGCATTATGACATTTTCTGTTTTATTTACTATTCCCTTCCTAATAATTCTTAACATTCTGTTTGCTTTTTTGACTGCTACAGCACACTGAGCCGACGATTTCAATGTGTTATCTACTATGATGCCTAGATCTTTTTCCTGGGTGGTAGTTCCTAACATCGTGTAAGTAGAGCATGGGTTATTTTTACCTATATGCATCACCTTGCACTTGTCTTCATTAAATGCCCATCATCTATAGTATCTGGGCACGTAATAGTAAAAGTAAAAAATAAACAAATTAAACAATAAACAAATTAAATAGACTATGCATATAACATAAAAAGAGGAATGCAAATAAAAACTTAATAAAACTAAATAAAAACATATAAATCCTGCCTCTTGAGCTCTTCATTCTATGGAAAATGTTACTTGCTGGTACTTTAATGAAAACTTCTAAATATTTCAATATTTGTATCATATTTTATCTCTTTCTTCTAAAGAGTATATCGTTAACTTCTTCATTTTCACTATATATGGCTTGTAAGACAGGCCATGAACCATTTTGGTGACCATCCTTTGAAATGCCTCCTACTTACCAAGTTCCATTTAGAGACATGGTCTCCAGAACTGCAGGTAGTATTTAAGGTGAGATCTCATCAAAGACCTAAAGAGAGGTAATATTACTTCCCTCTTTCTACTAGTGATTCCTGCCTTTATATAACCAATTATACTATTCGCTGTCCCAACTGCTTTTTCACATTGAGTAGTTACCTTGAGCAGTTCACTTTCCTGTTAGTGACTGGCTGTAATTGGCCCTTGAATTTCTGCCCACCAACCTCATGATTTTGTATGTTTTTTAGCATACTTATCAAATCCCTGCCCAATTATTCCATTTTTTAAGTCATTTTATCTATTCTCCTCACAGGTCTACAATGTTGCAGATTTTCATATCACCTGCAAGCAGGTACAGTTAGTTTCCTCTGTAGCGCTTCCACAATATAAAGATTGAAACCCCTGGGTGTTACTCAGGCATTTTTAAGGAGGCAGTTGTTAAACTGTTATTGAAAAAAACTCTGGTTGGACCCACATTTTTTGACAAAATTCTGTCCAGTTTCTAATATTCTTTTTGTTCCAAAATTACTGAAAAAAAAAAAAAAGTAATTGCTAGCCAGTTTAACTACTTTCTTAACAATAATTCATCTTGTCAATTTGGATTCTGTACCCAGAGTATATTAGTAGTACTCCTTGACTCCCTTCATCATAGTTTAGATCAAGGCACTAATGTTGTGATGGTCCTGTTGGACCTCGCCGTGGCTTTTGAATCTATTAATTATCAGATCTTGATCAACCAGCTTCCACCCTGTGGATCTCTGATATTTGTTTGAATTGGTTTGATTCATATATGAGAGGCCATATACAATGCATAGTGTCAGGACAGGGGTAGGCAACTCAGTCCTTGAGTACCACAAACATATCTGGTTTTCAGGATATCCATAATGAATAAGCATGAGGTATATTTGCATGCACTGACTCCGCTGTGTGTAACTATAGCTCATGCATATTCTTTGCAGACATTCTGAAAACCAGACCAGTCTGAGGCACTGTGAGGACTGTAGTTGCCTACTCCCTCTGTTAGGATATTGTTCTGTAGTGCTCCCTGGGACACCGGATACTCCAGGTAGGTTGGAGGGTACCAAAATTTGAATTTTGTTTCACCCTGTCTGTCAGGTAAAGCATGAAGTAGGTGATCAAATAACAACAAATCACTAGTACTAATAGGTAAGTGACCTACCTCTTCAAGTTGCTCCATTGTCCCTGTACCAGCAATTAGATGCACTCTGTTTTTCTGTATAAGTGCTCACTAAGGGGTAAATTTTCAAAACATTTACATGTATAAAATTAGCATATACGCACATAAGTAGCTTGTACTTGCATGCACATATTTTATAAAAATCAAGCACGTCAGTCTGGCACGAAAAAAAAGGGGCAGCCTAAGGGCATTCCAGGCCAGGGCCAAAAGGTACGCACACAAATTGCTATTTTATAAGAAACGTGCACACATGTGGCAGCTTATTCACGTAATTTTACATCCTGCTAATTGTCTTGCACAACTGATATCAGACTCCTCTGTTGTTTACTATTGGTTGGGCGGGAGGTCTGGGTGAACTGGAGGGGTGTTCAGAGTAAAGAACTAGGAGGATTTCAATGACCTGGAGAAGGACTGGGAGAACTGGTGGAGCTTTCGGCACATTAGTGATGTCAATTGTGCATGCATGTTTTCGAATTTACTGACTTCTGCATGTACACAGGGTTTTATGCGAGCAAGTCAAAAAACGTTTTAACGTAAAATATACACACTTTTTTTTTTTTTTAAATAGGTAAGAAAAGTGCATGCTTTCAGTGCATTGCAGATATTCATGCATAAGGAAACATAGCACAGCTATGTTAGAAGGTAGACATACCCGTATCTTATAATTTGCATGTCCCTGACAGGTGCAGGTTATAAAATACTGTAGCAGATCTCCATGTAGACATATACTTGTGTATGTGGGGCTATACAGAGTTCTTTGAAAGTTATCCTCTTAGCCTCTGACAAAGGTAACCAAATTATAATACCTCTCTTTCCTACTGCAGGTACCTGTATCCCCTTATCCTTTTTATTTTACAGGAACTTCTGTAATGGGTTGCAGAATATCAGATAAGTATTTATATCTCACATTTTGTCCAAATAGTAACAGTGTTTATTGTATATCAGGAGTCATTCTTTCCCCTAAATTTGATTTTCCTTTGTGTCTTCCAGATAGCATACCAGGAATACTAAGGATAGATAAATAAATGCGGACGTTGAATTTCCTGGTTAAACTCCACCTGTGTGTGTGTGTGTTACAGAGCTCTGGGTTTGTTTTTGAATGGAAGCGAATTTCGAAGGTTGATGCAGTGTGATATGCGAGCTCCTGATTTCTCCAGGCAGCCCTCCTGTGGGAGACAATGGTCTCTTTGGCTATACTGGACCTGCCTTAGCGATCCGCACCCTTGTTATAGCTGATGAAGATATGTAGTGTACCTGTCACCCTATTCTCAAAATAATAATAATAACAATAATAAAATACCTACATTCCACAGCTGGACTGTAAATGTAACATACGATGATCTTTGTGATACGAAGCTCTAGCTACAGAAGAATATGACAGAAGTGTTTTCCCTTCTGCTCAGTGGTTTTATTCACCCACCTCACTCAGTCCTCTCTGGCCCTGTTTCTGAGATCTATGCACAGCATTTCCCCTTTCTCTCCTCTGCTGAGAGGTTTTTCAGATATACAGATCACTCTTGCAGACTTGTGCTTTGGCCACTGATAGGCATAGAATGACCCAATTCCCACTAAAGATTTTTTTTTTTTGTAGTAATAAATCATTACAGAGCTGTACAGTCTCCTAGCTAGTTTTGTTTTCTGTTACACCTGGCTGCATTAAATTTCCTTTATTTCACTCACACATGCCACACTTACTCTGCTGGATTTGGCTTAGTTTTCCATAAGGGCAGGAAGACAGCGCTGATCCTAACTGAACCTCCCTCCTTCCAGGCCCAGTCAGCACCTCTCACACACGGACTTGCCTGCCAGCACAGGCTGGTGACAAAGTGGCTCCAAGGAAAATGACAGCCTACGCCTCACAATTCCCCTTGCAGGGATCACTCCACAAAGCTGTGCTTCAGGAATGCCTCGCAGACAAAAATGCCTCTTAATTTTTATCTCCATTTAATAACCTTTCCTGTTGTCAAGCTATCTTTTGACAGGATTAAGTGAAAATGACCCCCTGTTTACAGTTCACCCTCATTTGTACTTCTAATGAGAGGGGGTTCCTCGGGGTACTATTTTGTCACTTTTCTTTTTAATATTTATCTCTTGCCTGTAGTTCAATTTCGTGATCAAAGTCTATCTTATGTATGTGGATAATATTCAGCTGTATATGCCACGAGGGAAAAAGAGAAATGTAATGCTTGCCTGACACCACTCACTAACAGGACGAGAGCAAAGAAGCTAAAATTGAATCCATTTTAAATCAGAACTGCTGTAGGATAGGGAGCACTCTGTCAATAGCGGGTCCAGCTATTGTTTTAGAAGGCTCTCCTTTAATTCCTGTCAATACTGTTTGTACTCTTGAGCACTGGTAGATTTTCAACTTAATAGAGTAGACCAGCTTGCTGCAGTTGTCAAATCCATTTCGTACTATCTCTGTGTTATAAAGCAACTGTATCCACTAATAGCAAAATCGGATCTAATTACTATTGTGCAAGCTCTTGTTTTGTACAGGTTTGACTATAGCAATAGTATATTCTTGGAGCTTCCCAATTGTGTGCTGCACTGTTTCCAAGTTATTCAAAATAATGCAGACTGAATAGCAGATGTCATAAATGGAACCATGTAACCCCTATATTATCAATCTTCATTCGTCATGCATTCCCCTTCACATTTATTTTGAGGTGCTCGCATTTGTCTTTAAAGCCTTTTATAATCTTGAAGGATTTAATTTGTTCCTGTATCCCTGACAGAGATCATCCAATGAAGTGCACCTTGCCTTACCATCTCTTAGATCTAGAAAAGAGTGTTTCTTTATGCAACCCTGGATTTTTTTCTGTGTAAAATCAATGACTACTTGGTTTTTAGGAAACTGCTTAAAACTCATTGCTTTAACTTGCCTTGTAAAATTAGCCTTAAAAAAACAATTGTAATTTGGTTTTCAATTATAATAATTTTATGTTTGTTTCTATTATTTTATCATTTATTTTAGTATTTTGTTAAATTTTGTCTTATTGTTTTTAATGTGTATGTATTGTATTTTTTTTGTTTTATTAGTTTGATTTGACATAGGTTTGTTTTTAGATTCAGTTATTTTTTTAGATTTATTTTCTGGTGGTTATTGTCCTGTTTCTATCTTATTTTATGGAGATGCCTTTGGCTATTGTTATCCGCCTAGAGCTCTTTGAATTAGGCAGCCTACAAATCAATTAAAGAAAGTAAAGAAGATAAATCAGCCTAGCACCGATTCCTCCGGTACCCTCCTGGTCTTGTTCCCTTCACCAGAATGGACCTCATTGACCGCCAGTCTCTGAATCCTGTTGCTCACCCAGTTTAGAATTTTTCTGCCAACTCCCAGACTGGCTAGCTTGCTCAGTCTTCTGTGTGGAAAGAGTGCCTAAGGCTTTACCGCAATAAAGATAAGGCACATCTACTCAAACCCCCCCCCCCCCCCCCAATCTACTACTCCTAGCTATTTCCTCACAGAAATCAATCAAGTTGTTTTTTTATTCTTCTTTTTTTTTTTTTGCAAGATCTTCCTCTTGTGAAACCACGTTGTCAAGCATCATGTATCCCACTGGCTTTAAGGTACTGCACGAGTGTCACCTTCAGTAGTGTTTCCATTACTTTGCTTATCACTTATGTTACGAGACCGGTGGTTTTTCATTTCCTCTTTGTTCCTGCCCTTGTAAAGTCACATTTCAATCTATTTTTATGCTTTCCCTCATATAGAATGTTGTAAAGAATTATATAAAAGAGATTGATGTCCATCTCTCTGTGTGTACAATAACGCTCCATGATAAGAGACACAAATTCACTAGATGGCAGGCAGGAAGAAAATGAGAACATCTCATATGAATTAAAAAAAACAGAAACATCAGTTCAGTATTTTCTGAGCCTCCAAACACAAAAACACAATTTCCATTACTTTCTATGAGAAACAAACCTTATTGCTTTCTATGGGAAACTGTTAGAGTTTTCAAAATGTTGTCCATTGTTCCATTCCAAAACCCCCCTCACACTTCCAGTTTTTTGGCACAGAACAACATGGGCAGACAGACAGGGGTAATTAGTAGGGATGTGCATTGTTTTTATGATGAAAGGAAATATCGTATGATATTTCCTTTTTCGTCATGTATTGGGGGTCCCCGAAAATGATAGGAAAACCCCACAAAATTTTGTGTGATTTTTCTTATCATTGTGGGAGGGGGAGAAAGGGCAGACAGAAAAAATCCCACCCCAAACCCACCCCTTCAGATCGAATTATTTACAATCCTCCACCCTCCCGACCCCCCCCCCTAAAACTTGCCTAAGGTCCCTGGTGGTCCAGTGGGGGGTCCTGGGAGTGATATCCCCCTCTCGGGCCATCAGTTGCCACAAATCAAAATGGCACTAATGGCCCTTTGCCTTTACCATGTGACAGGGGCTATCGGTGCCATTGGCCAGCCCCTGTCACATGGTAGGAGCAATGGATGGCCCGTGCCATTTTTTAAGATGGCGCCAGCCAAACAATTGCTCCTACCATGTGACAGGGACTGGTCAATGGCACCAATAGCCACATCACATGGTAAGGGCAAAGGGTCACCGGCACCATTTTGTTTACTGGTAGCTGACAGTTCCAGGGATCCCCGCTGGACCACCAGGGACTTTAGGCAAGTTTTTTGGTGGGGTCTGGGGGTGGGGGATTGTAAATAATTAGATCTGAAGGGTTGGGGGGGGTTTGGGGGGGGTTGGTAAATAATTGTAAATAATTAAATGTGAAGGATCAGGGTGCGAGCTAACAGGTTTGTGTTAGCTCGCACTAACTGGAGCTAGCTCGCACTAACTCCTGTTAGAGCGCGCTAAACTGAAAACAATTCTATACGAAAAAAATATGCCGATCTGCAGGAATCCATTAAGCACATTTACCCACACTAAGTACACTTAAACGGGGGTAAATGGGCTTTTGAAAATTGTTACGAAAGTATATTACATTTACATTTCCTTTAAAAATGACCTCCATAGGGGCCGATGCAATACAGTGCACTCAGCCGAGCGCACTGTATAACCCGCACTCAGACGTGGGTTAAATAGGCGCTAATCAACCCCCTAATGCAATAGGGGGATTAGACCCTATTTAACGCGCGTCTGACGCAGAGTGAATGAGTAATAGGCTCATCACATGCAAATGCATGTGAATGAGCCTATTACTCATTCACTCCCAATACAAAAAAATAAATGTGCGTCTCAGACACACATTTTGCTCTCAGATATTAACACCTGCCTGGAGCAGGCGTTAATAGCTGAGCGCAGGTAAAAGAAGTACAGAAAAGCAGAAAAAACTGCTTTTCTGTACTTCTTTTTTGTTTTTTTTTACTTAAAAAAAAATACCTCGGCAGACCGCTGAGTTATGAAGACCGACGCCGGTAAACTCAGCCAAGTTTACCGACGTCGGTCTTCATAACCGGCAGCCGTGGTAGGCTCGCGTTAGGAAGGAGGCCCTAAGGTCGTGCAAGCGACCCTAGCGCATCATTGCTAGCGCGACCCCCTAATTTGGGTATAGCATGGCGCCCCCCTTGCGGGCACCATGCGTGCGTTAAGAAAGCGGGCGCTGACTTTTCAGCGCCTGCTTTCCACGCTTTTATTGCATCAGCCCCATAGTGTGGAGGAGAATGAGCAGGGAAGTGAGAGGGGCCAGATGGAATGCTAGAAAAAGAAATGGAGAGCGGGGAGATGAGGGGAGAGTCAGAAAGAGAGTGCTGGAGGGGAGGGAAAGGGAAAAGTGAGGGAAAGAGCTGAGAGCCAGCAAAGAAAAGATGGAATGCTCAAAGGAAGGGGAGAGAGTTTGAGAGAGAGAGAGAAGAGAGAGGTGCCAAGTATTGGCAATAAAGGGCGAGAGACAGTTGGAGAAGACAGGGAGAAATGGGATTTAAAAATGGATATAATAAATATGAAATGGTTTAATACTCAAGTTCAGAATTTTCTTCCATTAGACTATTGCATTTGAATGTTAAAACTAATTCTTTTTAAATATAGCTGTAAATCAGTGGAAAACATTCATATCTGCACACAAAATCTCATCAGAAAATCAAAAAAACAAGTCTGTGTTTCCTTTCTGTTTTGGGTGCTAACATCAATTTAACAAAAACAGCTAGGTTCAATTTACTGCATTCTTATGTGTGATTTTTAATGTTTAACTTTCAGTTTTTCTTTTACCTCACAGGTCACCTTTTACCTGTTTTTTTTTTTTCACATAACATAACCAGATTTTCTTAACTTCCCTTTATGAGTTTTTACAGGAGAATGTTTCATACTTCTAGATTAAATAAAGTATATTAAAAATGACTGTTATAAAATATATGAAATTGAGTAGTCTTCTCTAAATTGCCCTTTTACTACACAGCTTCTACAAATGGAATACCTTTCACCTCTTCGGATGAATATATATTTTGATTTAGATCCCTTTGTTTTCCTTTTCAGGAAGCAGAGGAACTCAAGAATGAGGGTGCCAGGAGTGTGAACAATGCCATAGAGCCCACTCGGGCTCATTTACAAGTTTTATTACTCACCTTTCCAAATCTGAGCTCAAGGCAAGTTATATTCAGGTACGGTAGTTAGATTCCTTTCCCAGAGGGCTTCCAAGCTAAGGGGCCTATTTACTAAATGTCTGCTCCCATTTTAGATCTATGGGAAAAAAAATGTTTAGCAAATAAGGCCTTACGTTTGTACCCAAGGGTGAAGAGACTCGCTGAAGGTCACAAGCAGCAGTAGTTGGATTTAAACCTTTGCTTCCCTGGTTTGACAGCCTCCTACGTAAATCACCAACCTATTCCTCCACTCATGTTTATTTATTTGTTTGGATTTTTTTTACCTATCTATACATGGATGCTTACGACACTTTATAATTCAAACATGTAACAATCCATAAACATTGAAACGTAAAATAAAGCATCCGAACATATTTAAAAATAGCTAATTTTTGGACTTGCATGGTCATAGGTAAATTCTGGTCTGGTTTTCATGATTCTCCTGAATTGATTGTAAGACAAGCAATTCTTTTTCCCCCCCCTGAGGGTTTCTTATTTGATGAGATTCCATCCTTTCGAGTGCGGTCCAAAGGGAGTAAATTGTTAGTACGGAAATCTTGTCTTGTGCGGAAGAAGAGTATTTCCCTCCATGTGGAAATCTGCAGGCACTCCATCCTTCTGGATGGAGGAATGCCTTCCATAATCTGATGTTATTTGAAAAAGTAGCAGTGGGATGATCATTTGCGCATAAAATGTTCCTTTGTAGAGGTCTGGAATGATTACCTTCAAATGCTTCCTATTAAAGTTTGCAGTACTGTGGTGAATGATACCCATTTATGAACCTTCTGTACTCTTTAAGCTAGCACGGACAGGTTGTACCATTCCCCATTATAGATTGGTTGCTGGGGGGTGTTGGAGAAGGGTAGGGATAGGGGTGATATGTGACTGATGTTCTTACATATGTATCTGTCTTTACATTGGGGTGAAAAGGTTAAAATTATATACATTGCAATTGTATATAGGTTGTGTCAGAAACCACTGCACCCTGCGCAATTGTCTATTTGTATTATGGCTCTTTCAATAAAAAGTTTAACCATAAAAAAAAAAGTTATTTCATAGCAAAAAGAAATTGTTACACACAAAACTCATCCACATGAAAAAAAATGCACCGGTGTTAAAGTTAAATAGCATTTACAGCATGGTTCTAATGCTGTAAGCAAGCTTATAGGATTATTTGCAAGAGGAAAGTGCACCTTTCTGGTGTACCGAGTATTTAATATCAAAATCAAGGCAGACCAAGCAGGCATACAGCATAATGCAGTTTCCAAAAAAAAAAAAAAAAAAATCTTCTTTACACTCCAAATTTACTGCAGCTGAAAAACCATGGCAAATTTTTTCTCTAAGGTTTAACATTTTCCTCCCCTTTGTACATATGTGTGTGTGTGTGTGTTATCCAGCTGTTGCCTCCTGCTCTTTGGTCTTCCAGCTCATCCAGGAGAGACCTCCGTTCGCGCCTGCCTGGGCTTTTCTCCAGCTTTATTTCCCTCATCAGCTCCCGTAGCACAGTCATTGCAAGGGTCCTAATTCTGACCGCCGGACGTTTACCGAGGTGCAAGGGCGGTGACCTGCTTCCTCCCAGGGGCGAGGATCGCTGCCTCCCCAGAGGCTTGGCTCGGGCATCGAGCCCAGCTCCTCGGCATAGCAGCAGGCAAAAAACTGCCACTGTGCGGCTGGTCTTCTTTTTCAGGGTCCGAGGTCTGCCCGGTTTTATAGGCCCTCTTTCTTAGAAATCAGTGCGGGAGGAACTAGTATTCCCCCCATGCTCTCTGATCTGCAGAGATGAGCCCGTTGCCAGCATTATTTAATTTACCACCATCCTCGAGCCAACTCCTTTTTTTTTTAAGAAAAATGCTGCCTGTTTACCACCTCCCTTCTATACATGTCAAGCACTAAATTTAGCAGCGAGGGGCTCATCTGCTCAACCCTATTTGAAACCATTTTTTTTGTAAATGAATCCCACCTAGTTCTGTATTCCGCACTCTTAAACTAACTCCTACAGCCCCGGATCCCTATCAAAGGATCACGATCGCTAGTGCCAGGATTCCCTGCTTCGCAATGAGCCATTTTTAGAGAAGAGGGGAAAACCTCGTAAGCAGTACTGTATCTACTATTTGTAAAATAGCAATATTTGTATTGCTGTAATGATAATTTACAAAAAAAATATTAGCAGGAGGAAGGAAGAAGCTGGAAAGTCGATTAGAAATTCAGGCAGTGGATCGGAATGGGAAGGCGAGAAAATTATTCTTTCTTGATCCTTGAATTATGAAAGTAGAGAGGGTTAGGTATTGGGAAAGAATCTGCGATGGGGAAGTTAGACAAAATAGGGAAGTCCATATTTTTTTTAGACAATGTGGAGGATGGGGCGGGAGATTGAGTGTAATGTTGCAGTAGGGGAAACGTGTAAGGTAGACTTTCTGATGAAGAGGCGCGGCATTATAACAAGTTCAGCACCTAGCAGAGTACAGACAGGAAGCACCCAGCACGGCTTTAACTTTGCTATTTTGAGCGCGGTAAGTCTTGCAACGCTCGAAACAAGAAAATAACAAGCCGTGCGTTACTCAACAGCGCCACCCGGCGCTCAGTTTCCAGGTTATGTAAATCAATCTACTTTTCGTGGCACCCTGGGGGCTCGTTTGCGCTGCTATTAAGAGAACTTGCGCGCAAAAAGTTAAATCTTTTCAATTCAGCTGTTGTGAACATGGTTAGCATCCTCTTTAAAGAACAATATGGACTTCACAATTTGTGATAAAGCAAAAAAAAAAAAAAAAAATGTGCCTGCTTAGCATTTTTTGCTTTCAGGTATACTGCCGCTGAAAAGCCGTGGCCAAAGTTGCTGTAAAGATTTTTTTTTAAAGTTCCTCTACTTGGATGTGTTTTATTTTTGTTAACATTAGAACTTTTCTATACAAAACTACCCCATTTCTTTATAAATCATTAGCGGGGAGGGACCTTTTCCCACCATTCTCTTAGCGCCTCCACAGTGCTGCAGGTTATAAATGAACGCCTCTCCAATGACTCTGTCCAGGTGTAAACGTGGCAGCTAGGTACAAACCGGAGCTAAATAGCGCTGCCCTAGGACATCTAACCAGCTTGTGAATGATCCCCGATCTGACCCGCTCCCTTTATAAAAGTCCTTTTGTAATGCTATTTGATGCATTTCTTTGATTTATGCTGCAGTTTTACAGAGTTCAGTAAACTCCTTCAGGAAATCCGTGCCGACTAGCAGGAGGTACCTCAGGCCGCCCAAATGGCCGGAGCCTGGTCCCAGGACCCCTTCTCCAATCCGACGCGGAGCATCCAAAGCCAGGGGACGGAGCTCGCCCTCTCTCCCGTCCAGCATCGCCTCTCCTCGTCCTCCTCTTTAACGGCGAGTTTTATTCCGTTTCCAAGTCTCTTTTAGCCCCGATCTGTGCGTTATGCATCAGCAGCACTTTGGCCACACTTGTGCTGCTTTTATTATTTAAAGGTTTAAGGGCTTTTCAAACAAATCTGTTCCCCCCCCCCCCTCCAGATACTTCGGATTGTATTTTTAAAACTAAACTAGGCTGCCTGCCATTCAATAAAAAGCTTAATAATAGAAAAAAAAAAGTTATTTCATAGTAAAAAAAAAAAAAAGTTACACCCAAAACTCGTCCGCGTATAAAATGCACCGGTGTTAAAGTTAAATCGCATTTACAGCGCCCTCGTTACAATGCCCTTGGCGCCGATCCCAAGTGAAGTTCCTGCACCCACTTTCAGGCGGGGCCCGGGGGAAACCCTTTCCCTCCCCACCCTCGTTCCCGAAAGGTCCTGAGCCCTGTCCGCTCTTTCCTCAGAATCTAAAAGGGGAACGGGGGAGGCAGGGCCGGGGCTGGAGCAGGTGCAGGGAGGGGGCCCGCGTGGCCTCTCTCCTCCCCTCGCCCTGCAGCTCCCTTTTCTCCTCCTCTGCCTGATGGATCTTCCTCTCCCTCCCCTCGCCCTTCCTCCCTGCACCCACATCGGCTTTCCAAGCAAAACGCGCTTTTCACGGCGGGGAGAGGAAGGAGAAGCACGGGGGGCGGGGAGAGAGAGAGAGTTTGGCCCAAGTTAACCCCCAAGGCAGGACCGGGGTTGGGAGGCCGCAAATGGAAACTGAAGGTTGGAAAACGCCAAAGGAAATCCAAGCCTTCTCTGGCCAGCACAGACGGAGAGAGAGGCAGGTGGGGCGACTCGGAGCCATTGCAAGGAGCCCGGTTCGCTCTCTCTTCTTTGCCCACGGTGGCTCGCGTGAGAGGGGAGGGGGGGGGGGGGGCATTATTTATTGTACCTGCGCCGTGAATTGCCAACTGGGGCCGCGTCTGTCAGAGGCCAAGCCCTTCCCACCTGTGGCCAGGGAGGGCGAGGGCAGAGCGGCGGCGAGCGAGGAAGCGGGCCGGGGCCACCCCGGGGCCGGGCGAGGCAGCCCAGAGCTCTCCCAGGAACGGAAAAGCCACTCACAGGGGCAGCGGGAATCCGCACGGGAAGAGTCGAGCCGAAGCCCTGGGCTCGTCCTATTGCACGTTGCAGAAAAGTTTCAAACTTATAACAAAAAAACAACAACAATATGCCCCGATGCAATGGTTCAAGCAATCGCGGGATGGCTTTTCCGGGGCAGGTGGATGCCCGGACCTGCGTTTTCTTGTGGAGTTGTCCGCCCGTTGTGGGGAAAAAAAAAAATTCTCCTTCAAAACGCAAAGGGCAGGAAAGGCAAATTTCAGAACCTGAAATGGGAACCTTTTGAAGCTCAAAAGGCGAGAAAATCCTTCTTTTTAATTGAGGCACCCTAGGCACCATTTGCTTGGAAAATATAGGTGGGCAAATCTGTGGCCCTAAAAGGCAATGCGCGTATTTAAAATGGACGCACATGTTCTGACCTGGAGAACTTTCCGTGGGTGCCTCGGCTCTCTCTTTTCGGGGAAGGGAAAGTTAGGGCGTTTGCATTCATTTTTTATCCCTTTACGGTAGTTGCTGTAGTGCAGCCAGGAGTTTGCTTCTTATTTAGCCTACGGTTCAGCCCTCACTCCCTCCTGTCCCCAATGGGGTCGGGGCCCAAGCCGCGAACCCTCGGCCTAACTCTGGCCTCCGATCCCGCTCTGGGACGCGGGCCGGGTAGATTCAGAGGCGATTGCCGACCTGTGCCTTGCTAAGCCGCTTTCATTCTGTTTAGAGATCTACTCCTGTCTGAAAGATCCGGGTGTAAAAAAAAAGAAGCCCCACCGCGCGGAAAGTTTACATCACGTCCCCTTGGTTTCTCTAAAAGCCTTCTTGAAATTAGTGGGGAGATGTGCAAAGGAGCTTTCTTTTTTTTTTTTAAGAAAGAAAACATTCAAATGTTTTTCCGTATCCCTTCTACTTTCTGAACGAAAATTTCGTGGCAGTGCGGGCCCGTTTTTCATGTCCGGCGTCTGCAAGTTTTCGGCTTTGGATCTTGGCCAAGGCGAAGTCAGGTGATTTACCTGTGCGGTAGTCGATTGCAAATGACGCCCAAATATTACAGTAATCGGGGAAAGAATTCACCATTTAATAAATACCACGATCGCAGGAGAGCCTGTGACTTTTTAAAGTGTCCTTTAAATTTTCACAAAAATGGTAAAACTATAACCCGTTAATGTGACCACTTGACTTTATACCGTGCTGCGCACTTAAATTGTTTTCAGGGTTGTTGTTGTTTGTCTTTTGTTTTTTGTAACTTTGTGGTGAAACTGCTGCCTGAACATTTCTAAAATGGTTCATGGGGGTGGGGGGTGTTTAACCCTACAGTCATCCGTGTGTGTGTCGTCCCCCCCCCCCCAAAAAAAAAAAAAAGCTACAGAAAGTGTTAATTTCCTTTCCGATTTTTTTTTTTTTTGCCTCCTTCGGTTGAATGAATGAGGATCTGCCAGTTCCTGCTTTCCAATCTTGTTGGCAAAGGAGAGAAACCCTTGAGGGCTGCTACTCGAGAGGCAGCAAATGTTGGCTTTGAAAAGGATCAAAGGACATACCTTCCCAGGCCAGCCAGCCCTCCTCCTTTCTTCTTTCTTCCGACCTCACACGGCGTTTCCATGCACCCACCCCCACAATCCCAGCGTTTTCCTCTTGGCCCGGTTTGTCGTCCTGCTAAGTAGGTGGGCACGGGCTGCTCCGCCCCCACCCCTGTAGTAGCTGAGCGTGAGAGTCCCTGGGCGTTTGTCATGTGATAATGAAGAGGGAGCTGCGGGGGTCTCGGCGGCTCTGTGATCATTACAAAAACCCCAGGCTGGCGAGCGCTCTGCCTGCTGCCGGTGCCACGGCCGCTGCCGCTGCCGGTGCCGCCTCCCTGACCGCGGCTAGGGAGGGCGATGCCTGCCCGGGGACCGCTGTGCAGGACCAGCAGGGACCCCCTCCGGCTCCTGATCTGACGGCGGATGCCAGCCCCCGGTGGCGGGGGAGGGGGAGCTCGGGCTTCAGGACGCCTCATGCAGGTGGAGGGCAAGCCAGCCCGTGCCGAAGAGGAGGGGGGGGGGGTGGAGGATGGGGAGGGCGGACGGGAAATGAAATGACAAAGCCGCTGACTTCTTCTGGGCCGTGGTAGTCGGAGAAAGTGACTCGGAGAGAGATTTCCCTTGCGTGGAACGGAGTGATCCTAGTGCTACTAGCGCTACGTTTTGGGCATCACCGCCGTCGTTTTGAAGTCTGCAGACTTTTGGGTGACTTTTGGGTGGTCTTCGCTTTGGAAAATACCGAAACCCGCTCCGAAAGCTGCTCTGACTGTGAATCGGGGGGGGGGGGGTGTGGGGGTGTGGGTGAGAGGAGGGGCAAGCGGAGTCGAGGTAACCGAGGATGCCTCGCCCGGGGAAGAGCTCGTACAGCGACCAGAAGCCCCCTTACTCCTACATCTCGCTGACGGCCATGGCCATCCAGAGCTCGGCGGAGAAGATGCTGCCCCTGAGCGACATCTACAAGTTCATCATGGACCGCTTCCCCTACTACCGGGAGAACACGCAGCGCTGGCAGAACTCCCTGCGGCACAACCTCTCCTTCAACGACTGCTTCATCAAGATCCCGCGCCGGCCCGACCAGCCGGGCAAGGGCAGCTTCTGGGCCCTGCACCCGGACTGCGGGGACATGTTCGAGAACGGCAGCTTCCTGCGCCGGCGCAAGCGCTTCAAGGTGCACCGCGCGGAGCCGCCGGCCGCCAGGGCCCCGCAGATCGTCCACTACTTTCCGCACCCGCCGGCCAAGCTGGGCCTGGCCCCCGCGGAGGCGGCCGGCCTGGGCCGGTTCCCGCCCTACGGCCTGGGCGCCGGCGGCCCCGCCGCCTCCGGCTTCAAGCACCCCTTCGCCATCGAGAACATCATCGGCCGGGACTACAAGGGGGTGGTGGCCGGCGGGCTGCCGCTGGCCTCCGTCATGCACCACCTGGGCTACCCGGTGGCCGGCCAGCTCGGCGGCGTGGTGGGCTCCGTGTGGCCCCACGTGGGCATGGTGGAGTCCCTGGGCGCCGTGCCGGTGGCCCCCGACTACGGACCCTTTGCCGTGCCCATGAAGGCCCTCTGCCACCCGCCGCCCGGCCAGACCATGCCGGCGGTGCCCGTGCCCATCAAGCCCACGCCGGGCTCCCTGACTCTCGGGCCGCCGCCGATCTGCTCCTCGGTCTCCGCCGCCTCGCTTCTGGAGCAGGGTCCTCCTGCCAGCCCCTCCCTGGGCAAGGGAAACTCCTTGCACTCGGTCCTGGTCCATTCTTAGAACAGAAAGGAAAGGAAAAAAAAACCAAACCAAGAGAGACCCTTTAACCTAAGGAAATATAGACCTGATCCTATTTTGGGTAAAAAAAAAAAAAAATTATATTTAAAACAATGTGAATGAAACGTGACTAGTAAATTAAAAAACAAAAAAAAACATTTCTGCTATGTGTGCTTAGATATTGTACAATCCGATTATTGAGATCCAGTCTGCAGGTAAGAATATCTTCCACTGTTACGGCGAGTGCTATTGTCAGATGTCACCCACAAGGTTGCGAAAGGTTAAGACGAATTGTTTTATAGATGAGATTACTTGAATAAAACTATTTATGAACTCTTCGGGGGATCTTTTGTGAGGGTGGGGATTTTGTATTTGTGTTTTGTTTTTTTTTTGTTTGTTTGAGGGGGGGAGTGGTTCTGGAAAATATCCTGCAAGGTCTGTATTGTAGCGACGGCTGGATCCCCGGGTCCCAAGGGGTTATTGGAAGCTGCCAAGACAATTAACATTTACAAGAGGGGAGGAAGCAAATAGAGATTGAACGGCAGAAGTCCTCCAATTAAGAAAAGTAAACTTTGGAGAACGAATAAAAGAAAGAAAAAAATTACTATCCGGGATCTGAAACGACATTTAAAGGAAAATAGAAACAGTTTTCTTTGATTTTAGCAAAGAAGTCTAGCGTGCTGTGATAACTCTAGTCATAATTATCCACCATAAATCCAAAAGGAAACATGACTTAATTTTTTTTTTTTGTAGATTTAAAGAAAGAGGTCACATTGCAGGGAGGTGCTTAATTATATATCAACAATTCGAAATACCTTTGAAATTGTATAGCATCAGTTTGAAATATCCTAGACAGAATGGACGAAAGTGCATGATAAATTAAGCCCTTTATCTGAAGTCACAAAACAGATTTTTACCGCCCCCACACACAAACACTTAGTAAAACCTGCGTTCTTTGCAGGTTCTGGGGCCAACCTGGGAATTTTCCAAAGAGGATGACAGTGCACGAGTTTTCCCAGCCCTCATACTTGAATAATTTCAGTCCCATCAAAGGTATCACAGACCTGCAATGAATCCACTTTCCTCCCCTGTTAAAGGAAGCCCTGGTCCCACCTTTGAAGAAAAGAAACTGCTCCTTTGTATTTCTTTGTGGATTTGTGCAAATCTGAAAGCTGATCTAATATAGACGGTTGTGTGCTCAGTTTCACAAATAGAAACATTGTCGAGGAAGAAGCTTCAAGAAAAGGTTCACAGCTATATATTTCTTTAATTAAAGCCAAGCACTTTACTAGAAAAATTTTATGTAAACAGAAAACAGAGCATTTTCCATGATTCTTTTGGGTTGCATTAGTTCTGTGAATAAACCGTTGAGTTATTTGCCTGCCTTCTTGTGCACCGGTGCTTTATTATAACTGTTCTGCTCTCGATGATGATGATTTAGCCTTTCTCGTTTAGGAAAAACAAAAATTCGGAACTCCACCCCAGCTGCCGACTTTCTGGATGTTGGCTGAATTTGTTTAAAAAAAATATCACATACATTTACTGTGAAACTTGCAACGGTAGCACAGAGAACGGGGCATTGGCCATTGTATAAAGTGCCTACGAGTAAGATCCCAGCTGTTCTGATGAACAAAGTTTTGCTGCTGCCGATCATTTGCTAGAGAGAACAGGCCAATGCAAAAGGAGGCTGGGGGGGTGCATTTCTTGATAAATATTTTTTCATTCCCGGTGGCCTTTCCGAATTCCCGTTTAAGTTAGTCCTGCGGTAATTTTTCATCTTCCCCGGACTTTCGTTGCGACCTTTAACTTACTTCTCTCTAGTATAACTGCACACGACA
The DNA here is from genome assembly GCF_901001135.1 of Rhinatrema bivittatum. Lineage (NCBI taxonomy): Eukaryota > Metazoa > Chordata > Amphibia > Gymnophiona > Rhinatrematidae > Rhinatrema > Rhinatrema bivittatum. The sequence goes on from NC_042615.1 coordinate 548,994,443, forward strand.
GAAGGATAAGGAGCAGGAGAGAAACGACATAGGCATTGCACCATATAGCGGTAATATCATCTTTAATTTTCCCAGTAATCGTTTTCCCCCCCTTTCAGCCTAGGGCAAAGAAAGATGTTTATTTTCCAGTAGGGGAAGATAAAGAGGAGACCTGTTGCTCCCTCGCAAATCTTTACTTTAACTGTACTGCTCTGTTGCATAAAATCTGACAAATCCTAACGATTAATTTTAAACGCTCACGCCACTCTAATTTTTTTTTTTTTTTTAGATAAATCGCTGACTTTTAATAATGCAGGGTTCTTAAGAACCTTTGATCTGCCCTAAGCCTGAGAACAAATAAAGGCCGGACTGCGAAGCCTGGCGAAAACAGTCAACGTTTGTCTACAAATTAGCTACAATTACAAAAATATTTCCCGTTTTTTTTTATTTGCGTTCCATCATCTGGGAACACGGGGAATTGTGTTCCCTTAAGGAGCAATGTTGCTTTTTAGTGTTGAAATTGATGTTCATTCGTTAGTTAGGAATAATGTATTATTTAAATAAAGTAACAACAGCTTACTTCAACCCCAAAATAAAATAACTAGTGCCTGATCTTCCAAAGGCTTTTTTTCCCCCGTTCGGTACCGATGGGCATAATCTTTGCACTCAAAACCGAACTGCGATCCATGCTTAGGATCTGGGCCACTTGCGTTCTGATCGGATACATATTTCCTTCCATGAAGACCTACCTTTCTGTGCAATATGCAGTGTTACGTCTGCCATTATTGGCTTAATTTAAAAATGGTTTTTTTTTAGTCAATATTATATATATTCTCTATATTAAATGCATAAAAATGTAGTTGTCCTTTTCTTTCAAAATCGAAAGCTCTGACCCTGAAATCGAACAATACTGAACTGAGGAAAATACTGTAAATGTATGCATTTATTTAAAATACTTTTAAGCCGCCTATGGCATCTCCAGCCATTCTAGGCTACTTACAAAATCACATAAACCCGATAAAACATACACATAATCATTATGGATCTTTTTACACTACCTGATTTAGTAAAATGTTAAAAAAAAAAAAATTATCTCTCTTTATAAACCGTTCGTGGCTATTAGCTTGAATTAGAAACAGAGAGCAGTGTCATCAGGGAATGATGGAAATCAAACAGGTGGCTTCGCCGGAAGCAGCGGGAGAGGCTCTGTGGGGGTCACAGCCCCAAGTCATCCTGTTACTGGTGGGTCTTGGAGTTTCAAAGCAAATAAGTGTGCGCTAAGAAAGGGCCCTTATGTCAAACCGCGGGGGCGAAGGAAGAAGCCGTCCTTCCGTGGTCAACGGCACTGCTCGCAGCCAAACCCCGTCTTATTCCCCTCTCTTGCCCGGGAAATAGATTCAGACTCAGACGGAGAGTGGGGAGCAGGCGCTGAAGAGTTGGCAGGAGCGGAGCTAAAGGCAGCTCCGAGAGCGCGCAAGGATTTTGGTAACTTGGCGCCCATTGCGTGCCTGTCCCAGGTCTTGTTTCGTCTTCCTTGAGCTTGGGATTGGCCGATCTGTCGTTTAGTGCCGGGGGCGCTGACCGCGGTGCTGACTCGCTCCTTCCCTTCCGATCCGCCCCCGCTCCAGCGCCGCCGGGCCGCAGTCTCCCGGCCGCTTCCTGGCCAAGCTTTGCCGACCCAACTTGCTGGAAGAAGGCCTGCGCCGGGAGTCACTTTCATGCCGAGCCGGCTGGGCTGGGGTGGGAAGGTGCTCAGCAGCCCTCCCGAGGGCGGTAAGTTATTCAGACCTGAGCAGGTGGATTCCCTGATCCGGACACCCGCTTTGTGTGCTCCATGAGTACCCGGGAAGGTCCAGGCCAGGACACAGCGGGGAGGATCTCTCTCTCTCTCTCTTCTCCTTTCCCCTCAGATGAAGGCATCGTTCAAATAAACCGAGCTCCCTATCCGTACCAGACAGGGTAGATATAATCACACAAAGAAACCAGGGAGGCAAATTTCAACCTCCTGCTTCATCCATCACGATTTATACATTAGAGCCCGATTTAGAAACGAAGATATTTGCCTTTGACGCCAGGATACGGGGAGAGAAGGAACGGGGCGGGGGGGGGAGAGATAAGGCCACAGAAGAGGTCTCTGCAGGAACTCGACCAGTCTGTGGCCTTATTTGTCTCCCCCTCAGGCATTCCGGGTCCCTCTCCTGGCACCATTATCTCTTCTCCCTCTTGCCAGTGTTGTACCTGGGAAGTGAAAACTGGGTCAGCCACAGTTACCGGTTTCTAGCTAATTTCAGCGAGAAAACACAGGCAAGGAACTGCGAAGGCCGCCCAAAGTCCAGTTCATAGTTTTGAAAGATACTGGGGGGACGGGGCGGGGGGAGGTGTTGATGACCTTAGGATCGCCAAACTCTAGTATAGTATTGATTAATGCAGAAGGGGCTGGATTATCCCGAGATTAGATGCATTGCAATGACCACAAGCCTAGCCCCACTGCAACCTCCCAGGCCTCGAGTCTTCAAGTGTGCAACTTTTTGATGACAACCGAATAAACTGGCTTAAGTTCGCTCTGAAGTATTTGTGCCTTATCCTTCAGGCGCAGGGCGGCGTCGATGCACCTTCCCCCCCCCCCCCCCCCGACTGTAAATTAGTCTTTACCCTCCAGATCCTAACAGAAGAAAAACTGCCACCATCCTGTCTGCTTTCCGCTTGCCTCTGCTCGTATTGAAGTTTGCTAAAGTGTATGATTGTCTTGTCTGTCAGTTTGGGCCAGTCAGGAAGACATGCCTGGTTTGGTTTTCTGTTTCTTCCGATGACAATACCTGTAGAAGTTGCATTTTAAAAAGCCTAAAGGATCCAGAACCACGTGCACCGCCTATTTAGGGGTCTGGAGTTGAAATGTATATTATTCCATGGAAAAACAGAGAGAGAGAGAGAGAGAGAGAGAGAGACAGGCAGACATTGATCAGGTTACACTTAGCAATCATTCTGGAACTCATTTTCAGTTCGCCACCCAAAACATCTCCGCAGTCAATGTTCCTAAAACCGAAATCAAGGTGTAAAAAAAAAAAATTCTGAGTTGAAGACCTTTTTTGGAATATATTCTAGAATACTTTGTGCATTTGCTCGTAGGCTTTTTCAGGTCAGAAATCGCTGCAGCTGAAATTCTTCCTTGTTTAAATTAGGAGAGACACTAGAAGCCAAGCAAATGAACAGCAGCAGCAGCGGAAAAATATAAGAAAACTTAGGGGACAGGGGGATACAACGTCTAAGAGCCCAGGAGAACTGGAAAAGCAATGTTGTGACGGTGTATGGGGGTCCGGCTGGAGGTAGGGAGAACGCGGCTCATTTCCTGGAATAAAAAGGCTGAAAACAAAACCATGCTTAAATAGAAAAGACACGCCAAAGCAAAATAATGTCACCTTTTCCGGAAACGGCGGCCCAAGGCACACATCTTCCATTTCATAAAGATAGGAAAGTTATTTTACACCGGCAGTAATAATAATTAAGACCTGCAGAGAGAGTAGGTGGATACCTGGAAGAGTCCCATCTAGAGGAAAGGTAAGAAAGAGACAGAGGGAGAGTGACCTAACTCCATTAAACGCAACCCAAGTAGATTACTGACACGGAAGCCGGGCAGGGTTTTAGGCTGGACACACATCCGAAGTGACCAAAAAAAAGATGTGGGGTGAGCTGGGCTAAAGTTTATCTGCAGTACTCATCTAATAATAATAATATGTAAACGGAAACTTTCCAAAATGGCGTTGAAAATTAGATCCCCCCCTGTTTTGTAAAGGGTTTTGTTTTGTTTGTTTTTTTTTTGTTCTTGGTTTGTTTGTTTGTTTGTTTTTTACATTATATAATCCTTCTTGGATAACTGGGCTCTAAATCCCGAACCTGCCCTGAATAAAATAATTTAATGATTTTCAATAAGGAGAATCTGCCTGTTAAATTGAAAAAATACAAAAGAAATAAATGGCGAGCCGAAATCGAGAGAAAACAAATTGCTAGCAATTTTCGCTGTTGGGTAAAAAAAAATAATAATAATAATAATAAAAAAGGCACCGCAGTTTTCCAGACAGGACAAAACTCCCCAGTTCCTGAACTAAATGGGAGCAGTAGGACGAATCCTCCGGAGAGCTTCAGAATGTATTTCGTCTCTGGTTTTCCAATAATTTCTCTGGCGCCGGTACATCGGTTTATTCCTATCCAAGACCGGTGAATCAGCTCGGAGTCCGTACTAAGGAACTGCAGGAAATCACCGTGACGGGAGGTTTCCCCCGCAGCCCCCACCAGATCGGATTGGGAGCCCATGAGCTGTACACTGAGACTGACTGAGGGCTTCTCTTTTGCAATATTTGCTGTGGAGAGAAAGTCGGACACTTCCGTTCCCCTTCCCCAACAAATGTGGGAGCCCTCACCCCCACGTCTGAAATCTGTAGGATTATTATCTTTGGAAGCGTGTTTCTCTTGTTGGTTTCTGGATGACTGGGAACAAAATTCCAAAGCAGCCTGATATTGAAAGGGACTGGGCGCAAACAAATTTGTATGAGCCCCCCAGCAAGTTTATAAGTGAATAAAACTATGAACGTACTCACGATAGGAATGTGCCATGACTCAGAGACCCATGTAATAAGGGTGCAGGCAGTTTTGTGTGCATAACTGCTCAAAGATTTTAGTGCACAAAAATGTGCGCACAAAAGGTAATACAACTGTGCACACATATTAAGGCTCCTCCATATAGTTCCCCTGTAAATGAAGGCATTAGCTAATTATCCCTCCTCCAAAGCAGGCAGGTGCACTAAAGCCCTGAAGACTTAATTTGTGTTTTTAACCTTGGACATTTAACTCCTGGGTCAGAAGCTCATATTTCTGGGGCTTGTGTTAGTCTATGGTGTTGTGTATGGTGTGGTCCCTGGATGCAGGGATCCTGGACTTGGGTGGCCCTGGTTCAGGGTGGATCATCGCTCTCGAGACCCCCAGGTCCAGGACCACACAGCACTGTACATTAATACTAGCCTGAACAATGTGAGATATCTTTACTCTCTCTGACCCAGGAGTTAAATGTCCAATCCTAAAGAAATCAGGGCTAAGCTAGGGAAACCTCCCCCTCCCATGGCCCCTGAAGCCAGAAAGACCCCAACCCAGGACCCCTGAGTCAGAGACACAGAATCATTGTATGTGCAACTGTCTATCCTTATGTCCGCCCTTTTGGGAACGCATTTATAGAAGCACAATTGTCACCTCTGTGCAGAGTTTGCTGTACGTACATCTGTCTTATCACCATCTCCTCAACCTTCTCTGGATATGCATAAGACCTGGGAGAACATCTGAGAGCAGAACTGTTGGCCAGGCAAGAGCAGCTTGACAGCAACTTGATGAGGGGATGAGGGGGAGGGGTGTTATACGCAGAAAACCAGAGAAACACGAGATCACAGCTATGTGTTTTCATGCCACTAACTTCCTGCTTTGGGAGTTAACTCAATTTCTGTGAGTAAAGAAAATGGGAACTACAATTTAGCTAAAATGTTTTATGCACCTTTTATTACACAGAGTTCTCAATAACTAAAATTATTTCCCTCCATGACATGCAACATTTCATTCATATTTGCTGGTAAGTTATAAAAGGGACTGTATCTGGGAATCTTAGTGATGCATTCATTGCACTTTCTATATGACTTCCCTAAGGAAATTATAGGAAGTACCAAGAAGAAGTAGAGCTATGTTTGCTGTTTTAAAAAATGAAGTTTTCTTGACTGTGACTTTCCAGGTGCTGCAGAGCACATGTTCTACTCACACATATCCTCTTGCAAATCAGACACTTCCAAGTAGGCCAACTGTCCACGACGCCTATTATTCAGAGAACCAAAGCAATATGTGATTGGTGCAACAAAATTTACGATAATGTAGCCCCCCCCCCCCCCCCATGTCTTAACTAAGCAGGGGGTTATGTTGTGGGGCTGACTGAGTCCTGTCCTCATACATTTAATTCATGTTGGCAATAACCACAGTTCTGTTCCCCTTAACTTTGGGGCCCTCAGTCTATCGGACATGCTCACATTCCAAAAATCACTCTTCAAACAAAAATTAGTGTTTCAACAAATAAAATCTTATCACATTTTTCAATGGAAATGACCTGATGCATTTCACGTTCCTTAGAAGACGAATCCATGACAATAAAAGGCTGGAGTCACAAGCCCAATCTCTGAGTCCCTTTATGATATTATGTACTTTAAGTTCTCTTAGGAATGGCTGTGTATGGGTTTCCTAACTCTTGGGATATCCCCATTACCTGAAATCCAATGTTCTGATCTGTACTGTCCTCCTTTCTCCTTCTCGTTGTACCAGATGGGCACCAACTCCTTGTTCTACTCCTTAAGCTCCTCTCCAAAGGTGTCAGATTGGCACACTCTTCTTCTCCTAATGTTACCTGGGTGGCAATGAGAAATGCTGGACTAGCAAACCTGACGGTGCAGTTGCAAGCTCACAGTTTCTTCACTGATAAACTTCCAACAGCTCAAAAATCTTGAAAAATTCCCTCTAGTCTCTTTCCCACAAGGGATAAGAAGCCCTATGGATAAAGGTTATCTTCCAAGACCTAGGAAATCTTTAATCCTTAACTAAGTCCCAAATCTTAAGCCCGTTGACTCTAATTTCTAAGGGTGGAATGGTGTAGTGCCTTCCTTTCAACAAAGGAACCCTGATCCCTTCTGAACTTTGTGAGATAAATTGCTCAAGTAATTTGAATTAAGTTGTTGGTGGGATGAATGTACATCCTGTCACAACTGTTCTGGCATATATTATTGTTGTCGTGCATAATTCTACAATATGAAATTTGATATCATAACTTTCTCTTTTAGACTGTAATGTCATCATTTTAATGTTGTTATGATCTGTGGGTTTCGAGGGCCCTTGGCCCGAGGTGGGAGTTGGTACCACCTGTGGGGAGGAGCCCCACCTGTGGGGAGGAGCCCCACAGGTCCACACCACCGGGAGGTGAGGTCTGGCTCAGCAGAAGCTCTGGGAGAGAGTCTGTGGGAAGGTACTGAGAAGCAGGGTGAGGGACTCAGCAAGAAGGGATCCCACAGTAAGTAGACTGAGAGGCAGTACCTGGATGAAGACTTCCGAGAGGGTAGCGCTAGGCAAGCCCAAGGAGCAGGAGGCATGAAGCAAGGAACGCAGGAGGCATTGCAAGGACAACCCCAGGGGGCAGAGCTGCGTAGCAGGGAACGTACTGAAATGATGACGTAGGGTAGCCAGCAGAGCGGGGAAGTCCGAGTCGGGTCTCCAGGTGATGACGTAGTAGCCTTGAGAAGCGGGGAGATTCGGTAATCACCAGTATTGATCGTGTGCACAGCCCCGAGGAGCAGAGAAGTACAAACAGTCTCTGGAGTAAATGTAGGCACTGCCCCAAGGAGCAGGGAAGTACAAACAGTCTCTGGAGTAGAACGTGAGTACTGCCCTGAGGAGCGGGGAAGTATAGGGTAGAACTCCTAGTGGCGATGGCATCTCAGGGGGCAGCCCCGAGGAGTGGGGAGGCCAACAGGAAGACTCCTGGGAGGCGCAGGCTAGCCCGAGGAGTGGGGGAAACCAGGAGAGCAAGTCTCCAGTGAGCGCACACAGGCCCCCGAAGAGCGGGTACCTGAACCAGAGTCTGGCATCCGAGAGAGATCCAAGAATGCCACCACAGGTCCGGAGAGACCGGAAGTCGTAGAGTAGCAATGGAACTTGTTGCCAAGTCAGCTGGCAAGGGGCGAAGGTGGTGCTTATGAACCCCGATCAAGTGATGTCATCAATCAGGTACGCCCCTGAGGTTCCCCCCATAGGATCTTTAAAAGAGGGCCTGGTGGCACGCGTGCACGCCTAGGAAGGCCTTGAGTCGGTGTAGGTGGCGGCGGCATCCCGGCCGCCATGAGGAAGCTTGAGGTACATGGCAGTAGAGATTGGCTCCTGCCACGAGTAGGCCTGGAGAGTAAAGCAGAACAGCACAGGATGTGAGTAGACGTGGTCACAGCCATCTGTGACTGACGGTCATAACAAATGTTCAACTCTTGTACAGTCATAATGTATTTAGCCCCTGTGACATAGTAGGTCAAAGGCTATTGGTGCCATTTTGATGCAAGGCAGGCCAGATAGCCCGAGGGAATGAAGGGAGAAATCACTCGCGGGACCCTGCTGGACCACCAGGGATGTTAGTAAGTCTTGGGGAGGGATCAGGATGGTGTGGGGGGGGGGGATTGTATTTAATGTATTAAAGTACATTTTAATGCTTGGGGTGGTTTTTTTGAGCTTCATTTTTTGGGCCCGTTTTGTTTTTCCCCATTTAGTTTTTTGTTCGTTTTCCAAAAAACTAACCGAGGAAAAATGAACTTTACCCCGAAGCGTCCGACTCAAAAAACAACCCGGTAGAAAAAAACGAAGCTCATCTCTAATAATTATTAGCATTCTATTTGCTTTTTTGGCTGCTGCTGCACACTAAGCAGAAGATTTCAGCATATTATTATCCACAATGTTGCCTATATTGTTTTAGTTAATGGTGATTCCTAATATGGAACCTTTCATCAAGTAATTATAATTTGGGTTACATTAAATTTCATTTGTCATTTACATGCCCAGTCTTCTAGTTTTGCAAGATCCTCTTGCAATTTCTCACAATTCTCTTGTGATTTAACAACTTTGAATAATTTTGGATCAGCAAATTTGATCACCTCACTCATTCCTATTTTCTTTTCTATGACTGTTGCCTATATGCTGCTTGATGTACATCAGAAACCAATGTATTTCAAGCATATGTTTCAATTTGTCCTTTCAATAAACACACACACACACTCACACATATATATATATATATATATATACACACATACATACTAGGGATGTGAATCGTTTTTGAACGATTAAAATTATCGTCAGATAATTTTAAAATCGTCCAAAATCGTTAGAGTGCACGATACAATACAAATGCCCCCGATTTATCGCCCGTATGACATAGCGATTTACGCGCGTATCTTATAAAATCCAGCGTACTTTTGTTCGCGCCTGGTGCGCGAACAAAAGTACGCGATCGCGCAATTTTTAAAAATCTACCCCTTAATATTTGTTTTAGCAATGGTCCCAACTCTATTCAGTAGATACAATGTATTGATAAGAGCAGCATTAGCTCAAGTGAATATAAAGAGATACAGTGTTATTATTCAAAGAATGGCACAAATGCTTTAGACAGACAATGGGGCAGATTTTAAAAGCCTTATGTGCGTAAATCCAGAAGGATTTATGTTCGTAGGGGAGTTACGTGCACCGGGCCTATTTTCAAAAGGCCCAGTGGTGCGTATAAAGCCCCGGGACACGCGAAAGTCCCGGGGCTTGAAAAAATGGGTGGTTTTGAGGCAGGGCAGGCGTAACTTGTGAAATAAAGGTACGGGGGGGTTTCGGGCTGGGGGGGAAGGGAGGGGAAGGTACGGGGGGTTTCGGGCTGGTAGGGGAAGGGAGGGGAAGGTAGGGGGGAAGGAAAGTTCCCTCCTACCTTCCCCTCCCTTCCCCCAACCCGAAATGGGGAAAGGGGAAAGCCAGCTGGTCTCCCCAAGGGCTCGGCGCACGCAAGGTGCACTAGTGTGCACCCCCTTGCGCGCGCTGACCCCTGATTTTATAACATGCGCGTGGCTGCGCACGCATGTTATAAAATTGGGCGTACATTTGTGCGCGCCAGGTAGCGCGCACAAATGTAGGCCGCACACGTGCATTTTAAAATCTGCCCCAATGTGTCCAAATATTTTGCACAGACAAAACGCAAATCTAAACATAAGTACCAAAGTGCTCAATAAGTCAACTAACTCAAGTGCACATTTATTTATTTATTTAGTTAGTTAGTTAGTTAGTTAACAGCTTTTATATACCGTCATTAAGTGGGACCATCACATAAACACGTGTTACAACATATATGCAAAACAATTTTTATGCAATTTTGAAAGCCACTTCGGTGAAATAAGGTCCTTGTTGGGATTTTTCCATCTGACCCTGGATCTCAAACACCAACATTTGGTGGAGCTGTCATTGAGATCATTCTGCCAACTTTAGGAACCATCTTCAGGCATAGTCACACATTATCATATGAGTTTCCCTGTTAGTCTTGACTTATAAATTTGGGTAACTTATGCAGTTCTCAGTGAAAGCTTTAATATAAACCTTCAAGATTGCATAACATTTTTTTTTTTGCTTATATCGTAACATGTGTTTATGTGCATTTGAGTAAGTTGACTGATTGAGCACGTTGGTATGTATGTTTAGTTTTGCATTTTGTCTATACAAAGTATTTTGACTCATAGGGGTAGATTTTCAAAGCAGCACGCGTCCATGTGCACACAGTTCCCAGCGTGCACACATGGACGTGCCGATTTTATAACATGGGCACGCCAGTGCTCATGTTATAAAATCGGATGGCCGCGTGCATGCTGGAATATCATGTATTATTTAAAGTTTATTTTTTAATGATTCATTAATAAATAAAAGATTTTTTTCAATATTATTCACATTTATTTATTAGTGTTTTTCTCCCCTTGGTTGGGATTTTTTGGTTTTATATATATATATATATATATATATATATATATATATATCTATAGATCTGTGAGGGAACCCTAAAATAAGGTAAGTAACACCACTAATGTTTTAAATGATTTGAAAGATGCTTAATGTTGTAAGCTTTATTACACAATGGCAAAGAATATCAAAACTGTTCAAAAAATAAAACTGGCACAATAACACACATATGTTGATCAATTGCCCTAGTCAATCATTGCTCATTCACACCACTTCTAAACTCTCTTTAGTGTATGCATTTATAGCATGTATAAATACCAACATAAACCATTGCCAAAATATATTCAGAGTGCTTGTAATAAAACACTTGCAATAGAGTTGAACTTCAAGAAAGATACTTTGTGAAATGCAAATGAGTCACATGAAAGACACCTTCATTAAAAAGGGGATACAGTTGAACCACAGTCCATAAGAAAGGATATTTTGTAATTTTTTCACAGGAGTGTTGTGTGGAGTCCGTACATACCTTTATAACTTCATATAGGTTCCACTACTATTGCTGTGTCCTGTATTGACTCTGTCCGAATTATTTTTCTGTATCTTGTGTAGTCTTTGTTACACTTCTGCTATGTCCTGTATTCCCTCTGTTCCTATAAAGGCCTCTGTTTTGCCATTCAGGCTTCTTCAGGGGAAATTATGGTTTATAACTATTCTTGCATTGATACCATGGACTGTATTTAGTGAAGAGAACTCAATCTCTTATTGGTGATTCTATGTCGATTTGCCAAGTCGATTTGCCAATTCAGTGTCTCAAGACTTTAACTGTTGTTAATTAGAAGCTTGCAAAATACAGCATAATCATATGTGAACTTCCAATGTCTTCTCAGTGTGTTGGAAACCTTCCCAGGTCTATTTGCCAAAGCTGCATCTGTAGCAGACTTCAGTGCCTCCTTGCAGTACAAACGCAGTGATGTTAGTGTCACATCAGGGCTCTTAGTAGCAGTCCCAGTACAGATCCCTGAGGCACGCCACTATTCACCTTTTTCCATTGGGAAAATGTAACATTTCAACCTATTCTGTTTTCTATCTTTTAATCAGTTCCCAATCCACAAGAAGGAAGGACCCAAAAAGCAAACCGGAAGACAGTCTATTGTAGCCAGAAGGCGGAAGAAATATAGAATAGACCAGTTGCCTTAGATTAGAAGAACTTTATTTGCACAATCATAGGGAGTAAAAAAGCCCAACTCTGGCTGAGTTTCACTTACACAGTTGCATCAGGGGCTTATACAATGAAGTACAACACTTCATGCATTGAACTCATTGGTGAATATATCAATAGGGATAATGTTGAAAAAAACACTCAATGTGGGTGTTAATGAATCAATATGGCACAAACCAAATATTTCTGCTCATAGAAAGTGCTGCAGTGGTCTCTTCGAGGTTTGCGATTGAAACACCATACGGGCTAGAACCCGGAACAAGACCTATTTATATTCATGTATCGGCAGTCCAAATGTTTCTATTGTACACATGTGCCATACTGGTTTCTCCAACATTTGCATTCAAAACACATTTGGTCTGCCGATATGCGAATATAAATAGGTCTTGATATATTCACCAATGAGTTTAATGCATCAAGTGATGTTCTTCATCATATAAGCCCCTGATGCAGCTGTGTAAGTAAAACTTGGCCGGAGTTGAGCTTTTTTACTTCCTATGATTGTGAAAATAAAGTTCTTCTAATCTAAGGCAACTTGTCTATTCTACATTTCTTCTGCAATCCACAAGAGGACACTGCCCCCTATCCCATGACTTTTTAATTTCCTAAGAAGTCTCTCATGAGGGACTTTGTCAAAAGCTTTCTGAAAATCCAGATACACTATATCAATGGCTTACCTTTATCCACATGTTATTTATGCCTTCAAAAAATGTAGGAGATTGGTGAAGCAAGACTTCCCTTGGCTAAATCCATGTTGGCTTTCTCCTATTAAACTATTATGTGGTGGCTTTTTTTTGGCAGATTCCACTGACTTGTTCCTCAGTTTACCTTGCCTCTGACAAAACTCATGTATGTTGTTATGCTTGCCACCCGCGGCAGCCCCGCAGTGCGGCCCTCTCACCTCTATATACAAGCTTCAGGCTCCGCTCCAGCTCCTCGTCACTGCCAGTGGTGGGCCACCAGTCTCGACCTTGGACTTCCACCAGCTCCTCCGGACCTGCTCCGCTTCCCAGAACCTACAGCCAGTATGCCTCCATCTGTCAGGCCTCTCTGTGGGGTTCGAGGAGAGATGCAGCAGGCAGGCAGCACCACGCACCAGTGAAACCTTTAAAGGGCCCGTAGCAGGAACCTGGCCGTGGACCCGGATGTTGACATCAATTCCCTCAACATATAAAAGCTCAGGCAGCGCTCCTCAGCGTTGCCTTTGCAACAGGTCGCCTTGGTCTCCTGTTCTGGTTTCCGAGTGCTAGTTGCCTTGCGCTTGTCTTGTTCCTATGATTCCTGGTTCCTGTTCCTTGTGTTCGTCTTGTCTGTCTACTGGATCGACTACCTGGTTCTGACCTCCACTATACCTGACTTCACCTGCCTTCTCCAAACCTGACTTCTGCTGCGCCTGACCTCACCTGCCTTCTCCAAGCCTGACCTCTGCTATGCCTGACCTCGCCTGCCTTTTCCAAGCCTGACCTCTGCTATGCCTGACCTCGCCTGCCTTCTCCAAGCCTGGCCTCTGCTACATCTGACCACACCTGCCTTCTCTGTGCCTTGACCATTGCTACATCTGACCATGCCTGCCTTCTCTGTGCCTTGACCATTGCTACATCTGACCATGCTTGCCTTCTCCGTGTCTTGACCATTGCTATGAACGACTTTGCCTCAGACTTTCTTGAGTCCAGAGTTCCACGTTGCTTGCTACACTTTCCAGTTGCTGCCAGTTTCCATTCAACCTTTTCAGTGATGCCTCTGTCCCTATCCTCTGGATGTGGACTATTAAGGCTTCGGCCTTCCTTTGCTCAGGCACCTTCAGTTTCTTCTTCTCCCTTGGTGCATGAGTTCCTGTTCCACATCCTGTCCAGGATAGGACCATGCCACCTACTGGCTGCTGTCTCTGGGCTGAACCATCTCCTACCTATACTCAACCTTGAGGCCTTCCTAAGTCCTGCCGGCCCAGGCACCCAAAGGCTCAACCCGAGGGGAACGTGGGTTGGTATAGGTGAAGCTTCAGTGGCCTCCAGCTTCAGCCCACTCTGCCTGCTAATGGTGGGGACCCATAGGCTCTTGCCTATGGGTTGTGTCAACCCCACCTCAGGCCAAGGATGCACCTCCTACGCAACAGGTTGCAAGGGCCATGGATTCGGTGGAGCCATGTGTCTTCCAGGTCATCACTGACCTGGCTTCCAAGGTAAAAGAACAGCAGCAGTTCCTGGAGGCATTGGCCGCCTCCATTGGACGTCTCCATACCTGGTTCAATGTCCTGAACAGGGATTCAGCTTCAACCTTGGCTTTTCCTTCTCAGCCACCTCCATCCTTACCATGTGCCTTGTTGGCACTTCCAGCACCTCCACGTTTCAACAGCAACTCCAAGCTCTGCAGAGGGTTCGTAAACCAGTGCTATATGCAATTTGCTCTGCAGCCTTCTGTCTTCCAGGATGACTTGACCAACGTCACGTTTATCCTGTCTCGCCGCGAAGGAAAGGCCCTGGCCTGGGCTTCCCTCCTGTGGGAACACTCGAACTCCTTGCTAAGAGAACTGGTTCAATTTGTGGCTGTACTCAAATGGATCTTTGATGATCCAGGGTGGCATGCTGTAGCAAGCACCAGTCTACTACAGCTTCATCAAGGAAAACGAAGTCTTTTTGATTATACAATAGAGTTTCGGACTTTGGCTACTGAGCTTGCTTGGCAAGAGGATTGCCTTCAAGCTATTTACTTGGATAGTCTCTCCTCACAGCTAAAAGATGAGCTGGCTGCTCGGGAGCTCCCTCCTTCCTTGGAGGACCTTATAGATTTGACAGGCCAAATTGACCATCGTCTTCAAGAGCGTCACAGAGAGAGTCGAATGCTCAAGAGGCCCATGCAGGTTTGCTTCCGCTCACCACCTGTTACTAACTCCACATCTTGTGACAGCAAAGTGGTCAAGGTGGAAGAACCCATGCAATTGGGTCGAGGGTGACTGAAACAGGAAGAGCGCCTCCGGTGAAGACCATCTACAAAATTGTTCCATCCGTCTGGGAAACTCTAGGGCCCAAGTTCAGTAGGGGCCCTGAACTTGGGTGCAACTTCTCTGGCCCCCCAACTCTCAGTTCCAGTCACACTAATTTGGGATTCCTGGTCCTTTCAGGTTCTTTCTCTGGTAAACTCCGAAGCAGGAAGTAATCAAAGATCTTGTTCAACTCCTGGCTATTAGAACCCTTTCGCTTAACCCTTCCTTGTGTATTGCCTCCATCTATGGAGAACCACTTCCTGGGCATATCTCTTTGACCACTGAACCTCTCTAGTTACATACAGGGGCCTTACACCTTGAGGAACCCAAGTTACTGGTGTTGGATAAGTCAATCCATCCCATTGTGCTTGGACTTCCTTGGTTACAGAAACATTCCCCCCAATTTAATTGGACTTCACTACAGCTGGTAGAGTGGGTCCCAGCCTGTCACCAATCCTGTCTTCAGATGGTAACTCCATCTTCAACGATTCCTCTGGTAACCACCTCTTCTGGCATACCTCCTTCATATGCCACCTATGAGGATGTATTTTCTCAACAAAAGGCCGATCTCCTCCCGCCTCTTCATTGGTTCGACTGTCCAATCGACCTTCTTCCTGAAACCATGCCTCCTCGCAGATGAACCTATCTTCTGTTGTTACCTGAGACAAAGGCCATGACCGAATATATTTGGGAGAATCTGGCAAAAGAATTTATCCATCCATCTATGTCACCCGCTGGAGCAGGATTCTTCTTTGTGACCAAGAAAGACAGATCACTCAGACTGTGCATTGATTTCCGCGGTCTAAATGCTATCACCCATAAGGACAAATATCCCTTGCAGTTGATTTCTGAACTATTTGATCATCTCCAAGGTGCTACCATCTTCATGAAGTTGGATTTATGTGGGGCATATAAGTTGGTGAGAATCCGCCCTGATGACATCTGGAAAACCGCCTTTAATACAAGAGGCAGCCACTATGAATACTTGGTGATGCCTTTTGGCCTTTCCAACGCACCAGCTGTATTCCAGCGGATGATGAATGAAATTTTCAGGGATCGGCTATATATCAAGATCATGATCTATCTGGACGATATCCTCATATCCTTGAAGGACCTCGACACCGACCGAGCCGATGTACAAATGGTACTACAATGCCTACGAGAAAATCACTTGTTTGTAAAACTGGACAAGTGTTTGTTCGAGAGGTCCAGTTTACCATTCCTTGGCTACATAAGCTCTCCTCACAACCTTTCCATGGACCCAGATAAATTGATGGCAATCCAGGATTGGCCACAACCAGTGGGACTTAAAGCGCTCCAGCACTTCTTGTGATTCCCTAATTATTATCACCACTTTATCGCACGTTACTCCACACTGGCCCTGATGGCCCTGACCCGGAAGGTCCAAAATACATGGAATTGGATGCTCGAGGCCGTTACTGCTTTTCATCATTTGAAAGAAGCCTTCAAAAAGGGATCCTGCTTATGTCACCCTAACCCAACTCGTCCATTTTTAGTCGAGGTGGACGCTTCCGCCATTGGGGCTGGAGCTGTTCTAAGTCAGCGCACTGCTTCTGGTACCACAGCGCCATGCTCATTCTTTCTAAAAAATTTTCATCGGCAAAGCAGAACTACAGTATTGGGGACCACAAATTGCTCGCCATTAAATTGGCTCTTGAAGAGAGGTGCCCGTGGCTCGAGGGTGCACAACATAAATTCACGGTGTTCATTGACCACAAAAACTTAGAACATCTAAGACACACTCAGCGCCTCAATGCCCGTCAAGCTCGATGGGCCTTATTTTTCTCAAGGTTCAATTTTGAGCTCCACTACCGCCCTGTGGTTAAGAATCTCCAGGCAGACACCTTATCCCGGTCTTTTGAACCTGAAGGCATCCCCGAGAGCCAACTCACATCATCGACGCAGCTTGTATTTCCTGTCTGCTACCCATGCAGTTCCCACCGGAAAACCGTGGTGCCCCGACGACTCTGGGAAAGAGTTCTTCGCTGGGCACACGATTCCAAATTTGCCGGCCACCCAGGATGAGTGCGAATCGTGGCACTGCTCCAGAGGTTTTTCTGGTGGCCTACTTTGGTCTCCGATGCTAAGGCATACGTCAAATCCTGTAATGTGTGCGCCAAACAAAAACCCCCAGTCTGGCAACCTTGAGGACTTTTACAACTACTTCCAGCACCTGAGGAACTGTGGACCCACTTATCTACGGATTTTGTCATGGATCTGCCCCCTTCTAAGGGTAATACCATGAGATGGATCACCATAGACCGTTTTTTAAAAATGGCCCATTTTGTACCTCTTCCGGGCCTACCACCTGCACCAGAGCTAGCACATCTCTTTTTCATCATATTTTCAGACTGCATGGCCTACCTTGTTTCCAATCGAGGTCCTCAATTCATTGCCAGATATTGGTGCTCCCTTTGCCGAACGTTTTGTATTAACATCAGCCTCATGACCGCCTATCACCCCCAAGCCAACGGGCAAGCTGAACAGATGAACCGCTCTCTGAAGGCGTTCCTGTGGGCTTATATCAATGACCAACAAGACAACAGGTCGGACCTTTTATCCTGGGCAGAGTTTTCCCACAACTCTCACATCGCCACAGCTACTGGAACATTACCATTCTCTATAGTTTATGGGAAACAACCTCGACCACCACTACCCATTAGAGATGTGAATCGGAACCGGAATATGATCGGTTCTGGTACTGATTCAAATCTTAACATTTTTATCGTCCGGCACGATTGGGTTTTTGTTTATCGGCTGCGCTCGATCCGATAAACAAAAAACCCACCCTGACCCTTAAAAACCAACCCCTTAGCTTCCCCCACCCTCCCGACCCCCCCAAAAACGTTTTAAAATTACCTGGTGATCCAGTGCGGGCGCGGGGAGCAATCTCCCGCTCTCAGGCCATCGACTGCGCTAATAAAAATGGTGCCATGGCCATTTGCCCTTACCATGTGACAGGGTATCCATGCCATTGGCCGGCCCCTGTCACATGGTAGGAGCACTGGATGGCCGGCGCCATCTTTAAAAATGGCCGGCCATCCAGTGCTCCTACCATGTGACAGGTGCGAGCTAAATACATAAAAATAATCTGCTCTGTCCCCCATCTCTACTGCTCTTTCAATGATTAGAAATATTCGATGTGGCCTTCATCTGAAAAAATTAGGGAACCCCTGGTGTGGTCAATTGGCACTCGCAGAGAATCACTCAAGCCGATATAGTTTCAGGAGCGGGAACCCTAACTCTATATTTTTGGAGGGAAGACCTGCAAGGAGAAGGGGCTCCCATCCCCCATCAGAGCTGCAGGGTCTGCAGGAAATCTTCACTACCGTATGACCTCTCACCGGCAAAGATGTTTGCAGGCAACTGAACTGACAAAGCAATGCTTCTTTGGGACATATATGATTAAGAATTTCTTTCCCATGATTCTCCGCTCAAACACCAAGGGGGTCATTTTTTATCCCTATCGCATGCGAAAAGTCCCTTTTTGAGTGTGATAGCTAAATAGGGGCGGAGTCGGGGTGGCGTTGAGACCGGAAGAGGAGGCGTCGGGGTGGCATCGGGGCGAATGTTGCGGAAACTTCGCTGGTGGCGATAAGGTAAGACCCAGTGACGATAAGGTAACTCCCTTTATCGCCACTAGTAGCGCTCAATAGCACCACCTTTCACGGTGGCGCTGTTGGGTGCGAAAGCCGGCAGCGATAACACCGCGGTGGTGCGATCGCTGCCGGCTTTCGCAGTTCCGCCTCCTGCTTTGCCCCCCCCCCCCCCCGTTACTGCAGGATTCAATAACGTTTGCGACATTAGAAAATCCAGGCCCAAGTTAGATGGAGTTTTTTGCAACACCTATTTTCTCTTTCGGCTTGCAGAAGTCTTGACACTTAACTTGTCTAGGCAGCTAAATTGTATCCACACATGTGCTAGAGAGTTCACTAAAGTTTTTGCTGTTGCAGTAAAACATTTTATTGCAGCTATAACTGAGTCAATGTCATTGGTGGCCCAGCACCAAAACTATAGTTTGCTGAAATTGTTATCTTTTCCCATGGCAAAAGTTGCAGTCGATTAAAATCTTTAATAACCCTAAAGGAATTCATCATTGTTGAAAGTCTGTTTTGTTTGCACTGACCCCCTCTCCTAAACTGAGTGCTAGCTGTGAAGGATCAAGTGGGTACAGTCAGAGCCACCGGGCGGCAACTCAAGGGTAAATTCTGCAGCAAGAGTTACACAATTCTATGGCAACGTTTCTGAAATTCTGTGGCAATTATGTGGCACATTTGTATGCATTTGCATACTGTTGCATGATGATTAATGTAAATTTGTATTTTACTTTAGCAAAATAAAGTCATTTCGGACATTTCTTGTGTGTCTAGATAATTTATTTAGCTCTTTTTTGGTGAAAAGGGATTTTAGTGAATGGGTGCTGAGAAAGGAACAGGGGAAGGGATCTGGCAGATGGGACAGGAAAAGGAGTTTATGTTTATTCATTTTCTTGTTTATTTGCATCTTTATTACACGTATAAATGGATAAGATTCACGACATTCATCAAGTAGTCTTTATTTTTGAAACTATGCAACCGGAACCTTATTGGCACTCTGATAGAAAGTATTACCCAATTTTAACATTACTATATGTGCCTATTTGTGAACCGTTGTGATGGTATATAACTTAACGACGGTATAGAAAAGATTCTAAATAAATAAATAAATATGTAAAACTGAGCAATGTACACCTGTCCTCCAATGCCAATGACTTCACTTAAACCCCCCTTCCACACCTCTCCTGATCTCCTCCTCACTTCCTTGCACTACCTTTGGATTCCCTACTCACTTTATGCCCTATTCCCCTCCTTCCCTATCCCCCTCAGATCCCCTTACACACCTCTCCAATCCCTTCACTCACTCACACACTCCACATCCCCTCACCAACGGATGTCTTCCCCGACCCTTTCTCTCACAGCCTGCATTCCCTCCATTTGCACCCACACCCTCTCCATAGGGTTGCCAACTGGCTTCACATGTTCAGGACAGGTTGATCCAGACCTGGTTTTACTCCACTGATTGCAAGCACTTTATAGTCTTGCTTTTCTTCGAGAATGCAATTGGGAAAGCAGAATAAGTCCCAGGGTGCAATGGGGCAAAACCAGGACTGGATCAACCTGTCCTGAAATCCTGGAGCCAGTCGGTGTTTGTATCTTAAATAAACAGATCTCCTCAGCTCTGATCCTCTCCAGCCTCTCCGACCCCCTCCCATTCCCACTGCCGATCCCTTTCTCCTCTCTCCCGTTTCGATCTTTGGCCAGTCAATCAGCCTGTGCAACTCTCCTTCTGTCCACCAGCAGCAGCTGCTGTTGCTGACCCAGAGCTGATCACCGAAAAAGCCCCAGCAGCTGCTTTCCTGGCCACCTCCCCGTCCCCTGCTTTAAATGACACGGGTGCAGAGCAGGTCATGGACTCTCCGGCCCCCTGGGCTGTTGCTGATTTTCAAGACCCTGTTCGGATAGGTAACAGTAGCCGGTGGAGAGGGAGAGAGACATGGGGGGGGGGGGGGGGCCCATGCCCATACTGCTACCCTTTATTTATGCAGGATTTGGTGTGCTTAATGTTTATTTTGGTTCATTTAATTTGCTGAACCAAAATAAACATTAACTTTAAAAAAAAGAAAAAAGCTGCCAGCTTGAATATTGGAGGGTCCCAGGGATGTCAGACCCCCACAGAGAAGTTGATGAATAAAGGTGGCATTGGTGGGAGGCTTAAAAGCAGGTGAGGATTTCTCAGCTTCCTTTTTGCTTTTCTCGCCCACCCTCTTACCCTGTTGCTGTGTAGTTTGCCGAGAAGCTGAGGAAGAAGGGGTGCTAAGGTCTAAGGAGCATGTGGCAGCCGGGGGCCGTAGCAGTAGTGGCGCTCGTGGCTGGCTGCCTGGCCTCAGGAAAGAGGCAGCTTGGGACACTAGGAATGCAGGAATCTTTTCATGTGCCTTCTTCCCTCCCCTACTGCCTCTCCTCCATCCATCTCATTATTTATTTAATTTTATTTAAGGGTTTCTTATATACTGAGGCACGTTTGCAAAACATCACCTCGGTTCACAATGTAACATAACTTAGCAACAAGCTTTACAATAATAACATTAACAGGTGGGGGGTTAACAAGGGCAGGAGATGATAATATGATAAATATATACAAATGTACAAGTTGATTTTAACAAGAGGGTTAAATAAAGCAATAAGGATAATTAGCAGGGGAATGTAATAGATGGAGGGGGAAGAAGAGGAGCAAACCTAAAGTGGGTGGGGGTAGGGAGAGAAAATAGAAAGTGCGAAGGTCAGTTGGCGGTCAGGTGGGCGGTCATGTCGCATCTATGGGGGGAGTCAGTTCATTAGTCAGGGTACGCTAGTTTGAACAGCCATGTTTTAAGATTGTGCTTGAATTTTTTGTGGCAAGGTTCCTGGCGTAGTTGGGAAGGCATTTTATTCCAGTGGGAGGTTCCTGAAATGATGAAAGATCGCTCTCTAATGGTGGTATGCTTCATGTGCTTAGGAGAGGGTATTTGGAGTTTGGCTAGGTGATGCGTTCTTGTGGGTCTTGTCGGAGTGTGAAGCAGGAGATGTTCTGGGAACCATTGCATGTCCTGGTTATGAATGGCTTTGTGTATGAGCGTGAGTACTTTATATACTATCCTGGAGGTTACAGGGAGCCAATGTAATGATTGAAGGACTGGAGTAATGTGGTCATGACGGTGAGTGTTGGTAAGGATGCGTGCCGCAGCATTTTGTAATAACTGTAGAGGTTGTAGGGTACTTTTTGGTAAGCCTAGGAGGATAGCGTTGCAATAATCAAGTTTGGACAGGATCATAGCTTGCAGAACTGTGCGGAAGTCGGAGGTATGAAGAAGAGGTTTGATTCTCTTCAAGGTGTGGAGTTTGAAGAATCCGCTTTTTATAGTGGCTGAAATGAATTTTTTGAGGTTAAATTGGTCATCTATCATAATGCCAAGGTTGCGGACTAGTAGTGTAGGAGGGCAACTTGGTCGTGGGGGTGTGGGGGAGAGATAGCGTGAAGGGTTGTTAGGAGGGGAGAGAATGAGTAGCTCTGTTTTGTTAGTATTGAGTGCTAGGAAATTATCGGAGAGCAATTTATTTATCTCAGATAGCGCAGAGTTCCAGATCTTCATTGCATTAGCCATGGAATCATTAATAGGGATGAGTATCTGCACATCGTCAGCATATATAAAGTGCTGGATACCCAGTTTAGAGAGGAGATGGCAGAGGGGGAGGAGGTATATATTAAAGAGTGTAGAGGAGAGGGATGAACCCTGTGGTACTCCCTGAGATAGTTTGACAGGGTTGGATTTGTTACAACCAATTTTTACACTGTAGCTTCTGTCACTAAGGTATGATTGGAACCATAGTAGGGCTGTGCCAGCAATGCCAATTTCCATGAGGCGTTTGATGAGTGTGAGGTGGTTGACAGTGTCAAATGCCGCAGAGATATCTAATAGTGCAAGTATGTGGGATTGTCCGTTGTCCATGGCTTTAAGTATAGATTCTGAGAGGGTGATGAGTAGTGTTTCCGTACTATGGTGTTTGCGAAAACCATATTGGGATGTGGAGAGTATGTTGTGTTCATCAATGTATTCCGTGAGTTGTTTGTTGATAATCTTTTCCAGTATTTTGGAGAGGAAAGGGAGGTTTGATACTGGGCGATAGTTGGCTAGTTCATTAGGGTCCAAATTAGGTTTTTTGAGAGTGGGTTTGATAATGGCATGCTTGAGTTGCTTTGGGACTTGGCCTAGAGTAATGGATTTGTTCAGTATGTTTGCGATGTGTTTGGCTGTAGTAGACGGGCTTGTGAGTAGTATTTTGGTAGGCAGGTTATCTGAGGGGTGATAGGCAGGTTTGATTTTTTTGAGAGTGGTTTCAATTTCTAGTGCAGATGTGTTTTCGAAGTTCCATAGAGAAGAGTTTGGGTTTTTTGTGTGTGGGTGTGAGTGTGAGTGTGTGCTTTGGTTGGTGCAGTTTATTGAGGTGTTTTTAGGTGCAGGTGAGTTTGGGGAGCCAGAATGAGCTGTGAAGCGTGCCATAATGGTTTCCACTTTAGAAAGGAAGTAAGATGCTAGATTCTCACATTTTGTTTCATTGTCATTGTCGGGATTGCATCTGTCTTGAGATGTGATGAGGCTGTTTACATATTGGAAGAAGGCTTGTGGGTTGAACTGGAATTGGTGGATTCTTGTGGCATAGAAATCTTTCTTTGCTTTTTCTGTGGCTTTTCTGTAGGCATGTAATTGTGTGCGAAACTGTTATAGTGTGGTAGGAAGGCGGTTCCTTCGCCAGGTTTTTTCTAATTTACGAAGATTCAGTTTCATGGTTTTAAGTTCATTTACATACCATGGTTTTTTGTTGTTCTTTTCTAAGTTGATTTTTTTGGTTTGAGAGGGGCAGAGTCTATCTGCTATGTTGGTGGTGATTTGGAACCATGAAGAGGTGGCGGAGTTAGCATCTGTAAGGTCTAGGTTAGGTAGTTCCTCTGAAAGGGCCTCTATTATATCTTCGGTTTTAGCCTGTTACGGAATCTGATTGTTTTTGTAGGTAGTGAGGGTTTGGGGGAATCTTGTATAGTGCACCATGTATCAATACGGTAGTGATCTGACCAGGGAATAGGAGTACAGATGGGATGGTCAGCTTGGATTAAGATATTGGTAAATATAAGGTCAAGGGTATGACCCGCTTTGTGTGTGGGGTTAGTCACAATCTGTTTGAATCCAAGGGCGTTCATAGCTGTCAATATGGTTTCGCATGATGGGGAGAGGGGGTCACTGTCAACATGGAGATTGAGGTCTCCGAGAATGATGGCTGGGTTGGCAATGTTTATATGTTTAGAAATGTATTCTATGAGGGGGGAGGGGTTCTTTTCTAGGATGCCGGGGGGGGGGGGGCGTAGATTAAGCAGAGTTGGAGAGAGCTGGACCTAAAGATGCTGATCTCTAGTTTGGGTGGGGGGGGGAGCAGATTGGAGAGAGAAGTTGAATCTCTTTTTGGCTGCAAGGAGTAGTCCACCCCCTTTCTTTTTGGGTCTAGGAATGGAGAAGATGCTATAAAGGTCTGTGGGGAATTGGTTGATGAGTGCAGTGTCAGTATCCTTTAACCAGGATTCTGTGATGGCACATATGTCAGGAGATTCGTCAGTAAGTATGTCATATAGTATGGTGGTTTTCTTTACGATAGATTGTGCATTTAGAAGTAGAATAGAGAAGGTCATTAAACCTATCAGTTGTGAAAGGGGAGAGGCCATTATGGGTATAAGTGATCTGTTTTGTATGGTTTGGTAGGTGTCTCGGTTCACTTTATATGAAGTGTAGAAGTGTGTAATGGTGGGAATGTGTTGGATGTGTTGATAACCCATATTGCTGATTAATGGGTGGGTTGCAGTATGGTAGGTGGTTGATAGGTGTGAGTAGTGAGGTTGTTCACTGCAGGGAGTCGGGGTGTAAGGAAAACATTAACATACAGGATTCACTTTTACAAATGAGACATCAGCAGGTAACATTAGCATAGGGGAGCGTGGTAGAATGTTGTTTTGGGATAGGAGAGAAGTGAAGTAGGTGGCCGAATGATATTATGGTTCAAATGGTATTGATGTCCATATACATATTCTTAGATAGTCTTGTAGAATAGATAGTGGGTAAAGATCCTAGGGAGATGGTTGCATGAGTCAATTGGTTCCGGGGAGCCAATCGAGAGAGGTGAACGAATGTTACTGACTCACCGTTGGTCTCGGTGCTATTTGAACAGTCTGTAAAGGTCCTTCTTGTGCCTGGGCTTCGAAGCTGTGGTGGTAGGCCAGAAGAGTTTCAGGTAGCTGTAGTTATCCCCAGGTGGGTGGTGTCGACTGCATGGGGCCTTTGTTTATTTGTAGGAACTCCCTGGGTGGTGAAAGGGGCTCCTCGGGGCTGCAACGAAGGGGCGAGACAAAGGGGCCAGCCCCTTTGTCATGCTCCTTTGGCGTGCGACGCACGGTGTGCGACGCCTAGTCGCCGCGGGTGAGTTTAAAGGGCTCCTGGCCCTGCCCTGATTGGCGGCGCTGCGGTGCGTCTGGTTGGCTGTCGGCCCGGAGGAGGGCTGAGGGAGGAGCCGGTGGGCTGCGATCGGCGCCTCGTGGTCGGCACGGAGGTCTGCCGGGGCGAGGGTGCGTTTAAGGGCCTTACCCCGGTGGGTCTCGGCGCCGGCTGCGCAGGCCTCTCACGTCCCGTCCCTCTGCAAATTCCTCTGACGCTTACACACACACACACACACACACACACACACACACACACAGAGCGTTGTGTGACAACCTGTCGTAGGATGCCATATAAATACCGAATTAAAATATTTACAAAAAATATGTAATTTGTCGATCAGGAAAGTCCGATTAACATGAAAACCTGGCTTTTAACAGCATTTTCGACCTCCATAGATACAGGGAGGCTTCCTTAGAGTGAAATGGAGGATCAATGCCAGACAGCCACCCTGAGCTCACACATCCAAGATCTTCTCCTGAATCGCAGTGCAATAATCTAACTTGCTAAACCACACCTGCCCCTGAAAGACAGAAAAGTGATCACAAGTCAATAAGTTATTTCTCACAAAGGCAGAGCATTCAATATGTCCAAGTTTCCCTTGTCCATTGCATAAAGTTTAATTGATTCACAGTGTTCCACACAGAACCTTGCACCAGAAAATTGTTCAAAGACATCTGCTGTCACAGCCTACCTTTTCTTCTGCTAATACCTGCTTATGACAATTCCTTTCTTTGTAGAAGAGTTTAGCATTTTCTAATATTTCCCTGATTCGGATAGGAGATTGATGAAGCCATTGTGAACTGGTAAAAACATTATTGCATTGGAGTTCTGATGGCAGGATATAACTCTCAGCCCTTGATTTTATGGTTTTCTGTGTGACCAGAACCCTTCAACGGCAATGTTTTCCCATACCAGATAATTTCTA
Organism: Rhinatrema bivittatum; assembly: GCF_901001135.1. Taxonomy (NCBI): domain Eukaryota; kingdom Metazoa; phylum Chordata; class Amphibia; order Gymnophiona; family Rhinatrematidae; genus Rhinatrema; species Rhinatrema bivittatum. The sequence continues at coordinate 549,020,151 of NC_042615.1, forward strand.
ATCTGCATATTTATGCAAATTCTATATATACACCCTCTCTCTCTCACTCGCTCGCTTGCTCATATACCGGTCTCCCTTTGGCTAGGGAAGGATGGGCCCCCTTAAAGCTCTCTCCCTCTCTCTCTCTCTCACAAGTTCTCTCCCACTCTTCTCTCTCACTCACATACCTCTCCCTTTCTCTCTGTTTCTCATACATGATTTCTCCCTGTCACTCACTCATACATTTTCTCACTCACATACCCTCTCTTCCTCTCTCTCACTCACATATCTCTCTCCCTCTCTCACTCACATATGCTCCCTCTCACTCATTCACACATACACACACACCCCTTTCTCTCTCACTCACTCATGATCTTTTCCTCTCACTCATAGGCACACTTTCCCTCTCTCACTCATATATGCTCTCTCCCTTTCACTCATTGTCACTCTTCATATCTCTTCCTCTCTCCTTTTCTCTGTCTCACTCACATTCTCTTTCCTTCTCTCTGTCTCTCATACATGCTTTCTCCCTCTCCCTCATTCATGTTCTTTCTCACTCACATACTCTCTCTTCCTAAATTGATTCATACTCATGCTCCCTCTGTCTCTCACACTCACACACATATGCTGTCTTCCTCTCACTCAGATACATCTCTCCTTCTCTCCTACTCTTTCTCTCAATCACACATGCTCCATCTCACTCATAGGCACACTTTCCCTCTCTCATATATGTTCTCTCCCTCTCACTCATTTTCACTAACTTCTGCTGACACCAGAGGACCCAGGGCTCTTATTTTTCTTGGGCCACTGGCAGGATGGGCTCCATTAGAAGATGATGTCATCATCAGAGGCCTGACAGGTGTAATGATGAGCCTGGGAGTATGATGTCAGTTCTTGGTGTTGTCAGGTTGGACATAATAGAGCACCAACATGAGGTAGGAGGTCCATGTTACACATGGTGATCAGCTACTCCTGGCCTGTGAGCCATAGTTTGCCCACCCCAGCATATATATTGAGGACAATTTTCAAAACCATTTACCCTGATAAACAGGAATTTATCCAGGTGAATTAGCCTGTCTAAAAATAAATGCCGATCCTCAGGCATTTGACAAAATCCCTCATGAGAGGCTTCTAAGAAAACTAAAAAGTCATGGGATAGGAGGCGATGTCCTTTCATGGATTACAAACTGGTTAAAACTAAAGACAGGAAACAGAGAATAGGATTAAATGGTCAATTTTCTCAGTGGAAAAGGGTAAACAGTGGAGTGCCTCCGGGATCAGTATTTGGACCAGTGCTTTTCAATATATATATATAAATGATCTGGAAAGGAATACGACGAGTGAGGTTATCAAATTTGTGGATGATACAAAATTATTCAGAGTAGTTAAATCACAAGCGGATTGTGATACATTACAGGAGGACCTTGCAAGACTGGAAGATTGGGGATCCAAATGGCAGATGAAATTTAATGTGGACAAGTGCAAGGTGTTGCATATAGGGAAAAATAACCCTTGCTGTAGTTACACGATGTTAGGTTCCATATTAGGAGCTACTACCCAGGAAAAGAATCTAGGCATCATAGTGGATAATACTTTAAAATCTTTGGCTCAGTGTGCTGCAGCAGTCAAAAAAGCAAACAGAATGTTAGGAATTATTAGGAAGGGAATGGTTAATAGAACGGAAAATGTCATAATGCCTCTATATCGCTCCATGGTGAGACCGCACCCTGAATACTATGTACAATTCTGGTCACCACATCTCAAAAAAGATATAGTTGCAATGGAGCAGGTACAGAGAAGGGCTACCAAAATGATAAAGGGGATGGAACAGCTCCCCTATGAGGAAAGGCTGAAGAGGTTAGGGCTGTTCAGCTTGGAGAAGAGATGGCTGAGGGGGGATATGATAGAAGTCTTTAAGATCATGAGAGCTTTTGAACGAGTAGATGTGAATCGGTTATTTACACTTTCGAATAATGGAAGGACTAGGGAGCATTCCATGAAGTTAGCAAGTAGCACATTTAAGACTAATCGGAGAAAATTCTTTTTCACTCAATGCGCAATAAAGCTCTGGAATTTGTTGCCAGAGGATGTGGTTAGTGCAATTAGTGTAGCTGGGTTCAAAAAAGGTTTGGATAAGTTCTTGGAGGAGAAGTCCATTAACTGCTATTAATCAAGGTTACTTATGGAATAGCTATTGCATGGGATCTTCTTAGTGTTTGGGTAATTGCCAGGTTCTTGTGGCCTGGTTTGGCCTCTGTTGGAAACAGGATGCTGGGCTTGATGGACCCTTGGTATGACGCAGCATGGTAATTTCTTATGTTCTTATACTCTAAAAAATGAAGTAAACACAGCAGAAAGGCAGAGCCATTCAAAACTTCAATGCAGGGTGGGACTACTTCACCAGGAAATCTTTTGGCAGGCCGATGCTATATTCCAAGTCCCATCCCAGGATGCAGAAATCAGCATGGCCAGCAGCAGGCAGAGGGAATCAGCAGGCCCACAATAGGGAACATAGCGAGTGAGTCACTAGGCCAGAAATGAAACTTGACCCGAGCACCCAACCTGAAGCTGTTCTTCCTGTAACTCATAGTTTTTCTTGGCTTATTACCATTTTGTGATTTTTCTCTTCTTTTCTCACCCTTCTGTGTCAATCATGCTGTATATTACCATGCCAATAAAGTTATTCCTAGTCTCTCCAGCTATTCTTCCTCCCCCCCCCCCCCCCCCCCCCGCACATGTGCGCTTCCTTTCTAAATAGCAGCCACATGCTCCGGGGAGAAGGAGCGATTTCAGGGGTTGATCATGCGTGCTCTTGCTGTGTCCCCCTGCTGTCATCCTGCTGATTCTCATGCTGACTTTCGCATCCTATGAGACCAAGAGCTACCGTAAGAGCTGTCACCCCGTAGACGCAGACCTAAGTAACAAGCCACTCCACTGCTCTCGGATTCTTCTCAGGACGCAGATACTGCTGGAGCCATGGAGTGAGGGAACGGAGGCTATTAGCTGCGGTAAGAGATGAGAAGAGAGCCCAAAAAGAGGTGCTGGGGAGGAAGGTGGTTGGGGATAGAGCAGTGACAGCAGGTGACCCTGGTGGGAGGGGGAGCAGAAGGCGTGGCTTAACTAAACCTAGGTTTCATGGGATGGTTTGAGAGTCTGCTGAGAAACACTCCAGGACACAGCTCCGCTTGGTTTTCACCCAGCCGTGCCAACCTTTCCACAAAGTTTTGCAGGTCCCCACTTGTACGTGTATATATATATTTCAAATCTGCATGGCTATGAATAATTGCACTTTGTAGTATTAAAAACAGCAGCTCAAAGAGTCCTTTGCATTTTGTTTCAAACACAGAACATCAACAAACACAGGCGGATTCCTAATTAAAGGGACTTAAATAACCATTTAGGTAAATATTCATCAGTTTTGTTTTATAACTCATAAAAGCAGATGAGTCACTTCATTAGGCAAGAACTTGAAACAGTTAAGCAAAATTTTCAATATAAGAAACAGCAATTTTATATATAGACAGATTTTTGGCAATATATTCTTCTAGAAAGTAAAAAGTCCTAGGAACCCTACTAATGTATGCATATATTCAAGCTGCAGTTTGTTCAGAGATGTCACAGAATAGGATGATGTGCAGAAATAAGGAAAGGAAAGTATCTCTGCCATAACAAAGTCGATAAGCCCTACCCTGCCCCTGCCTCGCTGAGAATAGCAGTTTACAGATGTAACACACAAGGACGACAATCACACTGCTGTGAGACCTCAGCTTACACAAATGACCAGCAGGCATTGATGCAGATGGCTTTTAACAGTAAATGAAGGCAAATAACAAAAAACATTAATACCTTTATATTGGTCTAATTGAATACATTACACCTTTCCTCAGGTCCAGACAGAATGAGCAGGTCAGAGCAAAGACGCCTGCTACTTGAACACACAAGTGACACCTAGATTACATCAGAATAAGGTGGGCTAGACTGTGCACGCATGTTAGCACCTGATTGTGTGTTCATATTTTTGTGTGCACAGCTTACTCCAAATACAAAAAGGAGTTTTCTGCACCAGCAATCAGGCCGATGCAATACCGTGCGCCGGCTGCAGCGCACAGCTCAACACGCGATTGGACGCACGTTTTGGATGCGCGTCCATAACCCCTGATGCAAAACAGGGGTTAGTGCGTCCAAAACGCACGTCCAACCAAGCGTGTAGCTAATAGCACTCATCACATGTAAATTCATGTTGATGAGGCTATTAGCTAATTCCCAGAGATGTAAAAAACAAAAAAAAAAAATGTGCACACGACATGTACGTTTTTACCCTCAAAAATTAACGCCTGCCTCAGAGCAGGAGTTAATCCTTGAGGAGCCCAAAAAGCTTACAGAAAAGCACAGGTTAGGGAAACAGATGCTCGTAAAATTGAGCGCCTGTTTTCCTAACCCGCTGACAGCCACCTGTCCTGGATGCCCACTGCCAAGGAGGCGCTAGGGGTGCATAATTTCCCCTAGCTCCTCCTTTTCACCACGGCAGCCCATTTAAATATTACATCAGGAGCCCCGGAGAGGTGTATCAGCATGCATTAGGATAGCCGGCGATCAGTCATTGGCACCCATTTTCCGTGCGCCGATATTCCATTGGCCTGACTGTATGTTCAATTAGCACAACTGCACACAAATGCAATGCTTATGAAGAAGGCATTAGCTATTGCTCCCCAATGCAGGGAAGTGCAGAGAGGCCCTGCAGGCTTAGCACACGTTGTTTTAATGCTCCCAATTTAACTGCAGGTCAGAGGTGGAGTAGAATTATGCATATAAAACATATGTGAGTACAAATCATGTTTTGCATGCATAAATGATATTTTATGCTCAGAAATCGTGGTTTCTGCACATCTTTCTTTCCCCTAGCTTTCTTTCTTTGCCTTTTCTCTTCTGTTTCTTTGCTCTGTTTCCCTTTTCTCTCTATTCTCCCCTTCTCTCTCGACTCCAGATTTGATTTCAGAGCTGCCAGGCTTAAGATCTGCAAACAGCAGCGGCTGCCACTACAGCCATCAAGAACAGACTGGTGGGCAAAGAATCAGACTCCTCCCAAGACAGTGTCAGCAAAGAGACAAAAAGCACCGATCTGGATAGCACAGGTGGTGGTCCGGTGCCCAACCTCAGCAGAGCAGGCCAAGGGTGTGCTGGAGTTGGGTAGCCTGGTTGTGGTGATTGCAGATAGGAGGGGAATTCAACAGATAGGGCTGGGTGAGCAGCTTCGGGGGTAGCCTCATTCCTAGCCCAGATTTACTGGAGGGGTTTCCTGCCCAAGTATCCAGAGCTGGTGGAAGCACTAGGCAGTCACCCAGAATGCCCCAGGTTTGGGGGCAGTACCCTAGTGCTTCCTCTGGCCCTTTTCAAATGTGGAAGCAACAGTCCAGACTTTTCAGGTGGCAGGACTGCTGCAATTGGGCTTGAAGAGGAACTGTGTCCTGAACCCGCACAGGCGGGAAGAAGGAGGCCCAATCTACAGTTGGAGGCAGGGGCCAGAAGAAAGGACTCGGAGTCTGCGGTAGAGCAGCTTCGGTTGGGCCCATGTGGTGCGAAGGAGCCAGAGCAGCTGGGCCCGTGCAGCTGAAGAGAGGATCTGGAGCAACAACAGCCAGCCCCATGCATGAAGAAAGGAACAGCATCTGCCCCACAAATGAGAGAGAAAGGAGTCCTCCCGAAGCTGCAGGGACCCAAGGAAATGGCTGCTGCTGCTACTGCCTGGACTGTCTGGGGAGAGAGAGAGTGTAAGTATTTGTATAGAGGAGGAGAGACCACATGTATCTGTGTGAGTGGGGGGTGGGAGACAGAGCCTGTGAATATGAGAGCATGTGAGTATGGGGTGGACAGAACCTGTTTGTATTTAAGAGCATATGCATGTGGGGGGATGACAGAACATATTTGCATATGAAAGTGTGTGTGTGTGTGGAGGGGGGACAGAGAGCATGTGCATGTGTGTAGGGGGGGCTGGAGGACAGAGAACATGTGTGGGTGGTCGGGAGACAGAGAGCATGTGTGTGGCGAGCAGGAGCAAGAAAGCAAGTGTATTGGGGGGGCAGAGAGCATGTGTATGGGGCATGGGGACAGAAAGCATTGTGTCTGAGGGAGGCTGTGGGATAGAAAGCATGTGGGAGTGAGAGAGGAGGACAAGGAGCATGTGTATGGTGGGACTGGAGGACAGAGAACAAGGGTGTGTGGGGGAACTGGGTACAGAAAGCATGTGTGTCATGGGGTGCCATGGGAGGATCTGGGGGAATGAGATGGGTGGGGGATCGAGAGCATGCACGTGTGAGTGAGGGAGAACTGGGGGACAAAGAAGCTGTGGGATGTGGGGCAAAGGGACAGAGAGCATGTGTGTGTGTGGGGGGGGGGGAAGCTGGGGATAGAGAGCATGTGTAGGAGGGCTGGGGAACAGTGATCATGTGTTTGACTGGGGGATGGACAGCATGTGTGTGGTAGGGGGTGGCAGGTGGACAGAGATCATTTGTGCATATGGGGGGGGGGGGCAGAGGACAGAAAGCATACGTATGTGTGTGGGGAGAAGGTACAGAACATGTGTGTGTGAGAATATGTCAGAGAGAGAGCAGGTATGTGGGTGAGACAGAGAGCGTGTGAGGGGGGGTCGGGGACAGAAAGTATGTGTATGTGGGAGAGGTCTAGAGGACAGACAACATGTGGGGAGGGGGAGCTGAGGGACAGAGAGAGAGTGTGTGTGTGTGGTGGGAAGGGGGAAAGAGCTTGTATTAGAGAGTGTGCATATATGAGGAAGAAAGGAGAGCATTTGTGTGCCCCCAAGCCTCTTCTCCCAACTAATCCACTGCAATCTTAGGGTGACTAGAAATCAAACATTCCCAGGTATGGAGAGAAGAGGGATCTTTAATCTTTAATAGTTTTAATTATTTTGTGTTATTTGATGTATCATCTGTTTTGAAATATTTTATTGGTTTTAGGGAGTTTTTTAAAAATTTCCACCACTTTAATTATTGGTTTCTCTTCTGTTGGTCAGCTGTTTTGAAATACATGTTTTTATTGCTATGGTTTTACTGTTATTGTTGATGTTTTATGGAGCATGATGAAGTAGTTTTTGTTTTTCTATTGTTGCACTGAATGCTAGGTCTGATTAGTTGCAATTTCTATTTATACTTTATGGTCACTTTATTCTGTATTTGAATAGAGTCTGTCTGTGTTCTGTATGCGTAAGCAAGGTGAGATATTCTGCTAGTGAGTAGTTTCTGTGTAGGGATCTATAGCAGCCTGGCTTCTTATCTTTTCCTAATAGGAGGTGTATTTGTGTTTTAGGGCCCGGAGTAACATTTGCAGTGTTGCCTTTTCATAGATAGAGTTGTTACTGTTTGAGTGCTGCAAGTTGGTGCTGTTTTGATATGGAAAGTTTACTGTATTGTAATTGTAATTCAGTTTACCCATGGCTTTCTGAGGGCTAAACCCACACCCAACATATGTTATAACAGACCTAATTCTATATGAGTTGCAAGTGGTTTGTTGGTTTTTTTGGCAAGTTTTTCTGATTGGCACAACAGTAGTGCATATAAATATTATATACATGTTGTGAGTGATATTTTTACCTCAATGTCCTTTTTCATGTAAAATCTGTTATCATATATACATAATTTTTAATTGTGTATGGTGAAGTCCAGTGGGAGGGTGTCCTATATTGGCCATGCAAGCATCTCGTTCTCACTGCAGAGACCCAGCAGCCCCAAGGCAGCATTCATCAAGAGCAGTATGCTCTGAGGCTGAATATCCATGGAGCAAAAAATGGGTGCCTGAGAGACAGGATGCCCTCCACCTTTCTCCTCCCAGACCCTGGACTGCAGCAGACTCCAACAGGATACTTTAAATGCAGCCACTGGATCAGGGGCCTGGCCTGGATGAGCATGGTGGGGAACAGATTGGGAGCTGCGGTGCTGGACACTGTCCCATAGGGTTTGTATGGACTCACAACCGCCTGATAGCCCAGGACAAGACTCTGCATCTCAGCTCACCTCCACCTCTTCCTGACACTTTACACCCGTGCAACTCTCTCTCAGAGGAAAAGCAGAGCCAGGGCCTCACTGCCAGTGTGTCCCTCGGGCTCTGCTCTTCCCGCTCCCGAGGAATTATGCTAACAAATCGTTTTGTGACATCATCTCCTGCACAAAAACATGATTCAAGCTTGCTTTGTGTCCCAGAGACACCCACTCCCACCCCCCAAGTTATAATGGGTGCATTTTAACTCAGTTAATGCACACATTTTTGTGTTACTGCACTTTTTTAAACTCCCGATTTATTAGCATACCATTAGCTTACTACTACTACTTATAATTTCTATAGCACTACTCAACATAAGCAGTGCAGTACAAAATGCATAAGAGACAGACCCTGCTTATAAGAGCTTGCAATCTACTCAAGACAAACATACAGGGCAAAAGCTCACTGCATCAGGAGTTAAAAGCGTTTTATTTATTTATTTATTTATTTTTTTTATATACTGTCGATCTGTAGACAATCTAGACGGTGTACAATTAGTCATATAAATAAAAGCACACAAGTCATACATCATAAAAGAATCTAAACAAGGTTAAAATTAATCAAAACTATCTGTAAAATACATTCGGACCGATACAGTACAGTGCGCTCCAATGGAGCGCACTGTACTGTATCGGTCCAATGGAGCACACTCTTAGCCGGCATTTGGACGCGCGTTTTGGACGCGCTAGCTTTACCCCTTATTCAGTAAGGGGTAATAGCGCGTCCAAAACGCGTGTCCAACCCCTCTGAACCTAATAGCGCCCGCAACATGCAAATGCATGTTGCGGGCGCTATTAGGTATTCCCGCGCGATTCCGTAAATAAAATGTGCAGCCAAGCCACACATTTTACTTTCAGAAATTAGCACCTACCCAAAGAAAGGTGTTAATTTCTGCCGGCGCCAGGGAAGTGCACAGAAAAACAGTAAACTAAAAACTGCTTTTCTGTGCACCCTCTGACTTAATATCATGGCGATATTAAGTCGGAGGCCCCAAAAGTTAAAAAAAGTAAAAAATTAAAAAAAAATAAATTTATAATGGGCCTGCCTGTGAGAGATTATGTACATTTATTTTGAGTGATATATTGGTGATGATGTTTGTATTTCCTATGTACTGATTTGATTATATTTTATGATTTTAAAGTAATTCAGAGTATCTTCTGTCATTACCCAAGTAATACATTTAATAAAATAAATAATAATAAATAAAACCATGAATGAGGGCAAGGCAAAGTCTGCAAAGGGATCTGAGAAGAATTTTCCCCTTTTTACCTTTTCCTGTACACATCAGCTTCCCCCCAGCATCTGTACAGCACCCACTTCCTTCTATTTACGACAGTGTTTTTTTAAACTATGAATGAAAGATTGCAAGCTAGAGGTTTCCAGCTCCTGATTAACATTGTCCATGCCTAGGTCCTTCCTTCTCTATTGCTTCCTGTGGAGAAGGACTATCTAAGTGGTTTTGAACATCTTTCAGTGAGGCAGTATAGGCAATCATTTTTGGTCTTCCGGCCTTAGTCTGAGCTGTCATCACTGTTGAAGCCTGCTCATTTTACTTCCTCTGCCCAGGTCCAGATGTTGGTGATGTCAGGAGAATGAGCCCGCATCCATGAAAAGGGATCATGAGGCTCATGCATATTGTACTTATGGATAGGGCATTAACTGATCCTGAGCAAGGGAGCTTATTTCATTTTTCCTGAGACAACACAGAATCTCTGACTTGAGCTTTTCTAACCGGGGATGCAATTTGTTTTTTTTTTTACCATCAAACTGGCCAAATATTTTTTGGCTGTAAACTTTACCATGGGGCTGAGTCATTAAAACCTGCGATCATTTAGTGTGCACACTAAAGGTATTTAGTATGCAATGCATGCTAAACAGTGGGGCTAGTCAGTAACAATTTAATGCGGGTGAAAATCCACACCAAATTGGGCATATGTGTGTTTGCTAAATATTAGCAAGCACATGCATGTAAATTATGCAAACAGGTGATCATGAGCTCATGAGCTTTTCTCACTATAGACACAATGGCATGATAAATTTACCAAGGCCACCGATCCACATTTAGTTTCACCCCAAAGGTTTGTGTTAGCTTATTGGCACACTAACATTTAACAGAGGAGAGGCCGTGACCTCAGAGACTCCCCAAGTCAAAGTCTCCCTCCCCTTCCATTTTCCTCCAAAACCCTTATGCGGTCCACAGACTCTCCCCTCCCCTCCTGCTCCTCCCCCTCAAACACTCCCCTGATTTAAGCAGGCTCATTCAGGGACCAGCCATCAATCCCCTCCCCCCCCCCCCCCCCGCTCCCAGTTCATAACTGAAACCGCTTTGGGAGCTGGCCATCACCTCTCACCCTCACTGATCCATAGTTAGGGCCCCTCCAGGACCCACCCTGCATCCGACCAAATCATCCCATTACATGACCTGACACACTGTGAAGTGCCACTAGGAGGCATCCATTCCCCTCCTGCTGCTGGAGACTGGGCATCCCTCCAGAATGATAAGTGACCATTCTGAAGAGGTGGGAGGGGGTTGGAAAGTGTTTGGTGGGTACTAAGAGGGGATTCTTGATGGGAAGGGTCATAGCTGGCCCCCCTCCCCCGAAAGAGCATTTTGGTAAGATTGAGGGGAGGATGGGGGATGTCTTGGTCCCAAAGAGGCCTGTTTATTAGATCAGGGAGAGGGAAGGGAAGAGAATTTTAGAGAACAAGTGGTGTCCTGCAGAGGCCTCTTGGGTAGTTCTGGTGGGATGGAAGGGGTGGGACCCCAGAGGGTCATGGGATTGAGAGGGTAATGTCTGGCCCCCGAATCTGCTTCTATATTATCAGATGCAGGAGGGATTTCCCATGCTAATAACATAAGAACATAAGAACATGCCATACTGGGTCAGACCAAGTGTCCATCAAGCCCAGCATCCTGTTTCCAACAGTGGCCAATCCAGGCCATAAGAACCTGGCAAGTACCCAAAGTGGACCTTACACTTTGGGCTTGTGAGCCTGGGGGATTTTGATATGTACATTGTGGACATGGTGAAAAGCCCATGCTCCCTTGAGTGTGGCTCTTTTAGTGTGTGTGCATATCGTTAGCGTAGTAACCAAGGTGCTGGCTTGATGATTGTGCAGTGAACGTCCTAGAGCAGTGGTTCTCAACCGGTGTGTCGTGACACCCTAGTGTGTCGCCAAGCACCGGCTGCTGTGTCGCGTGCTCCCGGTCCCTCCCGCTGCTCTTTCTTCCCTGCTGCCGTTGCCGCTGGGCTATCAACACGTTCAAGCCCAGTGGGAACGGCAGCAGTGCTAAAAAAAAAGCTGTGGCACTTGTGGCTCGGCCTTTTCTTCTTCCCGCGCCTGCCCCCCACCCCCCCCCCCCCCCGTGACCCGGAACAGGAAGTGATACGCGGTGCGCGGGAAGGAGAAAGAGCCGGCCCGTGCCGCATGTAAAAGTAGCAGCGGCGGCTGCAGCATCGGCCCCCGAGCAATTGAAGCAGCCGGTAATCGGGAAAGGAGAGAGCAGCTTGAGCCTCCCGCGGCCGATGGGATTCTACTTTCTTGGCTTGCGGGGGCTGGAGGAGGAGGCCGCTGCAGCTACCATTTGTGCTCGGAGAGGGGCGGGAAAGAGGAAGTGAGTGAGAGAAAGAAGCAGCCAGCCTGCGTGTGATTGAGAGCCTGCGTGTGAGTGAGAGAAACTGGTCAGAGAGCTGATATATGTGTATATGTGAGAGACAATGAAAGTGACAGCTCAAGGAGATGACTGATGTGTATTTGAGAGTGTGAGACATTAGTCAGGGAGGTGACTAATGTGTGTGTGTGTGTGTGTGTGTGTGTGTGTGAGAGAGAGAGAAAAAGCATTGAAGTGAGAAATCTGGGTATGTGAGAAAGCATGGGCGTAAGAAGCCTGCTGTTGGGGGGGGGGGGGATGTGTGTGAAAGAAAGCATGGGAGTGAGAAGCCTGATTATGTGAGAGAGAGCATGGGAGTGGGAAGCCTGTGTGTGTGTGTGTGTGCATGCATGAGAGCGAGAGAGACTGGTTGGTAAGGTGACAGTGTGTATGAGAGAAAGAGACTGGTGTGTGTGAATATGAGAACGAGAATGTGATTCAGGGAATGAGAAGCCTGTGCAGTGGAGAGCGAGCATGGAAATGAGAGAGAGACTGGTGTGTGTGTGTATGTATGTGTGTGTAACAGAGAGAAAGTGATTATGGGAATGAGAAGCCTGTGCATGTGAAGAGAGTGAGCATGGGAGTGAGAAACCTGGGTGTGTGTGAGACACAGCATGTGAGGGAGAAGCCTGTATATGTAAGACAGAACATGGAAGTGGGAAGCCTGTGTGTGTATGCATGAGAGAGATCAGGTGACTGGTGTGTGTATGTGTGTATGTGTGTGTAACAGAGAGAAAGTGATTATGGGAATGAGAAGCCTGTGCATGTGAAGAGAGTGAGCATGAGAGTGAGAAACCTGGGTATGTGTGAGACACAGCATGGGAGTGAGAAGCCTGTATATCTGAAAGAACATGGGAGTGGGAAGCCTATGTGTGTGTATGCATGAGAGAGATCAGGTAACTGGTGTGTGTGTGTGTGTGTGTGTGTGTGTGTGTGAGAGAGAGAGAGAGAAAGAAAGTGATTATGGGAATGAGAAGCCTGTGCATGTGGAGAGAACAAGCATGGGAGTGAGAGCCTGGTGAGTGTGTGTGAGAAAGAGAAAGTGATTATGAGAGTGAGAAGCCCGTATATGTAAGTAGAACACGGGAGTGGGAAGTCTGTGTGTGTGTATGGCTTGAGAGAAACTGTTCAGGAAGGTGACTGGTGTGTTTGTCAAAGACTGTTTGGGAGATGATTGGTGTGTGAGAGACAGAAACTGGTCATGGGGGCATGACTGGTATGGTGTGGGTGTGTGAGAGAGACATGGGCACTAAGGAAGAGGACCATGAGTATAGAGCTTAGCCACTACTGCTGCTTCTGCTGTGTGCTACGGCCTGCATGGAAGAGGGGTAGGAGAGCTGCTGGAGGGGGTAAGTAAAGGTGGCTTTTTAAGTTTATTTTTCTTGATTGACTGCCATTTTAATTATTTAATATTATGTGATGTGTCTGCTTTTTTTGAAATATTTTATTGGTGTTTGGAGAATTTTTAATAGTTTTTATGAGTTTTTAATTGTTGGATGTTATTCTGTTCATAGTTGTTGTGAAACATTTATTCTGCTTATTAGTATAGTTTTACAATTATTTCTGTGTGGGGATCTATAGCTGCTTGCTAGTTCTGTTTTCCTAATAAGAGGTGTATTGGTTTTTAGGGCCTGATTTAATATTTATAGTGTTGCCTTTTCATAGATAGGGTTGCTGCTGTTTGAGTGTATTCCATAATACAGGTGTAACTGTGTACGGATTAGTTTATGTGCATTACTACAGATCCTGGGAGTATGTTAGGTCGGTTCTGTGTCTGTTACCGAGATGAGATATTTTACTAACATGTAAGCGTTTTATCAGTCTTATTTGTTGTGTTTTCTCAAGAGGACATGCATTGGTGGTAAACTGCTGTCTTTTCATAAGTAGGGCTATTGAGCCTGGAAGTAGGAGTTTGAGTTGCTGTTACTGAGATGACACCAGAACCAGAATATCTTTTTTGTAGAGTGAGTTGTATGGGGAATGTCATAATTCTGCTTTACATCCATTATTGTGGGTCAGGGGGGTTCCCGTGGATGCAAACTGTACTTTTACATCTAGCCCCGTGACGATCATGGGTCAGTGTGTCACGCATGTGAGAACCATCTGTCAGGTGTGTCCTGACAGAAAAAAGGTTGAGAACCACTGTCCTAGAGTGAAGGGCCTTGCTGTGATTCCCGGATCAGGTCTTCCATACCCCACCCCAGGTCAGCTGGGGCTGGGGATACTGTGAAGGCAGCATTCACCATCCCTGGGTGGGGGAGCCAAGGTCATCAAGGATGACTCTTGGTAGCCAGATTTAGAAGCCTTGAGACAGGGGTCCAGAAGGAGCGCCATGGGGCCTGGCTCCCAGCCTCAGGAGCATTGCTGCCAGGGAAAACAAAAAGAAAGCAATAGTGAGTAGAATGCTTGCTACTCTTTTTTTTTTTTTTACAGGCCCTTTAGTTCTTTAAATGCAAGAACTCTAAAAGTCATTTGTTAGCAGTTTGCACAGGGTAAAAGAAATACCTTCACCCTAATCAATGCAGCTGTCAAAGTTACTGGTGGAATTGTGTACCTACTCCAGACAATTTCACTCAACCTGAAGGCAAAATGTATCACCTAAGTCATACTGTGTGCTTTACCAAAGGAAGCCTTCCCTGCTGAAGAGAGCCAGATAGCTGCAAGTTGCCCACAGCCAAACGTTTTGACTTTTCGATCAGCTTCATTATAGATTATAGATTCCAAGAGCTGCGAAGATTTAATAAAATTCAGACTGTGAAATCAAACAAGCAAAAACCAGCCACAGTACACTCATCAGTTGATGATGCCATTAAGGTGTTGCTCCAACAACTGAGAAATCTAGGGAAAGCCTCCCTCAACAAGCCTGAGAAAACTGGTTAAAATCGCATTAAGGAAGCTGTCCTAACAACTTACACTCGCACGCATAATAATGCTCCGAGCTTTAAAGGAAAGACTTAAGGCATTAATTTGCAGAACAAAGGCTCCAAAGCCCACAAACAATCTTTCAACACGTTTGGGAAGATTATGCCTTAATATACAGATCTCCCCATCCTTCCCGAGGCATCCCAGCGCCTGACAGCAGTCTCCCTGCACCTGGACCCTGGGCTTTTTGTGTTCTAAGGATGGTTCTTTTGCCTCGGAGAGAGAGGGGGGACTTTCATGACTTCAAACATGGACATTAGATCAAGTTGGGGGTTTTTTTTATCTTCGCACATAATCCTGCCTTTGATGTCACCAGACTGAAACCTCTCAGAACAGAAAGGGGAAGCCGTGAAAAGAGGCCTCGGGTTAATTTATATGTGTAAGTGCTGCTGCTGCTGCTGCTGCTCGAGTTCGCCTGTGTAGCGTTTCCCCCATTGTTTTCTGCTTTGCATGCTAAAGGCAGGCTTACAGCAGGCAATTACGAAGGGTCCCCTCTGAACAAATAATTGAAATTCACAATTTGTGGGGGGGGATATGGGTAAATAATGTCAGGGTTTGGAGGTGCGAGTCAGGGGTGGACAAAACATTGCCCTGGGGTGGAGGAGGGGGGTAGAGGGAGGGGGAGGAGTCTCTCTCCATCCATCCATCCCCCCCCTCCCCCCCAACGCACACCAGTATCTCAGGCTCCCTCCCTCATCCTCACCTTACGGCTGGGCTTGTGGCTCTAGTCAGCCAAAGCCCTTTGAACAGCTTGCACTTTCTAAACACTGCTCGGTCTCTCATTAGATTCCTCTGTTTGCCACAAGTCCAACATACCTTGTCAGCTATATATATGCCTCTCCCGTACAGGTGGTTCATTTATCAACCCAATTTCTCCATTTTGTTTTCTTTATAAGAATGGGATCAGAACTTACCCCACTCTGGAGGACCCTTCCAGCGTTTGTATGTAGTTTGAAAGGGCAAAATCTCTCTTTAACCCCCTTTCCCCACCTACCCACCTCTGCAAATGCCCTTCCTGGAAACTTTCCAGTGTGGATATGGGGATGGGGGATGTGCACATCAATTTTCTCTCTTCTCTTCACTTCCTACACTCTCTCACACCAGCGCTCCTTTTTAAAGTCCCTTTCCCCTTGCTCTTACAGCACTTTAGCCTAGAGCAGCACAGAGAGAGGGAAGATTAAATGAAGCAGCTAATGAAGAATGACACTAAAAAAAAAAAGTACCACAAATCTTGTCACATATCTCACATCTGCCCACATTCTCCCACATACACACACTTGCAGCCTCCCCATGCACACGCACTCCACCCCATACACACCCCACACACTCCTACATTCCAAAACACACCCACACATGTGTATCTACACTCACACACTAACATCTCACGCACACACACACACATGTCCCATCACACCCACACATGCCAACACTCCCTGACACCTACTCACACACCACATGCACACTTTCACTCACCTTCAATACCCCACAAATATACCTATACATCTCCACACACTCACATCCCTATACACACAATTCCTCACATAGACCCATGCACTCATACCCACACACACACACACACACACACACATCTGGGCATCACACAAACAACCCTGCCATCACCATATCCACACATACACCCATACATGCACCTGACCCATACAACTCTCCCCATGTACGCCCACACAAGCTCCACATGCAACCCCTCCACTGCATGCATCCCCTCACCCACACCACACCCACATAGCCCCCACACATCCCCCCATACATGCCCCCCTCCCTTCAGCTCCCATATCCTATAGTGGAACAGAAGACTGTGAGATAAGGGGATGGCATGGGATTGTTCTGGAAAGGAGTGATGACCAACATGCCAAGAGCACTAAATGCCAGAGTGCCCTTCTACAAATCTACGTTGGAACGCATTCCCAGAACCTTGTGTCTGCTTGCTTTATGTACTTACTATACGTTTCAGTATATATGGGATGTTGGAAAGAATTATGTATTCCTGTCTGTCTGTAGGCACACTAACTTTTCAAAAAAAAGGTTGGAAATTCACCATATTTTGTAGGCAGGGAGAGAATGTGAATCCCTCGGATAAGTTTGAAAACTGGAAAAATCAGGTCAGTATTTTCGGAGAACTGAGCCTCCCAAAAATCCCCGTCCCGTTTTATGGGGAAACGGTTACAGGCTGCAAAATGTTGAACAGCCTTTCCATCCCAAAAGCTCCCCCTTGCCTCCACCCTTACAGCAGTTGGACCCAGAGCGATGCAGGCAAACAGAGACAGACACGTGGAAAAATAAGTGAAACGGCCGATGAGGGACGGGCCATGCAAAGCGCTTTCATAGCCATCTTTTCCCGCACTTCCAAAGTCACATTTGAAATACATCCACACACACACACACTCTACACACACACTCAGAGCACACATATATATCTACACCCTCCACACATACCCCCACACACAACCCCATCCCCTCACATAGACATCACCCACACCCAACCCCCCCCCCCCACAAACACATGCCCCCCCCACACACACTCCACACATGCCCTACACACACTCCCATCCATATATATACACCCACACCCAGAGCATACACCTCCCACCTCCCCCAAACCCCTCTATGCACACTCTGCCCCCACACAATCCCATACCCCATTTTCCAGTCATTTTTTCATATTACTAAAATCATGCTTGTTAAAAAAAAAAAGATTGAGAAGCACATCCATAATGCAGAGGTATTGATAAAAGTGAACAGTTAGCCATATAAATGACATGATTATGTATGATGTTCCCCTTCCAAGTACAAGCTCCTAGCAGCATTCAAAGGGTCGGGGTGGGTTTTAGGGTGTTTTAGTGTGCTGGCTCACGATTTTAACGATTTTCACGATAGTTTAAACACCCAAACGGCAACGATACGATTCCCTCCCCCTCCCAGCCGAAATCGATCGTTAAGACGATCGAGGACACAATTCACATCTCTACTATTTATAAGATAGCTGGCTATATTCAATAGTGCGGCTGGTCTCACCATAGCTCCGAGAATTCAGTAGTCAACCCCAGCAAGGCTTTCATGGCCTGACAGCTTCAGAAAGTACTGTTCAACCCAGGACAGCAGGGGCAGGGGGCTGTAAGAAATGGATCCTCCTCATGGATGCCACATAACAGCTCCATCTCTGCAACACTTACTCTGTGGAAATCCACTTAGGGCGTACCCACTACACCTGAACTCATACAGGGGCTCTGCCTTCCTGTGCCAGCCAGAGAAGTGACTAGAGAGCCTGGCAGCTTAAAGGGAGATCCCCACTCTTCCTCACTCCCACGAGACGCCGAGAGGCATCATGTAACTCCTAGATAGGAAATGCTTCTTCTCTCCATTTCCCTTCCCTCTGCCCCCAAGATGAAGCACTAAATATTTTAAGTTTGCTTCTTTGATATTCTTTTCAGTGACAAGGTTTTGCATATATATAGTGTCCTTTATGTAGCATAGCTATAATTGTGTTATGAATGAAAGATGGGTAGAGTGGAAGAGTTGGTACGTATGTATAAAAATGTGTGCATAAGTAGTATATGTGAGAGGACCACTAGAATTGTAAGATAATGAGGCAGGGGCATGGGTGGTGCATGAGAGTGTTAGGCTGTTTCTATAGGAGGTACAGGTAGTGCTTTTAGAAAAGATGAGTGTCACAGCCTGCTCCAAAGAAAGCAATACTGTGACATGGAAAAAAATGTTTGTTTTCGTAAGAAAATGTAGCCAGAGGTTTATACTCGTGAATCATAAGGGAATTATTCTGAAAGTGGATCAATGGTACAACAATTCTGAAAACAAACTGTGATCAGTTTTAATTGCAAGTGGCACACTGGCTGCAAAAGGTGAGAAATAGGAATGGCTTAACTCTTAAACTCACTGATAAGTGATCAATATGCCATTCTGGCAAACGACAAATCTGTGGAAGATTCTGTGGATGCTTTAGACGTGTTCTGTACAGCATAGTTTTGAACAGAAAATATTTCGGAGAACTAGATTTTTGTGCCATTAGTGGCAAAACAGCATCTCCTTGATCATTATAGACGTCATCAGAAAATATACATTTTTAGGCCAATGTTCAAAGCTATTTACACAGGTAACAAGTGTTCTACCTATGTAACCCCTGGACTGGGATCCCTTTCAGGAGGGCACACACTCAACACCCAAGGCTAAATGTCCTTCCAGATCACTCAGTCTCCTTTAGGCCTTGGGATGCAGGATTCTCCCTGGGCATTAAGCTGCTTCTTTAATAGGTGCCAATAACCAAACTGGACATGAAGCTGGTGTTCCAACACAACTTTACTGGAGAAGTGATGTAACTATAGAACATGGAACTCTGTACGGTCCTCTTTCAGGTGATAGCCATAAAACAATTAGGGGCAGATTTTAAAAGCCCTATGCGCATAAATCCAGGTGGATTTACGTGCCAGCACTCGGCCGGCACGCACAAGTTACGCCTGCCTCTGGAAATCCAGAGGAAATCCAGCGGGGCTCCCCGAGGGCTCGGTGCGCGCAATTTGCACTAGTGTGCACCCCCTTGTGTGGGCCAACCTCTGATTTTATAACATGCGCACGGCTGGGCACACGTTATAAAATCAGGCGTATGTTTTAAAATCTTCCCCTTAATTCGGTAATTTTTCTTAAATTTTATATTCTGCCTTTTGGTACTTCAAAGCAGATTACATTCAGGTACTGTAGGTATTTCCCTATCACCAGAGGGTTTACAACAATTTAAGGACCTCATTTACTAAGCATTTTTCCCATGGACACAGAATGGGAGAACACCTTTAGTAAACAGGCTCTAACCTTATACCCGAGAATGTTTTTTTCCTCTTGAACCAATCCTTACGGTCCCCTCCCTAATCTGGATTAGAAATATAAAGGCTCCCTGGGTTATTAGAAATGGATTGGGTTGCTTTCCCAATCTGGCTCCCATTTAAAATACTTTGGATCTGATTGCTTGATATCCCTCTCCACTTCTCCTCCCCACTCTGTACTGTGTAGCACTGGGATGGGCATCACTTAAAATCTCCTACAAACGCTGGATGAGTGCGAGTGGTGGAGAAACAGTGGATGAGTTCCCCCGTGTTCCTCTCTCCTTCTCCCTCTCGCATGCTGGATACTGGATGAGCATCTTGCCCTTGTCAAAGAATTCTGCTGTGTGAGCACCAACCTTCTCTGTCTGAGAGAACAAGAGAGGAACAAAAAAAAAAAAGAGTTCCCAGAGCAAAAGAAGAAGGAAGGGTGGAAAAACGCCTTTTCCACTGAAATTCCAAAATGAAGAGCCTGATCTAATCTCCCAAGGTAAAATAAATCAGAAAGTCTCTCATAACTCCAAAATTTGTGGTCCCACTGACATGATGACATAGGCCTAGGATTTTTCCAGGGAACAGGAGAAAATACAAAACACCCCACTCCTCCCCCTCAGACTTTCAATTGAAAAATCCACAGCTCCTGTAAGGGGTCTCTGCTTTATACGGCTACCGGAAACAACCATTACTGCAGCCTCACGTGCCATAGATGGTGCGTTCCCCTTTTCTGCTCCAAATTCACAGCCTTTCCACATGGCCACACCTTCGCAGGATCCCAATGGGGCCCTCCACTCGCGTTAATCGTCTACCAAAAAACTGCCCTCCCTCAGTGCAGCCAGACGTCCATTTGCTGCATGCATTTAGTGGAGCTGAGAGTAAAAGGAGCCGCCTAGATGGCATTTTCAAATCTTGGTGCTTGCTTTTCCAGCAAAAAAAGCAGGTACAAGTGACCCCTGCCTACTTTGTACCCCCAGCAAATTTCAAATCAGAAATATGCAAGGAACCTTTGCTTTGAAAACTGGAGCAAAATCCCTGGGTAAAAAGTAAGCAGGCTTTATGTCCCAATGTGAACACTATCCTATAAAATGTATATTTTCAATTAAGCCCAGTATCTATTATTATTATTATGGCAATCATTTTGCCTAGTTCTAGTAGTAAAGTTGCCATGCATGACTATTTTCTCATTTTCAAACTTTCCATTCTGTGCTAAGGGTCAGTGCCAGGGAATTAGACACTCTAGGTGAACATTCAGCCTTACACTTTCCTCGCCACCCACAACAAACTTTTGAAAGTTAATAATGTGCATTAGTATGTATAATCATTCTGCTTTTATAATTACAGGCCTATTTTGCAAGAAAAAGGAGAACAGGAAACTGAATGTAACATAGTAGATAATGACAGAAAAAGACCAACCATCCCATCCAGTCGGCCCAGTTATTCCAGCCTGCATTGCTAAGGATATATATTCCAGTTGCCAGCCATAGAAGCAGAGGTGTTGCTAGCTTCCCAAGACTTGGACTTGGGCCATAGGGGGCCCCCTCCTAAGATTAAACTAAAAAAAAATAATTGTAAGATCCCCTCCTCCTCCTCCAAGAACAATCCTGTGAAAAAAAAACAGAACAGGTGTGTGCTGGGAATGAGAGAGTAAGGTACTCTGACACAATATCTATGACATCATTTATTAATGTGACATCATGGTAATATACATTATTTACAGAAAGTTATTTACATACCACATGATTGCATATGCCATCCAGCGCCCTTCGTGTCATCAGCCTTGTATCGAGTTGTCATCAGGTCAGCAAAGGCGAGAAGGGAGTTTTCAGTGTCCAGCACTTTATACGTCTATAGAGGCAATATCTCCTACTCCCGCCGGACACTGGAAAGTCCTGCTCTTTTATACTGTGTCGTAAACAAGTGTGCGTGCAAGAGAGAAATGATTGATCACTATCCCCCTATGTCATGTATCAACAGTTGTTATTACCCAGTCGGACTCATCATGTCCCTGGCATGTAGGCGGTTGATCAGACCGCCGTATTCCTGACAGGGAGCCAGAAAGCTGAGCTGCACAACCTGTTTAACAAGAACACGTTTATCCTACACTCCACCCTTGATCAATCATTCTCCAATGCAGGCACCACTGCATACGAAGCCACTGTAGTGGCATATTTACTTTGACGTGCTATTTTATGCACTCAATAGGTAAGATAACATGTACACACTAGGCACAGGAGGCATACAAACATTACAATAAGGATAGGATGAAAAATCCAATTCAGAGTCATTGTGGCAGTAGAGGAACGTCCGAAAAACACATCCCACTAAGAATGAGAGGTGTCTTTTATCAATTGTTGTTGTAAATGTAGTAGGCGTTCCTTGGCAAAGTCCGCTCGAAGCAGGGCACCAGTTACAGCAATGTCCACATGTCTCAGGGTCTGTTTCAACGAATCTGAGGTATTCAATACCTTTTGCAGTTTAGTCAAATCCAACAATGGTGTCTTAAAGAATGATAAGTCCAACTTTACCCCCAATTGCGTATCAGCGATGTCCATTGGTGGTAAATAATATTGTCGAGAACCAAAAGTAAACCAAGTAACATTATACAGGCATCCTGTAAAAGTCAAATTATATACACATACAGTTTCAGGGAATGGAATTATGAAACCAGTTACATTATCAGGTAATATTAGAAGGCTACAGTGTGCCAAAGGTTGCTGCAATGAGCAATCATCGGGTAATGTGGAATACATTAAAGGGCAAGCCAATCCCATTAGTGTAGGGGTACATATTGTATTGTCAATAGTGTGATTATTTGGCATTCCACCCTTCTATAACCAAATCATTATTTAAATGTAAATACTTCTGCACATACTGTTGCATGTGTGCAGGGTCGGGAATCCAATTTGCAATAATGTTAGTGATGAGGCCTGTATCCCCTCCGGCTGTGGCAATTCTGTTCGCTAATACCTCTATGTCCATAGTATTTAATGCTCCCATTCCTGTACCCAATCCTCCCAATAGTGTATCATACCATGCTCGTTTATATCGTGTAAGTTTGGGTCGGTGGGGAAATGTTATGTTAAATTTCAACCACAGCAGAATAATGTGCGGCAAACAATTAAACTGGACAATACCACTTTAACCAGAACACTAATATTTTAATTTGTGCACTCAACAATAGTGCACAGAACGTAAATTGTAGAGTACAAGGCAAGTAATCATACGGAGCCCCGACACGGCCGTATTTCGCGGCAGGCTGCGTCAGGGGGACCAATTCCAAAAATTCTTAGGAAGAATGAATCTGCAGCTCAAGTTGCGGCGAAGCAATGATTATCATAATAATAAAGTTTTAAAACTTTATGTTAAATTTCAACACATGTTTTGTAACATATGGTATAAAAGGAATGCATGTCTCGGGGAATCGGACCACCAGCTGGGAATGACTAGTAACTTCTTTTATAGGTAGCATCGTCCAAAAGTACCCAAAGCGGGTCCGATTTGTAATTACAGTAGCATTTTCAATACTAGCACCCAGTCATTAATACTAATAAGTGTCATATTGAGTGATTGGATTGGGGTGGAATTGCATATCTTCTCCTTCCACATAGCTCGGGTATATTGTAGACAAGGAGCCGAATAGTTACGACACTGTATGGCGGTGTAACTGGCTATAGAAAACTGATCCCCGATGCAATACTTGATGAGTAATCTAGTGGTTTTGTCCTGTGTTGTCTTTGCTTTCACTACTTTTGCAGTTGTGGTGATGTTCCAAACCACACAAGCATCGTATGCTGTACATGTGAAATTATCCTGCATCCGAGAGGAGGTGCTGTTCTTCCACTATGTCAGTGAGGGCAAAAGTAGCGCCAGCGCCATTTTGACTTTTGCCCTCACTATGTCAACATAGTGAGGGCAAAAGTAGCGCCGGTGCCATTTTGAATATTGGCAATACGGCCCGCGTGCAGGAGGTCGCTCCTGGACCCCCGCTGGACTTTTGGCAAGTCTTGTGGGGGTCAGGAGGCCCCCCCAAGCTGGCCAAAAGTCCCTGGGGGTCCAGCGGGGGTCCAGGAGCGATCTCCTGCACTCGTGACATCGGGTGACAGGAACCAAAATGGCACCGGCGCTACCTTTGCCCTGTCATATGGTAAGGGCAAAGGGCCACCGGCGCCATTTCTATTAACGCAGCCGTGGCCCGAAAGCGGGAGATCGCGCCGGGACCCCCCCCCCCCCCCCTACTGGACCCCAGGTAATTTAAAACATTTTGGGGGGGTTCGGGAGGGTGGGGGATTTGTTTGAAAGGGTCGGGGTGGGTTTTAGGGTTGTTTTGGTGTGCCGGTTTTCCCGCCCTCCCCCGATTTACAATTTTTTGATGATAAATTGGGGGAATTGCTATTGTATCGCGGCTCTAACGATTTTTGACGATTTAAAATATATCTGACGATTGTTTTAAATCGTCAAAAAACGATTCACATGCCTAGTGATTAGTATTGTTTGAAACATCGATCTTATATACTGTGATGAAGGACTATGCTGTCCCAGTATGAGCCTCCACACACACATTTTAACATTCAACCAACACACCATGCACATAATCACCTTAGTCAATATTTTATGCTATTGCTCCTCCCTCCTTCTTTAATGTGCATTGATTATATCCCTGCTTGCCATTTTAATATTATCCTGGGTAGTTGTTCACAATAACAGTACTCATTGAAAAGACTTGCCCAGTATACCTAGTATTATATGAGAAACATAATACTTTCATACTGATCTCTTTGTTCTTCTTATCTTTGTCTGTTACACCACTATTATGTAATTAATTGACTCTGAAAGATAACATATGTGATCTTGCTATTATGAAGTAGGTCCTTTTTATAACGCAGGTATCTGTATAGCTCCATTATAGAGCTAATAGCTACCTAGTGAAAATTAGTTATGCTGTTATTATTTGTCAATTCGTGAGTGCATGTCTGCCTATGAGTCTCATTTACTTTAAGGGGGAATCTAGAGGGATAACACATACACAAGGTTAGTTGTTAGCTTACATATTTAGCTCATTTGCCATAGTCACTTCTCACTGTTCTGTCTTCACCTCTGGTACTTGGGTGTGCCACCTTACCATTGACGGTGTCACAAGAGGGAAAATGATATAATTCATAACTCTGGTTCATAATTTTGGTTCATTCAGCCAGTCCCAGAATCCTCAGAGGGCTGATTCACACTGACACTGTTGAAATATAGTGACTTTCTGACCCTCTCAGACTCAAGAATGTGGAAGATCTGGGAAACTTGTAGGCTTTGCAAAGCCTATAATTAAAGGCCAGGTGGACATCAATGGCAATATTTACAGCATAATACAAGAAAGCTGGGTTCTCACGACAAGCTTGTGGTTCATAGATGACTATCTCAACTGCAGGAGCCAGGTGAACGAAGACAGCTTTAATTAAAGTTCTTGCACCAGCAACAGAATTCAGGCCTACTGTCTATTCAGAACACAGACCTATTACCTGTTTACACAACACAGAAGATCAAAGGAAGATCAGAAGAAACCAACAGCGAGAGCTTCAGGCACTATTCTGTTGAACCCTCACTGGACAAGATCATCTACAGGACAGAAGGAGTATCTAGAAAGTGATGACAAATGAGCTACACCTGAAAAACCTGTCAGGGCAGTTCAGGGATAGGTTGTCATGTGAACAGCATGATGTGTCTCTGTAAATGAGTCTTTGGGCAGTCACATGATTCTAGAAGTTTCGGCAATACTGTATGTTTAACTATAAAAGAAGGTTCACTTCCTGTATTAGATGAGATGCTAGTGATTTTGAAAGACAAAAGGGCACCCAGTATGCAGCATCTCCCAAGAACACTTTTGCCAAATAAAATGTACTTTATACCATTTACTGAGTCTAAGTGTTCTTGTTGCCCTGGCCCTATGTACAGAAAATTATGTACATAGTCCAACAGTTCCCCACAGCTAAAAGTAACAGTATAAAACATTGCAAACCAATCCCCTTTTCCCTGTATTGATCAAATCCCCCAGGATTAATTAGAACCCTTTTCCTATAGAGAACTGGAGACAGCAATGGATGCGTTCAGGTGCCATCCCCATATTCATCTGTGTGGGTAAATAACAGCAACACAAATATGAACAGGTTCATTCACCTTACATTCAAAATTATAAATTTACTGTATTGACACATAACATAACAGTGGAAACACTGGCTAGGTCATGTTATCGGCTATTTGTCAGCGGACTGACTCAGAGATGCTACTCAGAAACTTCTCTGCAGAATCCATATCTTCGTAGACCAGTCAGGAATTATTTTGCCAGATTTTCAGTCTAGCTGGATTTTGTAGGGCAAATCTAATCTCCTTGTCCACCAGAATAGATGACACTGGGACAAATTCCTTTCTTATTGCAGATACCTTTGCAGAAAAATCTTTGAAAAATCAGAATTTTATGAACTTGGAATTTTAAGTCTCTGCATTTATGGTAAGCTTGTAAAATTGCATCTTTATGCGTAATATTCAGCAATTTAATAATTACCACACGCGGTTTGTTTCTTTTGGCCTGTGCTGCTCCCAGTCAATGAGCGCATTCAATTTTAAGCAGGCCTTCCATCGCTGATAACCCAATGGAAATGGGCAGCCACATTTCCAGTGTACTCAGCAAATTGTTCTCAGTTATGGATTCAGGTATACCCACTATTCTCAAATTAGTCCTCTGGGATCTGTTTTCTAAATCTTACAGCTTTTCAGCTTGCTCCTTAATTTGCTTCTCCAAGTTGTGAATTTTGCGCTGTGTAGCCACCGAGCCATCTTCCACGACTCTCAATCTGCCCTCAGTGATCAAATTTTTGAACTTCTAATATTTGTGCCAAGAGGGAATCAAAGCACCCGTTCAGAGCTGTCACTACGAAGGTGGCCAGTGTAGCCGCTTGTGAATCTTTTAGTTCAGAATGAGAAACATTCTCCTTTCTGGTCGCCATCGTAGTTGCAGTGAGACGCGGTAAGTTTTTTTCCTGCTTTGCCGATCTAGTACACATAACTGCCACAAACAGGCAAAATATGAATTGGCACTCGAGCCACCACCAGTTACTTGCCAGTTAAGACTGATTCCCCACTTAATTATGCTGGATGGCAAATGATATTGGGGGATGACACCTGGAGTCTGAGATTAAGCCATCTGGGTGCACCGCATAACGTGACTCCAATGTGGGTCTTCTTTAAGGGTCAATGGGGGAAAAACTCCACCAGAGGGAGTGTGTTTGAAACCCATATAACTCTGTGTTCAAGATTTTGGGGTGAATTGGAGATCTAGGGTAGCCAGAAGAAGGCTGGGGTGCCCAAAATGCTTCTCCTCAAAGGGAGGGATCTGTAGGGGCCTGAGGAGAGGAGTATTTCTAATTAAGGGGAAAGGCCCAAGGCTGGAGGAGTATTTCTTCTCAGGATGAAACTACAGGAAGGCCAGGAAGAAGAGAGTTGGGGCTCCACAGTCTGTGGAGGGTCCCAGAGGGATGAAGTACAGAAGGCTAAAGCTTGGGAAACAGCAGATCCCTGGCTTATTATCCCAAGGAATGTTCCTGTGCCATCCTGGGAGGATATGGAGTGGCTTCAGAGTGGTAAGAGGCAAGATAATTAATGATATGTCTTTGTGTGAAGAGACCCAGGAGAGGGGGAATGTGACATAACCTATTTTATGAAAGAGAGGAGAGAAAGGAAGTAAATTTGGTATTTCCCTAGACTGCAGATTTGGAGAAAGCAAGTTTTGTAGTTGCCTTTGTTGTTGCTGTTGCTACTACAGCCCTGCTATGCATATTGCAGACTTGATCAAATCAGTGCCTTTTAAGATTGTGAAATCTGACAACTGTTTATTTTATTTATTTATTTAATAATTTTTATATACCGAATTTTTCATGCGAACATATCAAACCGGTTTACAGTAGCTAACAAATATTCATTTAAAAATATTTGCATTTCCAAAAGAGAAAAGGAAGTAAAAACATAGTTTCATAATATAAATAAAATAAAAATTTAAACTAAATAAAATAGTAAACTAAATAATCATAATATTTAAACTGATAGAGAGGCAGTATAGTAAGAGCAGAGATAATAAATTAAAAAATATACATTACCTTGATATGTAGTCAGTAGTCTGAAATCGTTAGGTTAGTAGCTCCTGGAAGGCTTGTTTGAAAAGCCATGTTTTAATGCCCTTTTTAAATAATTTAATGTGTTTCTAATCTTAATTCCTGTGGTATAGAATTCCATAGTTGGGGCCCAGCAATAGAAATAGTTCTTTCTCTAACATTATTTAGATGTGCAATCTTAGGGGAAGGAATTGGTAACATCCCTGTTCCTGTTGATCTGGTAGTTCTTGAAGGGATATGGAAATGAAGTGATGAAGTTAACCGTTCAGTTTTATCATTGTAGAGCGTTTTATGAATTAGGGACAGGATTTTATGCTGAGCCCTGTATTTAACAGGCAACCAGTGAAGATCCTTTAATATTGGGGTAATATGATCAGACCTTATAGTTCCTGTCAAAAGTCTAGCTGCTGAGTTCTGCAGAAGTTGCAATGGTCTTGTAATATTTGCTGGTAGTCCTAAAAATAATGAATTGCAGTAGTCTAATTTTGACAAAACAAGTGCCTGTAAAACTGTTCTAAAATCTTTTGGGAATAGAAGAGGTTTTAATCTCTTAAGGACATTAATTTGTAATAAAAGTGTTGTTTGAAGATACTTCAAAAGTAAGACCCTCCTTTAACTGGGATGCAGTCATAGGGGTCACAGAGGGGAACAACTGTAGAAAAGGTTTTCTCTCTTTCACAGGGCACAACACCTCCCATGCCTCTAATGCTGGTTCACTATACCATCGGCTTGATTATTATTTTTGTTGAACCTTCTTAGACACTGGTGCTTAGCTCCCAAAGAGGCATCAGGTACTCGTATCATTTTATCTGCTTTGTCAAGGGGATTACATTTGTTTTCTAATTCTGTGAACTAACCAGAAAAATGTCAGTGATTGTTTATAGCTTGGGAAGCACTCATAAATGAGGCAGAGGTGCCAGATAGCAGTGGAGAGGTGCCCCTACCTTCTTTTTGTTCTGTTGTTGGAAGAACATTCCTAACCTACTGTTACGATTCTGCCCGTGGCTAGCACCACGGGCAGCCTCTCACCTTCTCCACTGGCCTGCCTGCTTTCCTGACGCCACCTTTCTGCACGGCGGGCCGGGTTGTCACGCTTCCATGCAGCCTGGTGGCCGCCGACTCCAATACTCCTCTCCCGCATGGCTAGAGCCGCCCTGGTGCAGCCCTTGTGGCCAGGAGGCAGCCGATGGCGTTCCCATGCGGCCTGGAGGCCGCCAGGGTTCCTGCTGCTGTCCGGCACAGGGAGCCGCCCTCAGCCTCCTCCCTCGCAGCTCAGAGGCCGCCCTGAAGCCTTCCTCCGTGGCAGCAGGGAGCCGCTGACGATGCTGGGCCTGGTCGCGGCCTGTGCTGTTCTTGTTCCACACTGTGGCATGGACACTGCTCTCCAGAGTCCTGCCTCCTTTCTCCTTAGGTGCACAGCCGTGCCACCTTCAGCCTCAAGGGCCAGCACTGGGAGTGGCCTGTGGCCCCATCTGATGACCTCATCGTGGGAGTTCCTTTTCAGCCCTATAAAAGGGCTCTGTCTTCAGTTCATCTTTACCTTTGCAAGGAGTCAGTCCTCCTTGGGTCTTCTCGTCTGCTCAACTCCTCCTAGGCAGTCTGTTCTTCGTGGGATCCCGTGTCTTCATTCTGGTCTTTTGCTGATCCTGGGGTAGATTTTATAAATGTACGCACGGGCGTACTTTTGTTCGTGCACTAGGCGCGAACAAAAGTACGCTGGATTTTATAAGATACGCACGTAGCCGCGCGTATCTTATAAAATCCAGGGTCAGCGCGCGCAAGGGGGTGCACATTTGTGCAACCTGCGTGCATCGAGCCCAGCGCGCGCTGCCTGTTCCCTCCAAGGCCACTCCGAAATCGGAGCGGCCTCGGAGGGAACTTTCCTTCCGCCTCCCCTCACCTTCCCCTCCCTTCCCCTACTTAACCCACCCACCCCCGGCCCTATCTAACCCCCCCCCCTACCTTTGTTGGCAGATTTACACCTGCGGAAAGCAGGTGTAAATCTGCGCGCACCAGTGGGCTGCTGGTGCGCCATCACCCGACCCGGGGGCTGGTCCGGAGGCCTCGACCACACCCCAGGGCTGGCACCACGCCCCCAAAACGCCGCGTCACTCGCGGCCTGCCCCCGAAACGCCACATCACTCGTGACACGCCCCCGACATACCCCCTGACACGCCCCTCCATGCAAGCCCCGGGATTTACACGTGTCCCGGGGCGTGCGCAGGGGCGGTTTGGGGTAGGTTTTTGGGGGGTATGCGCATACCCCTTTGAAAATCTACCCCCCTGTGTCTTCGTCTTGTCAGTTCCAGATGTCTCGATGTTCTTCATCATGGTCTCTCGTCCGATCCTGTGTCTTCGTCATGATGCCCTGATATTCTTATCCAGATGCTCTTCTTATCAGCAGCGCAAGTCTCCGGAAGACCTTCGCTTCTCATCCTTCAAGCTTCAGGTTCCTAGCTCCAAGTTCTTTTGCTCCGAGTTGTTACTCCGAGCTTCCTTTCTCCGAGCAATCCCCTCTGAGGTTCCTTTCTCCAAGCTTTGGATCCTGAGGTTCAATTCTGAATCTTTATCCTGACCTGGTCTCCGGAGTTCGTCATGTCTGCTTCAGTCTATGCCTGAGACTCTACCTGAACCTGCTCTGTTCTTGCGTGGCTGTGCCTTGCCTTGACTGGCTGTGGAGGGCGCGCCTTAGTGCAGACCTCATCTGAATCTTCGCCATGATCGGATTCGAAGTTCATTGCTTTGCCTGGAGTCTGCTTCGCCATCTGCGTGGTCCGCGACCTGCCTTGAGTGGCTGTGTAGGGCGTGCAGTGAGGCAATACTCAATACTGAGTTTTGGAGTCTACTTCGTCGTCAACGTGGTCCGCGACCTGCCTTGACTGGCTGTGTAGGGTGCGAGGCATGGCAGTACTTCTTCAGTATTCTCTTTAATTCTGGTCCCTTCATATCCTGAATCTTCAAGCAACCTGTGTCTTCGTCTGAGTCCATCAAGTACCCTGAGTCTTCGTCTGTCTATTTGCTTCTGCCCTCAGCCTCTGTCTGTCCTGTCACATCTGTCGTTCCATATGGCAGGTCCAAAAGGGTTATCAAGTGGCCGGAGGGCTACTTCAGAGACCAACATTGTGTTTCTGGGTCTCTCTGATGCGTCAGGTTCGGCAGAGGCCAGGGCTCCCTATCTCCAGCCTGCTGGCCCGAACTGGGGCACGTTTTGCCTGCCACAGTGCTCCCCCAGAGCTCCTCTCTGGTTGTGTCATGGTCCAAGGGTACACTCACTTCATCTCCCAGGAAATGGAACCGCTTCCCAGTGTTCCTGCAACACCTACAATGGGATTCTAAGTAGCTAAATTAGGTTAAAATACCTGCCCCACCCTTGGTTATTTTTTACAGCTTGTGAGGAACACCGGAGTGCCACAGCATCATGTGAGAAGAACCCCTCCTCAGATTCTCTGCCACATCCATTATACACCGTCATGTACTTATTTGGTAAAAAAAAAAAAAAAAAAAAAAAGTGAGGCTCCCTGTACTATTTTTTCACCATTAGAGGGAGTCATAGTGCAATTAGATCAGATCTGGTCTCTCTGCCCTGACTCCCCTTTTGAAAAATAAAATGTAAACAAGTTCATATCTATGTGCACACCAGCAAAAATGATAAATATGCAAAATTCATATCCTGTCACTCAATGGCAAAGAAACAACATACAGTTTAGGCAGCTTTGCACAGCAAGGTGGCCTCACTCTTAGCAAGAAAATACATGGACAGCTTGGATTGCTTTGTTGTGCTTCTATCGAGCTGTCCTTCATTTTGGATGTACACCGCACGTTTTTCATTTCACTCAGGGGACAGTGCTTCCAGCTGTGCTCCAGCCAGAGTTTGGGGAATTTTTTGGGGTGACAATTAAATACAGTCCAAGAGGAATTTTCTCCACTGACTTCTAATTAACACTCCTCAAAATATTATTTATTTATTTACACCGCAAACAGGTACATGCTGGTGTCACTTTGCCAACACAGTAGCAAAGGTGAGACCTGCAGAACTGTTGTGAGAAACAAAAACAAAAACAAAAAACACATCGACAGAGTGACAGGGTGAACGTGTGATGAAACCCCATGATGCTCCTGAGGGACAGATCTACTGCCTCCTCCTCCTCCTCTTCTCGCAGACCTCTAGGCTGTCAGCCATGATGAATGACGCTGTCAGGGCATACAATGATGGCATGCAATTAAACCTACCTTACATCTTACTCTCATATTAGCATATTCATAATGACTTTCCAGTCACAGAAATCAACGCTGAGTTCACCCATCTATAGCAGAAAAGGGGTGGATTACCTTTGTTACAAACATTTGGCAAGTGAGTCTTTCCTTCAAACCCAAACACGCACACATCTCTGGGAAAATAGCATGATGCCAAGATAAAGCACCTCACAGTACAGTTATGTGTTTGCAAATCCTGTACAGGTGTGATATTACTAACAAGATAAGGCAATAATGAACAATCTTGAGATTCTTGCTTAAACACTGCAACTTATTCTTAACATTGAAGACACTTATGTGTATGAACCAGATTAATGTACAAAAAAATATTTAGTTAAAATGTGAACAAATTAGGCACATTAGTGTTTCATTCACTATAACCAATTTATATTTTCATTTTTTAAATAAAGCCATACCTTAATTATTTGCTAAAAAGCAAACTTTTCTCAGAAAAGATCACTATCAAATCAAAGTTTTAATTTTACAAGAATAAGTAGTTATAAATGCTTTTAAAAAAAAAAATTTGTGCTCTTTTGCTTGGATTTACTGTTTTTAATATTTAATAAACTTACAATCTGATTCCGCACATCTTTTCTTTTGTCGATGATGCATCTGTCTTGGAGATTACAAGCCTGTCATTGCTGGCAATGATTAGACAGAATCATTTCTATATCTTCCTGCAAGTTTTCCATTCATTTCAAGTAACATAGCGTTTCATTTTCCTGCAAAAGTTTGTGCCACTACTAGGTGAATAGCTGCTAAATATTGAGATTTTTTTTCAAATATTTCCAGTCATAGAAGGGGCTATTATGGCTGTTATGGACTTGAAAAAAGATATTCAGAGCTCACAGGAGGTGGAACCCATATATACTACTGGGCTCCTCTCCACTGTCCCCAACTCAAAGGGATATTCACCTAGATTCAGCTCCCTGAGGCCTTTTTCTGCAAATACATTTACTCCTGCTATGGGAGAAAAATGACATTTTTATTTTAATTTAGTTTTTCTCACATGCCCAACCCTCTCTACTCTATCTGATGTCCATAGACTAAATGCGTACTTAGAATCCCAGGACCGAGTTCTTCTGTGTCACTGCTGGAACCATTGTAGTGTAGTCTTCCATGGTGCCAGTGACATCTTCATGTCTTCTCCTATTTCATGGTATGACACTTTCTTTCTGTGGTTGTAGGCGATGATGATTCCCCTCAGTTGGTCTGGCTACTAACTCCCTTCCTGCATTGCCTCTTCCACCATCACTCTCACGGATCCCTGACTGAGCTACTGAAAAGCTGGATTCCTGTGGTAGGCTTCCTGGCCCTTGTACCAGTCAAAGTCAGCAAGGTGCTGACTGTGTGCTGGGTGCTATACATTTGTGTAAAGCCTCCCATAATGCCTCAAATGTGAACTATATTAATCAGAAACAACAAAAAAGCAGAGTGCAACTGTCTGTAGAAGGATGACATTTGTACAACTAAAGTGAAATTCCACAAACAATTAGAATAATAAGTAAAGGACCATCTATCTAATGGATGAAGTCTATTAATGCTTATCTCCAAATTTATACGTTTTGGAATTAAAGAGTTATTTTGGGTAGCAGAGTAGTGCATCAGGAAGCTGTGAATGCTATTGAAAAAATATATTGTAAATAAGCACTGTTAAATATGGCCACCATCCCTCTTTCCTTGTCTGCTTATAGACTTAAGGGGAAATATCATTATAATATATATAGTTTAAAAAATAGGAACTTTTTTCCTGGCATTGAAAATGAGGCATATTAAAAGTATGTTTCAGGTTTCCAGTGTTCTCTGTACCATTAGCCACTTAAGGATGCTTTGTCATCTAGCATGTTATCTGAAGTGAGGTGAAGATGGTCTTGAAGAGGTGAACACAATTAAAACTGTTTTATTTTAACAGAAAAAAAATAGACTATCAGTTAATTGCATGGAAAAGTGAGCGATCTGAGAGATCTCAGGGGAGGCTGTTTTATACATTTCTGATTAGCTATGCCTGGTGTATGTGCGAGACTGCTTACCTACATTCCTGATTTTCCTGCCGTTGAAGTGTTCATCATCAATCCCAAGAAATTTGCAAAGTGTGTGTGACTCCAGGGACTCCAGACTTCTCCCCCCCACTGAAGAACCTGCCCCACACCGCGATCAAAATCTGAACAAAGCAGGTTTCAGTTTGATAAATGAACTGTTTATCTCTTGTCTTATTGTAGTCTCTTCCCATTATTAATTGGCTTTATTTTTGTAACAACTTAAGTGCCATTATAGGGTAAGACCTATTTGATGAAAAGTTAAAAATAGATGAAATGATCTTTTTTTTTTTTTTTTAATGGCACCAGCATTATAATGTAGGGATTGGGAAATAGTGTTCTTTATAGTCTCTTGATCCAGATGACTATGATAAGAACAAGAATCTTATGCGAAAAAGTCACTAGAAAAACAGAGGGCAATAGACGATACCCCCAGAGGAATATCAGCTGAAGTTTGTGACTAGTGATTACAGGTAAAGTGAGACAAAGGAGGAGGAGGAGCGAGAATATTTAAATAACCCTGGGCCATGCACTAAGACAAATAAAACTCGAAGCTGACAAGCTCTTGGCTTAGTTCACCAAGGTACTGGCATTACTTGGATCATTGCAGGAAGCTAAAACGTCAAAAGAATTATTTTACCACAAAAACAGGAAAACAAAAATTAAACTAATATTCAAAACCTGAAAGGAAATTCAGAGCCATGGAAAACATCTTCAAAGTGTGAGTGCTGCTTTTCCTAATGAGAAACAGAGTGCATGCCATTTACAAATTGCTTTGGCATGACCAAGAGGATAAACTCTGATATACTACATGCAAACCATTTCTCTTATAACCTAAATCTAATTTTCCTTATATTCACATCGTTACCCTTGCTCTCTCTCTCTCTTGCACAAACACACACACACACACACACACTCATCGCACTTTCTATTTGCAAACTCATACTGTCACAGCTTACCAATAATTACTGGAGAATAATGTGAGGCGAGCAGGCCCCAGCCCAGGCCCACTGTCAATAGCTGGGTGGTAGGACCCAGTCCACAGCCCATTAAGGAGATCTATACCCTCTTTTAGTGGGAATGAGGTAAGTTGGCTGGAGTGTGGGGCCTAGAAAGGAGGGCTGAGAAGGATTAACCCTTCTGCTGGCTGGCACATTTAAAAGCATATATTGGCATGGGCTGTGTCATATCCTACGGTGAGGGATGGGACCTGGGCTGCCCTTTATCAAGGAATGCTTGCTGCTCCTTCTCTCCATCCTCTCAATCCAGTCAGTAAGTCATCCTACCCTTCCCACCCTAACTGCTTGTTGGTTGTGATTCACATTGTCATAGGTGGCAGAGATCCCAAGCCCATTTGACCCAGTTTTGTGTGATTTATTACCTCTTTCTTGGAAAGGCCAAGGAGCAATGTTGTACCAAAGCCCATCTCTCAGGGAGGTGTGGTGTGGTCACTGCTGGGGCTTTGGGACATCCCACATTGGATTGTGACGATGGATGACCCGAATATACGGAGGTGGTCTGCCAGAGTTGTGTCTGAAGCCTGGGACATGGCGGTTGGGCTGCCCAAACACGGAAGGGAAGTGCAGAAGGGGAGAACAGAAATTCATTTAAGGACTTTTTTTTCGTTTTGTTAGTTGGGCTTGGCGCTGTATTTTCTTTGCTGATGTTAAAAATCTGCGACCCTTGTAACCCCATGCTGTATACTGTCTTTTTGTAAAGTGGGGGGAGAAGAAACCGGGTATCAGGTCTGCACATGTTCCTGGGAAGTACTGAAAAATCTAAGAGACATATGCATTCTTAATACTACACAAAAATAAGCAGCACTAGCTATACATGCCATACTGTGATACAATATAACAATCCCACTAAAGTCTTTTTCAGGAGCACAGTACATGCACAACTATAAGACAGTATTATCATCAAGTAAGATTATCATTAAGTAAGATATAAGACAATATTATCATCAAGTAAGAAGACAAGCCTTCCCATAACACTCATCCTTGCCTCATCCTCCACGGACCTTCTCTTCCTAAGCTCAGATGCCTAAGCACTTTTTCTTCCGCTGCCTAAGCTATTTAATATCGGGCGGATTTTAAAAGCCCTGCTCGCGTAAATCCGGGCGGATTTACGCGAGCAGGGCCTTGCGCGCCGGTGCGCCTATTTTCCATAGGCCGCCGGCGCGCGCAGAACCCCGGGAAGCGCGTAGGTCCCGGGGTTTTTGGAAGGGGGCGTGTCGGGGGCGTGTTGGGGGGCGTGTCGGGTGCGTGTCAGGGGCGTGTCAGGGGCATGGCTGAACGACGCTGCGTTTTGGGGGCTGGAAATGGCATTTTGGGGGCGGGCCTGGGGGCGTGGTTTCAGGCCAGGGCGTTCCGGGGGCATGGCCGTGCCCTCCGGAACCGCTTCCGGGTCGGGTCTCGGCGCGCCAGCGGGCTGCTGGCTCGCGTGGATTTACGCCTCCCAGAGGGATAAAGGTAGGGGGGGTTAGATAGGGGGGGGTTAGATAGGGCCGGGGGGGGTGGGTTAGGTAGAGGAAGGGAGGGGAAGGTGAGGGGAGGGCGAAAGAGAGTTCCCTCCGAGGCCGCTCCGATTTCGGAGCGGCCTCGGAGGGAACGGAGACAGGCTGCGCGGCTCGGCGCGCCGGCTGCCCAAAATCGGCAGCCTTGCGTAGCCGCGCGTATCTTATAAAATCCAGCGTACTTTTGTTTGCGCCTGGTGCGCAAACAAAAGTACGCGAACGCGCTTTTTTTAAAAATCTACCCCTATATGTATATTAGTTTCATTAAATCTATGGTAACCCTCAGCTACCCTCCCCCCCACCTTCCAACCCCCTCATTCCTACCCCCTCCCTCGGAATACCTTGTTACCCCAAAAAGCCAACTCTTATGAGTTCTTACCAGTTTTGACACGTTACTCCCCATGCTTAAGCTGTATCCAAGTTTTCCTCTCCCCCTGTTCTATGTAAGACAACTTTTCACTGTTTTTTATGGTTTCAATGTAAACCGGAGTGATAATTAACTCTGTTATTTGAACTTCGGTATAGAAAAGTTATAAGTAAATAAATAAATAAATAAAGTAAGATAGAATATGACCTCAGACAAAAATCCATAAAGTCCACCTAGTCTGCTTATTTTCCCTTCCTGTTATAATACCACAGACTTAGGGGTAGATTTTATAACATGGACGCACCGATTTTACAGCATGCATGTGCTGGTACAGACATGTTATAAAATCGGGTGGCCACGCGCACATGTGCGCCAGATTTTATAATCTGCGTGCGCATGTGCGTGTGGCGCGTCCAAGGGGAGGTTGAACATTTGCAATTTTCACACGGCGACGCAATCCAGGCTTCTCCAGTTCTCTAACCCCCTGCCTAACCTTCCTTCCCCTTCCCCTATCCTCCCCACCCACTAAATCTAACCTACCTTGCCGAATTTTTATTATTTTATTACTTGCTGCTCCTCGGGAGCAGAAGTAATTTACGCGCGCCGGCCAGCAGCCGGCGCATACTTCCCTGGGACTGCGGTTAATGGCTGCTGTCCCAGCCGGCCTCTGTCCCACCTGGCCCCGCCCAAACCTTGCCCCGCTCCTTTGAAGAGGCCTGACGCTTTTGCGCATTCCAGGGTTTACGCGCGTGGCTGGGCCCCTTTGAAAATTCGCCCGGCACGAGCAAGGCCCGGCC
Organism: Rhinatrema bivittatum; assembly: GCF_901001135.1. Classification (NCBI taxonomy): domain Eukaryota; kingdom Metazoa; phylum Chordata; class Amphibia; order Gymnophiona; family Rhinatrematidae; genus Rhinatrema; species Rhinatrema bivittatum. The sequence goes on from NC_042615.1 coordinate 549,057,710, forward strand.
ACGCACGTAAAGCCCGGGATTTACATGCGCAGGCCTTTCAAAATCTGCCCCTAAATGAGCTCCAGTTTCAAATTCACTTCTCAGGAAGTAAGGAGTCTCTGTGCCTGTTCCAGGTCTCTTGACTTCCGATGCTGTTTTTGCCTCCACTACTTCCACTGGGAGTTTGTCCATACCCATGTATAGACTGAATAAGAGTTCACACAGGCCCTTGGGCCTAAGTTCACCGTCCCGGACCTCTTATCTTTATCTTACCCATCAGACTTCCAACCCTGGGTGCCGGGGTGCCACTGGCAGGGAGGAGGTATAACCTCCAGGTCCCTAGGTACCATGATGGTGATTCTGCATGACGTCATTCACTCTCAAACACCCTTCCGAACTCAGTGCAGAGGGTACTCACATAGGAAAGAGGTTTCAATGAGTTGAATCACTCAGAGAAACACAGCCAGCAGTGGTGTTGAACAAACATAGGTTTACTTCAACGTAAAGAACAGAATCCAGGCCAAAATGGAAAACATCATTAACATAAAAAGAAGAACAACTCCGAGGGCTGCAGTTTTCTTTAACCATAGAACATAAGAACATAAGAACATAAGAAAATGCCATACTGGGTCAGACCAAGGGTCCATCAAGCCTAGCATCCTGTTTCCAACAGTGGCCAATCCAGGCCATAAGAACCTGGCAAGTACCCAAAAACTAAGTCTATTCCATGTAAACATTGCTAATGGCAGTGGCTATTCTCTAAGTGAACTTAATAGCAGGTAATGGACTTCTCCTCCAAGAACTTATCCAATCCTTTTTTAAACACAGCTATACTAACTGCACGAACCACATTCTCTGGCAACAAATTCCAGAGTTTAATTGTGCGTTGAGTAAAAAAGAACTTTCTCCGATTAGTTTTAAATGTGCCCCATGCTAACTTCATGGAGTGTCCCCTAGTCTTTCTACTATCCGAGAGAGTAAATAACCGATTCACATCTACCCTTTCTAGACCTCTCATGATTTTAAACACCTCTATCATATCCCCCCTCAGTCGTCTCTTCTCCAAGCTGAAAAGTCCTAACCTCTTTAGTCTTTCCTCATAGGGGAGTTGTTCCATTCCCCTTATCATTTTGGTAGCCCTTCTCTGTACCTTCTCCATCGCAATTATATCTTTTTTGAGATGCGGCGACCAGAATTGTACACAGTATTCAAGGTGCGGTCTCACCATGGAGCGATACAGAGGCATTATGACATTTTCCGTTTTATTCATCATTCCTTTTCTAATAATTCCCAACATTCTGTTTGCTTTTTTGACTGCCGCAGCACACTGAACCGACGATTTCAATGTGTTATCCACTATGACACCTAGCTCTCTTTCTTGGGATGTAGCACCTAATATGGAACCCAACATCGTGTAATTATAGCATGGGTTATTTTTCCCTATATGCATCACCTTGCACTTATCCACATTCAATGTCATCTGCCATTTGGATGCCATTTGGATGCTCTTCCTATTAACTCTTCCTCTCTGATCTGAATCAATGTCCACTGTGCCTTCCCCTTGAAGAGTGGGGACATTTTTCCTCTCTCAATATCATAACCAGGAGGTAAGAATGAATAAACCCTCCTTACTTCAATAATGGCTACCAAAACATCCTAAGACAGTAGTCTTTATCCCCACTGTTAACGGTCACAGGGGCAAAATAACATGGAAATCCAAGCCCTTCCAGCAACGGTGTACTGGCCTCCTGTTGGGACCTGGTCAAGGTCACAAACATTTCAATCCATCCACAGAATCTTCAGTTTAGTGAGCTGTGAGGCCTACCAGGAACTCCACCTCCTGAAAAACGCCTTCCTCAGCTCCATCTCCATGCACTCCTATTCCTCACAAAGAAAATACACCTCTTCTGAGCATACAGAAAGGGCAAGCCCTATCCCAAAAAGGAGATGGACAAAAGATGGGGAAGGATTCAAAAATACAAAAATCCCCAGCTGTAACAAAAGGAAAGTTTAGTGAGGGTTGCAAAGCCACCATCACACACAAGTCTCTACCCTCTCATTCTGTAAAGAAATAGTTCTTTTCTATTCCTTGCTATGAATTATAGAGTGTGCGAGTAATACATTTTTAATAATAATAATAATAATAATAATAATTCAACAGTTTTATTTAAAACTATACTATCAACCTTCATCAACACTACTATTGAGATCTAGTGTTTCTATTTTTAGATTGTATCAACACTTGTGACCCACAACTTACACTTTATACATTCCATCCATGAATCAAAGATTGCTTTCTTGATGTGATGGTTTTTTTTTGCAGGATGGTCACCTATCTACCTCAATTTTTTGCAAAGCGATGGATAAGAACACCCTTCTATCATATACGAATCACCATCTGCATTTGCTCCATGACATTATCCCTGCAGGTCAGTTCCTTAGGTTACAGCGGCTATGCACTGACCTCATTGATTTCATCAATCAAGCACAAACCATAGCTGATAATTTTTTAACACGTGGTTATCCAAAATGGATAATCAAAAGAGCATTTAAAGGGGCTTTATATGCACACTGCAAATGGCTTTTTCTTCTTTCTAACACTACCATGTTTCACATGGGATACAGGCACATCATGTGGTACATGGTTTATGCTTTTTTGGCATTAATAAAATCACTCCCTGCAACAGAGGAGGTGACATAGTAAATATCCTGTCGCAGAGAGAATGTTGTATTTGTGGCATGATGCATCAACCTCCACGATGAAAGGACGGTGTGGGTCAGGGAGGTGGAGACACGGCTTCTTCTGAAAAGCCTCTTTGAGCATCAGAAAGGCTGATATGGCTTCTGGAGACCAATTGGCAGGGTTGGCCCCCTACTTGGTCATAGGGATTAGAGGGACTGTCAATGACGAGTAGTTTTTAATGAAGGACCGGTAGTAATTGGTGAAGCCCAAGAAGTGACGCAGTGCCTTCAGGCCTGTAGGTAGAGTTCAGTCCTGGATACTTTCTAATTTCTTAGGGTCCATTTGAAAACCGCTCTTACAAACAATGTATCCCAGGAAGGGTACAGACTCTTTGTGGAATTCGCACTTTGTAAGCTTTGCGTATAAGTGGTACTCACACAGGCATCTTGGGACTTTCTTGACATCCTCCTGATGAGTTTGCAGATCTTGAGAAAACATCAGTATATCATCGAGATATACTACCACACATTGATAAAGTAAGTCCCTTAAGATGTTGTTCATCATATTTTGAAAGACTGCAGGTGCGTTACTTAAACCGAAGGGCATAATGAGGTATTCAAAGTGTCCATCACTGGTGTTAAATTCGTCTCCTTCTCGAATACACACCAAGTTGTAAGCTCCCTTAAGGTCTAATTTGGAGAATATTTTGGCTCCTTGGAGCCTATCGAACAGTTCAGAAATTAAGGGCAGGGGATACCCGTCTTTGATGGTAATCTCATTCAGACCCCTGTAGTTGATACAGGTGCGTAAGGTGCCATCTTTCTTCTCTACGAAAAAGAAGCCTGCACCGGCAGGAAATTTGGAGGGTCCAATGAATCCCTTTTGTAGATTTTCTTGTATGTAGGTAGACATCGCTTTAGTTTCAGCTACTGAAGAGGATAAACTCTTCCTTTGGGAGGTTCTGAATTAGGTTTCAGATTTATGGCCCAGTCAAACACTCTGTGTGGTGGAAGAACATCAGCTGCTTGTTTTGAGAAAACATCCTGGAAGGAGGCATATTGTGGAGGTAAGCCAGGTAATGATGGAGTGGTGAGTATGCAAATAAGCAGTGAAACTTCTGCAAGACACCGACTATGACAGTCTGGTCCCCACCGGGACATTTCCAATGTGGCCCAATTAAATTGTGGCATATGGTCTTGAGGCCAAGGCAGCCTCAATACCACCGGATGCATGGCTTTTTCCAATACTAGAAATGAAATGGATTCTGAATATAGAGCTCCAGTGCGCAGGCCAATGGCCTGGATGGTCAATGAAACTTCTCCAGGAAGTGGTTCTCCATGGATAAAGGACAATAGCAGAGGCTTAGCTATTGGTGTGGTAGGAATCCGTAGATGTTCAACTAAGCGCTTCAGAATAAAATTACGTCCTGCACCGGAGTCAATGAGAGCGAGAGTCTGAAATTCAAGACCTCTGCAGAACAGCGATACTGGTAAGGATAATGGAGGAGTAGGAGAGGTGAGGCCCAGGAGAAGTCCTCCTGCAGATCCTAGGCCCATCAGTTTCCAGGATAGATGGGACAGGTTTGGACTGCGTGGCCCGACTGACCACAATACATGCATAACCCCATGCGCTTGCGGAAACGTCTCTCCTTGGAAGTTAAGTGGCTACGGCCTAACTGCATAGGCTCTTCTTCCATTAAGGATGCAGACGGTAAGCTAGAAGCAATCGTCACAGGTTTAGGACAGTTAGCCCCCACCGTAGACTTTTGTGGACTCTGCCTCCAGAGTTCAGTCGCGGATGCGGCGGTCAATTCTCCCAGCCAATTCCATCAGAGACTCAAGGGAATCAGGCAAATCATGAGCAAATGACTCGTCCTTTAGGCGAGAGTTGAGACCCTCCATGAATATGGCATGTAAGCAGCCAGGGTCTCAATGTAATTCGGATACTAAAGTCTTAAATTCAATTGCAAAGTCTGTAAGCGGCTTGTTACCTTGCTGAAGATTGAGCAAAGCAGATCTAGCGACAGTCTGGTGAGCCGGGTCATCAAAAACAAACTTAAAAAGTTTTAGAAATCCTAGTAAGTCGTTCAGGATAGGATCTTCACGTTCCCATAATGGTGAAGCCCAGGTCAGGGCTCATCCTTCTAGTGACAAAAGGATGTAGGTGGTCTTGGAAGCTTCAGTGGGAAAGAGAGTAGGCTGTAATGAAAAATGCATGCTGCATTGATTAACAAACCTTCTGCACATCTTGGCTTCACCCGTAAAGCGGGTAGGTGTGGATAAAGGTACAATGGTCTTGAGGGTTACCACTTGGGACAGCAATTCCTTCACAGGAGTTGCTGAAGAATTCAGTTGAGCATGTAACTGATTGAAGGCAGTAGCTAGGCTCTCCAAAGACTGTTGTTGTTCCGTGATCCGCTGGGCTAGGCCAGGGATGGCCTGCAGGGCCGCGAGCTGAGCCAAGTCCATGGAGTTAGCAATCAGTTGTGTTTGTGGTATTGTGGACCCTTGGTCGCTGTGGACATGACTCCGCCCATGGGGAGGCACCCTGTGGGGAACCACAGCAATAGGCTAAACTCAGATAGCAGACACGGAATGAATGGAAGGCTTTATTGTACTGCTGTAGATAGATGGTATGAAGCAGGAAGGCAAGGCACTGAGGTCCGTGAGGTGCCAATATGTTCAACAGTTTCAGATGTAGAATCTCACCCAGATGTTCAAGAGTGGTGGGGACCTGCGATGTGGGTGGAGTTGGAGCACCAGATCGTAGAGGTACTCACAGGAGTGTAGGCGTCTTCCTGGTAGTGAGATGGTGGGATCGAAGGTCCATGGTACAGGATACATAGACTGGTAGGCCCTCAAGGAGCGAGTACCTGATAGTCCGGAGATCCTGAAAAGAATAAGAGAGAGAGAGACCCCAAGGAACGGTTGTCTCACTTAGTAGAGACCCTGAAGGGTGATGGAAGCGAGAGACCCCCGAGGAGCCGGGTGTCTTGAGCTTCTAAAGGAGCGAGGCCCTTGGAGTGAAGAGCGGCGTCTAAGCAAACAGCTTAGAGCGGTCAAAGTAGCTTAAACCGAAGTCCTTGCTAAGTCAAAGGTGGTAGCGAAGCGGAGGCTTTAAATACCCAGAGGTATTGACGTCATGCGGTGGGGCGCCCCCGAGGTTCCCACCATGACATGTATTTGACTGTAGGAGATGTGCGCGCGTGTGCGCCCTAGGAGGCCACAGGAGTGAGCATGGTGGACTGGAATGCCCATGCTAAGCTGGAGACGCCAAGGCCCTCGGCACTCAGCACCGGAGGCAGCCATCTTGCCCAAGGAGGAGGAAAAGGGAAGGAAAGAGGTAAGGCAGATCGATCGCAGTCATCTGCGACCAACGGATGCAACAGAGAACAGTGGTGGATTTTTGACATATGATCTTTACACCCAGCAGGCCTAAACCAAGAGATCGAGCAGTCTCAGTTTTATTAATTATTGCACCTTTAATCCCAAATTCCTTACATATGAAGATCATACTGCTTGATGTGTATATATTTACAAGATATGCATTTTTGTCAAGTATCATTATAGTCTCCTGTGACTGATTAATCCATTGAATTGTTAAGACATTTTGTCGCATTGCTAAGAGAACAGTGTTGTGTTTTCTATTTATGATTTTTGAATCCTGCCAGTCTGAACCTGGAAGTCCAGTAATAATATTACCCAAGTCCATTTTTTCCTTATCTCCTAATCTGCAATTGTATGTTTGTTTTTTCCATTCATACAAGGAAAGTGATATTTGAAGTTACTTTTCTTGTAGCATAAGTTTTATTTTTATGAAGATTATGCATTTTGAAATATTTTCTTATATGACATGTACCTGTATGCATGAAGATTATGCTGTTCGAGCCATATGATCTCTACCTTTAATGAGTTTCCTAAATTCTTTTCTGCAATTGGTTTATTTCTCCGATTGGTGTTTTGGGGCCATGTGACTGTTTTGGTGCGATTTTGAAACAGTATGTATACTTCTTCCGGCATTGCTTCTGTTTGCATTGAAGCTGTACACAGTTATATATACAGATTCTGCATGTGACAAAAGCAAGTATGTTATTTTGTTTATCTACTTATTCTCCTGGTGAATGCAGAGATTTTTGGTAAAAAGAACCTTTTGTCTTTTATACAATTTTATATTTTCTCAATTCTAATGATTTGACCCTCCCGATGCTGCACATCCATGAAACACATACATGTCAGGGTACTCACGAACTTCAACTCATGTGTGACAATTGATGCTTTAAAGTTTAAATAAACCATGTTTGGATACTGAAAATAGTTTCTGCAGTTACCTACAATTATTACCACAACACTTGCGTTTCATGGATTCTAAATGATGACACCTGCACTACTCATACTATTGCAACATCAAACATCAAATGCTAAAGTAAAGCCCAATTACACTTCTTAGAAAATCCTGGTACATGGATATATCAGATGGACACTATGAGAGGAAAAAGGCATAAATGCTATGACTACAAAAAAAACCAACAAAGACTTAGAGCCCAGCTTTCACCTGTCTATGCTACAGCATTTGGGTGCATTAAGTGGATGTGCAGAGATTAGTGCTAATATTTTGCAAATTGTGTGGCAGACGCTACACAGTTTAGAAAACACTGCATAATTCAGCTCTTAAAGTATATGCATATGTTTCAGTACACGCATATACTTCCAATGCAAGAAAACACATACTTTCTCTACCCATTTTATAAACATACTTTATAGGCATTTCCGAAACATGATTGAAGGAGAATAACTGATGGGACACTGTGATTCCAGGGTATAAATTATATCAACATGATAGGGCAAATCAAACCTGTCTCATCAGGACATGTAGAGAGGTTAAGTTTCTAGATATCATAAATGTCTGCTTCAAAGAGAAAATAGTCCTAGAACCAACAAAAGGGGCAGCTACTTTAGATCTAGTCCTCAGTGGAATGCACAGCCTGCTGTGAGAAATTACTATGGTGAGGCCACTAAGGTATAATGTTCATACTGAAAAGAAATTTAGCATAATCACTGGAGGAGGACACTAAGTAAAACTAATAAAATAGCATATAAGTTTAAAAAGAGAGTCTAAGATAGAAGGAGGAAATTAGAAAACAAATTACAGGAGCAGTTGCAAGGTTTAAAAGTTTTCATGATGTGTTGGCATTGTTCAAAATTACCATTTTGGAAGCCCTAATAAAATGTATTGCATGCATTAAAACAGGTCAAAGGAAGACTGCCGGTGTAATTTAATGGTAAAATAAAGGAGGCAGTTACAGCTAAAAAGGCATCATTGAAAAAAGGAAAATTAGGCCCAAATGATGAAAATAGGCAAGAGCATGAACACTAGCAATTTAGATGTAAAAAATTAGCAGGCCAAGAGAGACTTTGAGAAAACATTTCCCAGAGAGGCAAAAACTAATAATAGAAACTACTTCAAATACATTTAGGGCCTGATTTTAAAAGCTCTATGCATGCCAGACCTATTTTATAGAGGCCTGGCGATGCACCTAAAGCCCTGGGATGCATCTAAGTCCCGGGGCTTTACTAAAGGGGCGGTCCGGGAGTGGGGTGGGGTCAGAGGCCTCCGACACAGCAGCCATTTGCCCCTGTGCTGGCAGGCTGCTGGCGCGCCCAACCTGTGCCTCCCTCCAGGCAGGCGCAAAAGGTGAGACAAGAAATTGGGGGGATTAGAGTAGGGCCAGGGGGGGGAAAGGTTAGGGAAGGGGTGGGAAGGTTAGTTAAGGGGGAAGGGAAGTTCCCTCATCGGAGCAGCCTGGGAGGGAACGGGGGAAGGCAACGCGGCTCGGTGTGAGCAAGGTGCAGCATTGTGCACCCCCTTGTGCGCGCTGACCCCCGATTTTATAACATGCGCGTGCCTGCGTGCACATGGTATAAAATCGAGTGTACATATGCACGCGCCGGGTAGCGCGTGCTCATGTATGCCCGTGCGCAGGTCTTAAAATCTACCCCTTAAAGTGCAAAAGCCTGTAAGGAAGTCAGTTGGGCAAAAAGGGATGCCTAGTGAGAACAAGGAAATAGCAGGAAAACTGAATTAATTCTTCGCCTCAGTCTGTACAGAGAAGGATGTTGGGAACAAACCCACACCTGAAACATTCTTTAATGGTGGAGATTCTGAGCAGCTACTGTAAAACAAAAATCTGTGACAATGGGGGGTGTAATAGATCACATTGTCAAACTGAAGAGTAACAAAACACTGGGACCGGATGGCATCTATCCCAGAGTTGTAAAATAATTAAACATGAAACCTGTTACTAGCAATCTGTAACCTATCATTTGAAACAACCACAATTCTTGAAGTCTGGAAGGGGCCCAATGTGATGCTGAATTTTTAAAAAGGATTCCAGGGATGATCCGAGAAATATTGACAAGTGAGCCTGACATTGGTGCAGAAGAAAATGGTAGAATCCATTCTTAAAAACAAAATCACTAGCCATACACATAGACATAGCTTAATGGGGAAGAGTCAATAGGGTTTTAGCAAGAGAAAGTCTCAGCTTACTGAATTTTCAGATTTTTTTTGGAGGTGTAAATAAATATGTAGATAAAGGTGAGCCAGTTGATATAGTGGGGCCAATATTCAGTAGGCCATTTAGAGGACAAGTTATGCAGCTAATGTTAGCTGCATAACTTGTCCAGTATATTCAGTGGGATAAACCTCCCATTGAATATACTTGTTTAAAGTTACCCAGCTACATGTATCCAGCTAACTTTAAAACCTCTACAGCAATGTTTGAATATAGCCAGCTAGATTTTAAAGTTATCCAGACTTATATGGCTGGATAACTTCTACGTATCCAGATATCTTTGAAAGACATCCGGGTAAATAAATAGCGCTGTATCAGTACAAAAAAAAAAAAAAAAACCGGAAAAACTCTAAGGGCCCGTGACATCCATCCTGATGTAAATTACAATTGCTGGTCCAGTGCTCCTAAAATATATTCCAGGGCCTTCTGTGTCCCCCCTCCTCCGCACCCTTTTCCTGTTTCCAATTTTAAATTTCTATTGCACCCCCTCCCCTGATTTGGACCCCTCCCCAGTCTAAAAGTATTTGCTCCCTCCCTGAACCCCCCCCATCCCACATCCCCTCGGGAGCGAGGGTCCCACTCACCTGCTGCCGGCGGCTCCAGCGCTGCATCTGAGATTTTTTTTAAATTGTTAAGAATCTGGCTAATTCCCATGTACAGAGAGATGTTCCTGAGGCTAATTATGTGCCCTGCGAACAAGTCACTGGAATTTTTTCAAGAAAAAATCATTGCACTTAGGATAAGCATGGGGTTGCCCACTAAGATTCAGAGCTTTATGGCTCCTGCTATATTTATTATAACATCTAATTTTGCTTTTTCATCAGATCACTTATTCCATCCAGGGAGTTATTTCCTGTGGTGTCTTGCTTATGGCAGTGGGGTTCACATTGCATCTGCCTTTTAAGACAGCTCAGGCATGTCAGATGCCCACTGCACAGCAATAACTTCCTTATAGCTGAGGTACATTGGAGTTTGCTCCAGTCATTTACCTTTCTTCCCTGTTTTCAGAGTTTGCTCCTGAACCCTCTGCTTGTCAATGCCATGTACTTCTTGATTTCCTCTAGTGTATTCAATTTCGTGCTAGTGAAATGCATCTTCGTTTACTTAAGAGTAATCATAAATGTGGGTCACAAAGTATTTAAAGCCCAGTATTTCAGCATCCCTTAGAAACCACAGGGGATTAGTACCATTTGCCATGTGTTTTCCCATGCCTCGCTTGGCAGTAGTACATACATATGTCATTTTGCTAGTCTGACAGTGCACTCATATCAGCATCTATTCCTTGGGATTATTTTTAAAGTAGCTTCTTCCTACTTTATTCAATAAGTCAGTGATCACGTACAGGTGCCTGTTATCTATTGAGGCTTGCCTAGGGTAATGGCACTCATGTCCCTTTGTCGTGAAGACAGCTCACGCACATCTGGCCCTCCGTGCATGACAACATCATTAAATTCCCTGTCATCTGTTTTTGTTTTGCAAGTAATTTGTTGCATCTGAACATTCGTTCCCTGCATGCCTGTGCCATGGGTGTGCCATATGTGTTTCCAATTTATGTGTGAGTTAAGTAGCAACTGTAGCCTCCTTATTCTTTTGAGATCCTTCTACATGGGGCTTCTACCATTTGAACTCTGTTACCTCACTAGCTCTGAATGGAAATGTTTGATCAATGACAATCCTACAATACCTATTTTGTATATAGTACTGAAAATTCACAAGACACTGACAAACCCACCCGGGAGACCTATAGTGTCGGCCAATGAATCAGTCCTGGAACCCATTTCCATCTTTCTAGACAAAATTCTCCAACCATACATACCAAAGGCCGTTTCTTATATTAAGGACAGTTCAAGTATGTTAAAATTCCTTGATACAGTTCAGTTGACACAAGATTGCCTTTTAGTCACTTTGGACATTGAGTCACTCTATACAGTAATTCCGCAAGATCAGGCACTGCTGGCAGTTACTAAAGTATTAGAAACACGTTTGCACCCAAAAAGGATTCCAATCAGTTATATCATTGAATTGCTTGAACTAGCACTGAGCAAAAATTATTTTATGTTCGAGGATAAATTCTATTTGCAAATTCGGGGCACAGTGATGGGTGCCGCGATGGCCCCGGACGTGGCAAACATTTTTGTAGCTATGTTTGAAGCACTACATATCCAAGGATGTAAGTGGACCCCATACTTAAAATGTTGGAAAAGATACATTCACGACATTTTTGTCATCTGGGAAGGTCCCTCAACAACTCTATATGAATTTCATGCCTGGTTAAATAATTTAGACTCCTGCCTTAAATTCACCATGAATTTTTAACAACATCAAATTTCATACTTGGACATATTAATATCTCGGAATGGCCAGAGTATCAACACAAGCATATTTCGGAAACCTAATGATCGCAATAATTTATTACGTTTTGACAGCTTTCATCCAGCCAATTTCAAGACCAACCTACCAGTCGGCCAATTTCTCCACCTAAGGAGGCTGTGCACCGACAGTAATGAATTTAAAAATCAAGCAAAGCACATGGCCAATCGCTTTCTACAACGGGGGTATCCAGTACACTGTGTTAAGACAGCATATCAAAGAGCCTTGTATTCAAATAGGGATTACTTATTCCTGCAAAAACCACCGGGACAAGACTCAAACCCACAGACTGTAGAATTGAGACACACATTGACGTCAGCCTCTATCAGTAGAGCCATTAGGAAACACTGGGGGATTCTTCAACAGATTCACCCCTTATTCAATCAACCATTAAGAATTGCATCTTCAAGACGCAGAAATATTAAGGATTACGTCGTTCGCACTAGTTGCTATAACCCTATTGAGAATTTGGAGCCATCCAAACCATGCACCAGATGCATGTGTTGCCCTCTTAAATCTACACAGACTAACATCATTACAGCAATGGGCAGAGTGATAGCCCTACCCAAATTTTCTTGACATTCCACATTTGTAGTCTATGCTATCTTTTGCCCAAGCCCCTTGACATAGGTGGGTATGACAAAATGTCAAATAAGGATTTGTTTAACTGAGCACAAGTGCTGCCTTAATACAGGCAGGCTTGAGGAACCTCTGGTTGCTCACTTTAAAGAATGCAATCATGAATTCAAGGATATTAAGTGGACAATTTTGGAGGTGGTTAACCAGCATTGGAGAGGAGGAGATAGAATGAAAAGGCTCAGACAATGTGAACAAAAGTGGATTTTCCTTTTGAAATCAGTCACCCCGGGTGGACTTAATAAAGAAATCGAGTGGTTTCACTTTATGTGATTTCCCAGTTACATCAGGGTCAAGTCTGGTATCAGGTGAGATCAGTGAATTAGCCCATAAATCAGACTCGTTCTCAGTCAGCCACCCGCTTACATGCAGAGACTGAAAATGGAGATAGGTCCAGTAAGTGAATTTGACCGGCGTTTTCCCCAACTGTGTGAGATGTGCACGTTGTAAAACAGTTTATGAGTGATGCTATAATGGCTATGCAACTAAAAGTGTTTTAATTTTTAGAAATACTTTGAGGGACCTCTGTAAAACTACCACAAACGACGTACTTAAAGTTCTTCCCACAGCAGCACTTTGTAAAGTATTGGAAGTGCGCCGGGTGGTGTGAGTCAGCACGAGACGTCCTTGAAGCAGCGGCCCGCGAAACGCACGCATCGGACCTCTTGACTCCAACAAAGAATAAAAGGGAAGTAACATTCTGTGTTAAAAGAAAAAATGCAAAAAAAGTTAAAAATCTCTGTGCAAATAGTGGACTATTGGACCTATGATTAAAAAGGACCCACACAGGTGCAAAAACCCAAGTGCATACTTGCAGCACCGTGGGTGTTATGAAGGTCCCTAATTCATGAATGAGAAGTGTGTGTGAATATTAAGTTTCAAAAGATAAAGAGATTGATAGCACCTATAAAAAAACAAAAATTGTGATACAATGTTTTCTTTTGAGGCTTCTACCATATCCCCATGTCTCTCTACACTCGTTCACTGCACGATCTTTCATGTACTATAGCGGTCAGGACACTGAGGCTCTTGCTTTCTATCATTACATTAAACTTTCTCTTGAATAAATTGTTCTCAGCTTCATCACAAGAGCCCCATTGATTCTGCCTCCATTACTGGACTAGCCTAACTGATGACCTTTTGCTTCCAGGTAGAAGCAGCACTCCTTGCTGTGGTAATATAGTTTCAATCACAGTCTCCTGTGGCTCTGCATCCTCACACTATATGATAGTAATATAGAGGTCCATATTCAAAAGCCACTTAGATGGATAACATAAAGCTATCTATCTAAATTGCTTATCTGACTATATTCAGCCTTTATCCAGCTAAATTCTAGCCAGCTAATAAGTTAGGCAGCTAGAATTTAGCCAGCTAAACTAGGGGAGGTCCAGGGGCATAACTAGGAGGAGTTAAGTTAGCCAGCTAAGTTAACCCGCTAACTCCAATATTCAGAGTTAAGTCTATGTTATGTTCATTGCTCAAAGTACGGTCCCACAAGCAGCTTCATTCACCTCTGAACCCAGGCCGGCCTTCGCACGGCAAGGATGCTGCCAACTGAATGTTGCATCCTAATGCCATGTCTGTGCTCCTCCCTGTAGTTCTCCTAAGCATATGCACGCTCAGCACGCAGCACTCCTTAAAGGGCCCACAGCAGGAAATGTTTTAACGGTGTCTCTTGATAACACAAGCAGGTCTCCCTACTTAAGCTGGCTTCGGACACTGCTTTGACACCTCAGCAACAGGTCTTCTTGCTCCAGCAGTGTTGTTGCTTCAGTTCCTGATCCTGCCTTGCCTCATCCAGCCTGTCTTCCAGCCTTGCCTTGTCCAGCCAGCCTTCAAGTCTTGCCTCATCCAGCTCACCTTCAAGTTTTGCCTTGTCCAGATGGCCTTCCAGCCTTGCCCTGTCTCTGTGTCCTTGTTTTGTCTGTCTGACTTACTCTTGTCCAGAGCCTTGCCATGCCTTTTGACTTTGTCCTGCCTGTCCCTGAGTCTTCTCTGTCTTGGCCAGTCTCTCTAGTTCTGACCTCAGCCTTGGACTTAAACATAACCCTTGCTTGCCGCCTGGACCTGACTCTAGCCTTGAACTTGGACTGTGCTTTGTCTGCCACCAACCCCGACTATTGGACTGCCTCTGGACCCTGCCTAGCTCCCTGAATCTCTTAAGTCCTGCCGGCTGCTGGAACCCAAGAATACAACCTGTGGGGGAGGCAGCTGGTTCAGGTGAAGCCATAGCCTGGCTCGTACCAAAACACATTCTTCAGCTGTCAGCACAGGCCTTGTGGGCCCGCCCGTGAGGCAGCATCAACAGTCTGGTCGAGTTCAAGAGCTGTTCTAAAGTTAGCTGGCTATAGTTAGCTAGCTAAGTAATTAAGATAACTGGATATATTCAATAGTGTGGCTGAACTCTTGAATATGACTCCAAAGTTATCTGGATAAGTTTATCCGGCTAACTTTGCTGTCTGGACCTTGTCTGAATATAGACCTCTACATTTATAGCAGCAATGTCTCTGGACCCGACATGCTGCATTTTGATCCTGGCACATCACATATTTTATCATGAACATCTCGCACGTCCATATCCGATAAGATTGGCTCTTGACTTAGCCATACTGGACCAGGATGTGGATTTCATTCCCTTTTAGTGTTCAGTAGAAACAAAGGTGGAGTTAACATCCAGATTTACGTTCTTATACATCTCCCTAAGCTGTGCTTTTCTCTTTGCCTATGTGATGCTTCCTGGGTACACTATTATTAGTATCCTTTCCAGTTGCATAATGCTTGATACCATACAGCATTATTCTGCTGAAGTTCACCATTCCATTTTTGATAAGGGTTTGCTTTTGACTTGTTCATACTGCATTAGATGTCATAAGCCAAGCTGTTTAAGAAATTGTATTCTTCAGCTCTATTGGCCTAAGATAGGTTGGGCATACATCAGGCACTGTCCTTTCCTATATTAGTGTGTTCTTATGTGTAGCCACATGATACCAACTAGGTATTTTCTTTCTGCTAGAGTATCCTTTCCATGAAGCATAAGACTGAGTATCTCTACAGCATCAGGTTCCTCTCATGCTCTAACCTGTATTGCTGATTATCCCAGCCTTGATTTTACAATGTATCTAGGAATGTTAGTCCTGGGTACAATGCTGGACCATACAGAACAGAGTCATTCCAATTCATGGCTTCATTGCCAATTAAAGGAGTGGCCTCATTCAACACACAAGAGAGTTTTTGGGGGTAGATAAGGCCAGTGGTACAGATTATTGGGCTTCGGCCAGACTAGATGCAGATTTTGTTTGGTCACATGCAGTATTCATTATAGTGCTTGATGTACAGGCCTGCTATGTTGCAGCTGGATGCAATTTTGATTGTAGACTTATGCAACATATTTAAGTATTAGTTGGATAAAATTGAGAGCTTTGGCTGGTCAGGAAGAGTGTATTGATAGCTGACTCCCTTCAGATCCTATCTTCCTACACATAGGTGTACAACTTACAAAGGACATCAAAGTGGTAGCAATGGCTCTTACTGGATGGGTTTCTGAGCGGTCTTTTGGCAGCATACAAGAGGCACTTCTGAGTGTCATATGATGGCCCAGATATGTAAACACACTAACACAGTGAAATACAGCATAGTTAATACAGTAGTATGTTGCATTACCAAGTTCTGAACTAGGCCTAGATATATTTGCAGTTTTACTTATTGTTGCTGAGCTGGGGATATGGCAGCAGCTAGGTAGGTGGGTAGACCTCGACAAGCAAGATTTTGCTGCCGTGGGCCATGGTGTGTTTGACCATGGTCAAAGGATCACAGCAGATATTGTGTTATAATCTGGTTGGATAGGGAATACCAAGTAACTGATCATCTGTCCCTATGTTGCATGGGTGGTTCATCTGAGACGAATTGCTTGTCAAATCTTCAGCTTTGATGGCCAGGACTGGCCTGCTCACCACCCAAAGAATTATGTTGCATATTCGTTAAGTGGTTCTTGCTCTTTTATAGACCAGAACATCATCACACTACAGACAACGTTTACATAGTAATCAACTGAAATCCAGGATAACATGAGGGGCGAGGACTCTATGGGCCTGTGTCCCAGACAGTAAAATGTGGGAAGGGATTAGCCTCTATAGCCAACCCTGCAGTGGCATGATGCTTATGGAGTACTTGTCATGATAGAGGGGTCAGCTTCTATGGCAGACCCTGCAGTGGCATATTATTTACTGAGTGCTTGTCATGTTGCTTATTGAGCAATTATGAGTTGTAATGCAGCAGACAAAGGTGTGGTCATCCTGCAGGTATTTAGGTATTTTAATGGCATATTTGTTTATATCCTGTGATTGAATTGTTTTATGAATTGGCCTATGCTGCAGCCATATCCATCCAATAAATATCTTCTTTCTTGAGCAGCGGTCTGATACAGAGCTTTCTTTGACTGGCATAGTTCAAAATGGGGGAGACTTGGGTTGGGGAGGGGGTGGAATAATAAGTGAAGGACTGGGGGGAGGGGGGAGAGGCAAGTTGTACCTGACACAGTTATGCTCAGGCTTAACTAGTAGGTATTATTTGTGCTTTAAAATTTAATAAAATGAACATTTAAAAAATAATACATTACAATAGGTTTTGAAGAAAACGATTTTAACAAACATGTTTTAGATGACAACCATCAAAATTACCTTGCCTGGCAAATCCACACTGAGTTATTCCAACAATAGCTCTCAGATCTGTGCTTTTTGTGCACTGTCTATGGGAACCCTCTTTACAAATCCACACTAATACAAGCAACCAAAGATACAAACAATACTGACTCTAGATTTGATTACAAATGATCTCAGAAACACAGAGAAAAATGCTGAGGTTTTCAATTTATCTTGAGTACACAACCACAATTCTGCTCAGCACAAGGGGTTGAACAGAGGCATGTGGAATGTCATGCATAAAATACATTCCAGAAATTAAAAGAAACATAAGGTTACTTTTGTTTTCCGAAAGCTCTGATAAATATGAATGTAATAATAAATAAAATATAAGGTCAGAAGCAGATCACCATGTACTCCTGAACCTTGCTCACAAAATGTAAGTTGCATTTGTTCCTGAGAGGTGAATGACAATGGAATTGAAGATAAGATATTAATCATAATTAGAAGGGCTATGACAGGTCTACAGTGACAATCTTTTAACGACCAGAAAGAGTGATTCTTCATAACGAACTGTTTAATTCATTAATTTCCTCATTAAAAGGGTCTGATCCTAATTTGTGTATCATAAAGTTAGTATAACACTGTATTTGTATTCTCGCTCTCTTTTATCAATTTCTTTCTGATTGGGGATGTTATTCGGAAAATGAGATAAATCATTTAAAACATATAATTACTTGGATATATTCACATAGTAATTCCCTAGCCAGTTCTGTGGTTAGGGTAAGTTGTCAGCGTGCATATAAATTTATCATAGCCGCTAACCTCATGTTCATTGATATGCCAATAGCCACTGGAGAAGCAGATTGAAAATTGCAGGCTGACCCTCCTTGAAAGTTTCACTGTAGCACAAGCAGGGCACAGGAGAAGATTCTGATTAGAATCCTGCTGGTTATCTGAACTTGACAATGACTAATTAAAGGCCTAAGTGACTTAACTGTGTATGCATACCCGACTGTTTAAAAATATATGATAGAACTTAAATGTGCCACAAAAGAATTTTTTTCAGTTGATATATTACCACCTTTTTGTTTCCAAATTAAATAAAATAAAATAAATAGGGCTCATTGAGTTCTTCTGTCTTAAATTTACAAAGATGGTTTACTCCACATGATTTATTGCACTGTTTCTCTGAAGAAAAATGTGCTTTACATGCAACGTCCTTCCCTATTTCTTGCTGTCTTTTCTAATCTCCACGCATATCTCTGTGTTTACATTCAACAGGTAAACTAGCAGAGCTTTTAATTCAGACATTATTCACCAGTTGCCCAATTCATTTTAAGTACTTCGGTCAAACAGGCAGCGAACATGTGTTTAACGGACTTATTCATTAAAGACATTGATTCACATTTTTAGGCCGATGCAATAATCTTGTTGCTAATAAAATGTGTGCTAGTTTTTAGCACACATTCTAATTGCCAACATTTTTTAAAATTCCCAATGCAGTGAGCTAATGATATGCTAAAGCACTGGAGTTCAAAGACCCATAAAAAATGTAAAATGTGTGTTTGGCACAGGTTGAACACACATTTTAACTAGGAAAGGGGGTAGAGGCATCCCTGACAAGCTATCCGGGCACATGGCAGCAGCAGCCACTGCCGCCACTTACCTGGATAAATACTTATTTATCCATCTGTCAGTGGGAAATGTTGCAGAAGTAGACCCTTGGGCTGAGATGGAGTTCGCACAATCCACAGGGAGGAGCCCTGTAGGTCCCCACCATTGGCAGATGGAGCTGACTAGAGCAGAGGCCCAACAGGAGCTTCACCAAAGCCAGCCCTCGCTCCCCTTAGGTTGAATCCTTGGGAGCCGGGGTCAGCTGGACTTAGGCGCGGGCCTCTGTAGAGATGTAGATCCATCATGTAGGGTGTTACAGGCCAGCATGGAGAGAAGCAGAGTCAATATGAGCAGTGGTTGGGGCAGGCGGCAAGTAGCAGAGACTGGTGCAGGCTGTGGTCAGAGGCAGGCAGAGTTCGTTCAGTGTCGTGGTTCGGGGAGAGGTCTGAGCAGGCAGTGTTCAAGCGAGTTGATGAGCAGGCAGTGGACAAAGCAGGTGGAGATCAAGTAGCATCAAGGTACAATCCAAAGTCAAAGCCAGAAGTCCAATCCGAGGGAGCGAGGAGAGGATGAACAGCAGGACAAATGAAACACTGGAGACAGATGAAGGGAGGCAGACCATGAAGACAGGAATTCAGGAGAAGACCAGACTTGTAAGGGAACCAGGAACAGGACACAGGAACGCAAGTAGACACACAGCAGAAACAGGAACCAGGAGGCAAAGATAAGGAATCAGGAATGCAGAGGGAAACCGCTACTCCAATGGAGTTGACCCTTTGGCGAGGCAGGAAAAGTGGCCTTATTTACTCCCAGACCAATGATGTCATCAGGGGGCATCACAGGAGGATTCCCACTGTGGGCCCTTTAAGTGCCGGCACATCAGGCATGTGCACGCCTAAGGAGGTCCTTGAAGCATGCTGGCGGTGGCGGCTCTATGCCAGGTGGCCACGTCAGTGCCAGGAAGGCCTGCCGTGACGTTGGGGGTATTTGTTCTGAGGCCCAGGCTGGAATAAGAGTGGCAGATCGCAGGATGGACCTGTGACCCACCGAACACAACTGTATCCCCTCATCTAAATCCCCCCCACCCCCCCGAGAGTTTAGGTTTCTTGGAGGGTGAGGCGTGAAATTCCTTCAGGAGGTTTTGTCCAACACATTGGAGGCGGGATCCCATATATTCTCTTTTAATAATTTGTGTACCATACCCCAAATTTTATAGACATGTACCACTAAGGAATACAACCGAAATAAGCAAGAGATTACTGCTGTCCCAGAAGGTAAAGATAAAACAGCTGGAAAATTGTAGCCCCATACCTGAGCCTGCTCCAAGCCCAGCCAGCTCTGAGTGTCTTCGTTCTAAAAACCAATCCCAAACATTCAATAGCAGGACAGATAAATAATATAAAAATAAATCTGAAACTGCCAATCCCCCACAGTCTGTGGGCAACCTTCTCCTCCAAAGAAAAGAGGAAAACAAGCCCGGAGGGTCCTGAACACACCCTGAGAAACAGAGCAAGAAAGATGTTGGAATAAATATAATGGGCTGGATTTTCAAAGGGTTACGCGCACCGGGCCTATTTTCCGCTGTGCCAGGGATTGCGTATCAGCAGTTGGCTGGCACGCTCAACTTATTTCAGCCTCAGGGCTGAAGTAAGTTTTGGAATAAAAGAAAGAAAAAAATAAGGTAGGGTGAAAGGGTGGGGGAGGTAGGGGAGGTAGGGGAAGGGAAGGTGGGGTGAGGGGGTTGGGAAGTTCCCTCCGAGGCCGCTCTGATTTTGGAGCGGCCTGGGAGGGAACGGAGGAAGGCAGCGCAGCTCAGTACACACAAGGTGCACAATTGTGCACCCCCTTGCGTGCGCCGACCCCTGATTTTATAACTTGTGCATGCCTGCAGACGATCTACCACCTCATCGATCTTTTGACTGTGCCATCAATCTACTACCTGATACCGAGCCTCCCAGAGGAAGAGTGTACCCACTTTCTCTCTCGGAAACCCAGGCCATGTTCTCCTACATCCAAGAGAACTTGGTGAAGGGCTTCATTCGACCTTCTAAGTCTCCTGTTGGGGCCAGGTTCTTTTTTGTGGATAAGGATGGCTCCCTTCACCCATGTATAGACTACTGGGGCCTGAATGAGATCACTAAGAAGGATCGCTACCCACTGCCATTGCTCTCCGAACTTTTTGATAGACTCCAAGGAGCCAAAATATTCTCAAAATTGGACCTCAGAGGGGCATACAACCTGGTCCGTATACACCAGGGTGATGAATGGAAGACAGCATTTAATACCTGCAATGGCCATTTTGAATATTTAGTCATGCCCTTTGGTCTTTGCAATGCCCCGGCCGTGTTTCAAAACATGATGAATGAAATTTTTAGGGACATGCTTTACATTTGCGTAGTAGTCTATCTTGATGACATACTGTTTTTTTTCCTAGAACCTCCAGAACCACCAATTGGACGTCAAGAGGGTTCTCCAGAGATTGAGAGACAACTACTTATATGCCAAATTAGAGAAATGCTCTTTTCACCAAGAATCCGTTCCTTTTTTAGGCTATGTGGTATCCAGCCAGGGGTTCCAGATGGATCCGCAAAAGACCAAGAGTATTCGAGACTGGTCCCAACCTACTGGACTTAAAGCTCTGAGAAGATTCCTCGGATTCACCAACTACTACAGATCATTCATTCATCACTATTCCACCTTGACCGCACCTCTTACAGCCATGTAACAAAAAGGAGTTAATCCTTCGCAATTGTCCCCAGAAGCCGTGAACGCCTTCCAAAAACTCAAGGAGGCGTTCCTTCAAGAGCCTCTTCTACGCCACCCAGATCCCCGATGACCTTTCATCATTGAGGTAGATGCTTCAGACGTCAGGGTAGGAGCAGTCGTGTTGCGACCGTCGCTGCCCGACGTCTCCACTACGCCCACCTTACCTCTATGGCGACTCCCTCTTTGCCTGTTGATGGTTTGGCTGCCGCGGCATCATCGTGCCATTTTTCCCCGGCGTCCCGAACCGGCTAGATGCCGGACTCCGCCATGTTTCCCAGTAGCCTAAGGGTGCGTGCGTGGCGCGGCCCCGACTCAAGTACCAGCAGTGTCGCGAACCTTAGGGGCGTCCCCCTGAGGTGACATCATCTCCACCAGATATTTAAGGTCTCTGATATCACTAACCGAGTTAGCAAGGAGTTGGAACGGAATGGTTTTCTTACGCTCCTAGCTACTCTGCCTCCTCGGACTTACCAGGGGTACCTGCTCCTCGAAGGCCTCGTTTCTCTTTTGCCTTTCAGGTCGCAGTCTGGAACCAGTACTCGCTCCTCGAGGGCCCACATTCTTGGACCTGCTTCTGAATACCACTTCTGCCAGGAAGTCATCGCTGCCTAAAACACCAGTGAGTTACCATCTCTCTCTCAGTGCATTCCCTGGAACCAGGTAATCGCTCCTCGAGGGCCTACTTCTTTCCAGCTCCTGGGCTGCTGCTAAGAGACTATTGTGTGAGAGTTACCATCAAGGTTCTGTTCCTGAACTCTGCATACCCTGCCTACTCACTATATTCAGTTTCTCTACAGCTCAGTTATCCAGGATCACTGTTCCAGTATCTGAGGGACTACAGCCCAGCCAGGCGTTCCAGCTCACTACTGCCACCTCTGGTGGTTCCATATACTGTCTAATAAAAAAACTAGTGTGTGTCTGTCTCCATACTCTGAGCCTGACCGGTGGTCCCTCTCGGGATCTTCCCCCGGCGCGTAGTCATCTGCCACCGGCCCAAGGATCCACCCACAACTACCTCAAACACCAACAAGTCCTTAGCCAACATGCTGACAACCATACTCTATTTCTCTGTTCCTTCTTTTCTTTGCATTTTTCCCCAGCCGAACGAAACTATGGGATAGGAGACAAGGAACTCTTAGCGATTAAATTGGCATTTGAGGAATGGTGCCCCTGGCTTGAAGGCGCTCAATATCAAATCACGGTAGTTGGCTGGAGAGACTGGTGTATGGGTGGATATCGCGTGATGTGAATGGTATGCTTGGGTTTCATGTGCGATTGACTCGCTTGGGGATTTCTAGTTGCATCTAGGGATGAGAGATGCTGTATAAATGAAGATCTGAACACCCTCTGTATTACTTGTTACCTTGTTGGTATCATTTTTTATTGTTATATCCTTCTGTGACTGTGAAATTGTACATCTTCACATTAAAAATGATTTTGCAAAAAAAACATCAAATCATAGTTTACACTGACCATAAAAACCTTGAATTCTTGCGTCACACACAACACCTGAATCACAGACAGGCCCGGTGGTCATTATTTTTCAACCGCTTCTTGAAGTACCGCCCAGTGGACAAGAACACTCGCGAGGATGCCTTATCCCGTTCCTTTTCTATGGAAGATGTTCCTGATACTCCGCGTCATATCATCGACCCTAATACAGTACTACTCTCTGCTACTCACACGGTTCCAGCCGGGAAAACGGTGGTTCCACAGACCCTCCGGAAGAAGATATTCTGATGGGCCCATGATTCTCTACTCGCAGGTCATCCCAGACAATCCTGAACCTTAGCTACGCTACAAAGGTACTACTGATGACCCTCCATGAAAAAAAACATTCGGGTCTACGTGGCGTCATGTCCTACCTGCGCTAGACAGAAACCACCAGCGGGCCTTCCTTGAGGACTTCTTCAGCCACTACCCGCTCCAACTGAACCATGGACACATATTGCCACGGACTTCATAGTTGACCTACCAGTGTCTGACGGCAATAACACCATCTGTGTCACAGTTGACCATTTTTCAAAAATGGCCCATTTTGTGGCGCTACCCGGATTACCTTCAGCCCCAGAATTGGTGAAACTATTCATACGTCATGTCTTTCGTCTCCATAGCCTGCCAAGACATATCCTCTCTGACAGGGGGGGTCCAGTTTACAGCTAAGTTTTGGAAGGCTCTAGGCCGAAAATTTGACATCTCTCTGGATTTCACAAGTGCTTACCACCCACAGGCAAACAGACAAACTGAAAGAACAAATTTCTCCAAGCCTAGGTTAATTCCAGGCAAAGCAATTGGTCTGAGTTGCTTCCATGGGCCGAATTTGCATTGAATTCTCATCCATCAATGTCTACAGGGTCATCACCCTTTCAACCTTTACCTCCTCTACCAGTTCCATTATCGATACCTTCTCCAGCAGCCCAGGTATCGGCACAAGAACTGCATCAACTCTGGCAGCACACCAAGGAGCTTCTTCAGAAGGCTGGAAGAAGGCCAAAAGATTCTATGATGCTCACCACCAAGCCGCTCCACAATTTCAACCTGGAGTCAAGGTTTGGCTCAGTACCTGCCTCAAACTACCTTCTGCCCGATTTGCACCTAGATACATTGGGCCTTTCGCAGTGCTTCGCCGCCTGGGTCCTGTAACCTACAGCCTACAGTTACCTGCCTCGCTGCACATCCACAATGCCTTCAACATCTCCCTTCTGAAGCGTTTCATATTATTGGAATTCTCGAAGAAGACACCTGAGCCACAACCTCTTACAGCTGACGAGGACATCACGTACCAGGTCGAGGATATATTCGATGTGAGAAAGCACGGAAGGCGCTGGGAGTACCTCATATCCTGGGAAGGATTTGGACCTGAGGAGAATAGTTGGGAGCCTGCAAGCAACATCCTTAACAAGGAGTTGATCCGGCAATTCCATGTTTCCCATCCTAGGAAACCAAAACCCCCGGGGAGGAGCCCTAAGAAGGTCACAGATGGCTGCGACCTCTCATGCTTACCTCTTTTTTCACTGCACCATCAAGTCTGGGACGAATGGCGGCCTCCGCCAGTCACCGCAGACCTCCCTGGCGTTCCCGGGATGCCGTGGGCGCTGCCAACCACCATTTTGCTTCTGGAGTCACATAGGCCCATGCGCGCGTGCATGGGCCAGCTATATACACATCATGGCGGGAACCTCGGGGGCGTCCTCTACGGATGACATAGTCTCGCTACCTGTATTTAAGCATACCGGCCCTATGACCTGACGAGTTAGCAAGAAATTTCCTCGTTGCTGAATCCACTACACTTGGACTTTCGGTTTCAGTTCCTGGCTGCTGTGTGAACGCTCTGAGTACCCGCTCCTCGGGGGCTCTTCTGCGTTCCTAGGCTATCCGCTTCTCGAAGGGCCTTCCTGCCTTTGAACTCTTGTTTGTTCTACTTCTCAGGACTTCTCTTGGAACCATGCCTCGTGAGTATATTCCTCGTACTTCAACCCTACCAAGCCTTGCTGGGATTCCCTGCGGTGTACCCCGTGCCTCAGGCCACTATCTCGCTCTCTTCAACAGGATTCCTTCATCATACCCTGCGTTGCAGATTGCTGCCTCAACTTCCTCAGGTACCTTCTGACTACCTCAGCGTCACCATCAGTGTACAGTCATCCTCGGCATACCCCACTTTGTGGGCCACTACCGGTTCTGCACACCTAAGGTAATTGCTTCATCACTGAGAAGGCTGTCTGACGTACCCCACTCTGTGGGCCACTACCGGATCTGCACATCGGAGGTATCTGCTTCACTGCTGAGAAGGCTGTCTGGCGAACCCTGCTCCGTGGGCCACTACCGGATATCTACATCTGAGGTATCACCCTGGGCATATCCCTTGCTCAAGAACTATATCTCTACTGCAGTTCCCTGCTCCATGGGTTCTGCTCTTTCTCCTCTATAATAAGATCTCTCTTACACTTGTGTCCTAAGCCTCTGAGACTGCGCCTACCGGCGGTGAGGCCCACAGGGATCCTCCCTGTGGGTAGAGTCATCTCTCACCTCGGCCCAGGATTCACATCCATACCAAAACATAACACTGTAACAGATGTATATTCTCTAGATAAGTATCAATTTCCTCAACTAAGCTAAACCAGGTTCTTGATATAATTGTTCAAAGTGGTCATGAAACTTTGCCGCTATCTGCCGCAGAGAATGATAAATAATGCCATCAGGGCCCTTAATGCATCCAAACCCCATACCCATCTGTTTTGGTTTAATGAGATAGGTCATCATAGTACTGGGCTTGTCGCCTCTTTCATAAAATCTTTCTTTGGACTAGCGCATCCTTTTTTCTACCTGTGAACTCTGAATAGCTGCCAATTCATCTCTTGCTAATTGTAATGCTCTGTAAGTTTTGGCAGAGCAATCTGATTTATGTAGCACTTCCAGGTTCCTAATCCTTTTAATAAAATCCATTTGATCCTTCAAACGTTGTTTATTTTTGTAACTGGTGTAAGAGATAATCCTCCCCCACAACACTGTCTTCAAAGTTTCCCACCTTAATAAAGGAGAAAATTCAGACTCCGGATTATGGACCTGGAATTCCTTCACTACCATTCAAATCATATCTGAGAAATCATTTTTGAGAAATGAACGATTAAGTCGCCAACCCACTCTACCAACTCCACCTCCTAACAAATGTAACGTTAAGCTGATAGGGTGATGATCTGAGAGATAAGAAGGCAAAATGTCAAAGTCAGTAACCTTAGACATTAGATGTCTACTACATAAAAAATAAGCCTACTGTAGGTATGATGCCAAAGTGAATAATAAGTATAGTCTCTACTGCTTGGGAACCACATAAAATTGCAAAGCATTTTGCAAGGCCGTTGGCATGCCCACAGAAAACTGTGAAGGGTGTAAGTGATCAACCTAAGAATTAAGACACACATTCCAATCACCTCATATAAACAAGGAGGAAGTTTTAAACATTTGGAGTTTCCCCAAAAAAAGGTGGTATAAAAGTCAGCAGCATTACAATTGGGGCCATAGACATTAACAATCATCAGATCCATCCCATATAGTGTATCTTCTAACTTCACATAGCTACAATCCAGATCTCTATATGTACTAGTAATTACAAAAGGAAAAACTTTCTGAATTAAGATACATACTCCCCTGCTATTGGAACTATGGGAAGCATATCCAACCTGCCCTTCCCAATCTCAGACCAATTTCTCTTGCTCAGCTTCTGACATATGTGTTTCTTGAAGCATCGCCAATTGTATCCTCTGCTTCCTTAGAAATTGCAAAATTCTCATCCTCTTAATGGGGCTAGAAAACCCTCTGACATTAAGAGAAACTATTTTAAAAATAGGTTGGGTCATTACAAATTGCTGGAAAATCCCTTAAGCAAAAAACAGAGAAATAAAATGTTCACTTTCCACCCACCACACCAAACCATCCAAACACACCAGCCCATTATCCAAAACCAACTAAGCTGCAAAAAGAGGTGTCTATTTTTTATATTAAATCCCCACCTCCCTTCCTGAAACAAAACCCGCAATATAAACCCATGCTGAAAACCCAGAGCTTTCCCCACTCTACAGCCCCCCCCCCAGTAAAACAAAATGTGCCACTGCAAACACCAACCCACCCAACCCCCAAACAACTCCAACCCCATCAACTCCGCCGTGGCTACAACACAGAAAAACCCAGTAAACCATCCCTGCTGAACTGAGCAGGACACTGCTCCAGGCTCAGAAAAAAATAGCATCCCTCCCAATCCCAACAGAATAAACAATCAATTAAAGTCCAAGCCAGGCCATGAAAAATAAAATAAAGTCACTTGTCCATAAAAACATGCAGAAAAGATATTCACTGAGGGCCAGCAGATGAGTATGCAAAAAACAAAATTAAAAGTTCCCAGCCGGGGAGGTGAGAGATGTGAGTCAATGTGCTGGGGAGAAATCATCTCTAATTTGTTTCCTGTGAGAGCCTGTTACCTGCAATTTTGAAATTGGAATTAATTCTCGCTGAGAGGTGACAAGGCCCGGATTGAGGGGGCGGGACCCGGTGTGACATCATCAGGAGGTGCCCCTCGGGACTGAGATAAAATCAAGGGCCCTGTGGCACATTGACT
The DNA here is from genome assembly GCF_901001135.1 of Rhinatrema bivittatum. Lineage (NCBI taxonomy): Eukaryota > Metazoa > Chordata > Amphibia > Gymnophiona > Rhinatrematidae > Rhinatrema > Rhinatrema bivittatum. The sequence goes on from NC_042615.1 coordinate 549,085,078, forward strand.
GGGAGGTGAGAGATGTGAGTTAATGTGCTGGGAAGAAATCATCTCTAATTTGATTCCTGTGAGAACCTGTTACCTGCAATTTTGAAATTGGAATTAATTCTCACTGAGAGGTGAGAAGGCCCAGATCAAGGGGGTAGGACCCGGTGTGACGTCATCGGGAGGCGCCCCTCAGGACTGAGATAAAATCAAGGGCCCTGCGGCACGCAGCCGCCGGTGCGCTGCCGAAGCTGCGCACTAAAGGGGCATGTCCCTGGGTAAGAAAATAAATTATGGAAAGGAAACAAAAATCAAAAAACTATACTTCTTCACCATCAACCCCTTTGTCAAAAAGAGTTGGACACATGGACTCACACATTTTATAAAAGTACGCCAGATTTTAATAGATACGCTCATTGCCGCGCGTATCCTTTAAAATCGGCAGCTTGTACGCACCGAGCCACGCAGCCTGCCTCCGTTCCCCCCCCCCCCCCCCCCCGCACCTTACCCTCCGTTCCCCTACCTAACCCCCCCCAGCCCTATTGAAACCCTCCTACCTTTGTTTTAAAAGTTACGCCTGCACTAGATCAGCTGCGCCGTGCAGGGAATGCCACTCCGCTGAGACTTCCCTAGGTGTGCGCATGCACGCCTCTTCAAGATTTAAAGGGCCCATGGTGGGAAAATCACCGCATCACCCCCGGATGATGTTTTCTGGATCTCCCAATAAAAGGATAGCCCAGACCAGCCATGGGTGCCTCAGCAACAGGTCATCTCTTGTGCGTAGCATATTGCTTGTGTTCCTGCTCCTGTGTTCCTGGTTCCAGTCTCCCTCTTGTGGTTTTTTTCTCCAGTGGCTCCTGCTCCTGTGTTCATGGCTCACAGTCCTGCTCTTGAGTTACCGTTCCTGTTCCTCCGCTTCTTCAGTTTCTCCTTCTGGATTGACTCTTCGGTTTGAACCTCGGCCTGCCTTGATGCCATCTTCTTCTTGGATCGTCCCCCCGGCTGACCTCGGACCTCATCTTGACTTCGCTTGCCCTGCCGCCTGCCCCCAACCACGGTTTGTCTTCGTCTCTGCTGTTCTGCTGCCTGCCCTGACCTCATCCCATACAGACTTGACCTTCTTGCCTGACCTCTTCTTTGAATACCTCATCTCCCAGAGGCCTGCGCCGAAGTCCAGCCGGTCCCGGCACCCGAGGGTTCCACCTGCAGGGAATGTGGGCTGGTATTGGTGAAGTTCCAGTTAGGCCTCTGCACTAGCAAGCTCCGCCTACCAATGGCAAGGACCTGCAGGGCTCCTCTCTGCAGGTAGTGTCAATCTCACCACAGCTCAAGAGTCCACTGACACAACAGTTTGCTGAGGCCATGGAACCGGCAGATCTCTCAGGTCTCCAGGCCATACCTGGCCTGGCACAGAAGCATCAGCAGCAGCAGCAATTTTTGGAAGCTTTAGCGGGCTCTATGGAGCGCCTTAGCACCGTCCTGACGCTACCACAGCCATGCCCAGTCCTGCGACTCTAACTATCTCTGCAGTTCCAGCAGCAATGCCCATGGTGTAGTTTCCAGTCCGTCCGTCCCCCGTTTCCCCCCCGCCAGTAAGACAGGGATACCAAGCACTGTCCTGGATTTCTAAATCAGTGCTTCATGCATTTCTCACTCCAGCCAGCGCAATTCTCCAGCAACACCATTAAAACCACCTTTATCCTCTTTCTGCTGGATGGGAAGGTGCTAGCTTGGGCCTCCCTCTGTGGGAGCGTGGGGACACCATACTCAAAAAAAAGGCAAATTTAACACTCAAAGAAGTACATTCTTCATATCATTTACATCCTTCAAATGTTAGTGAGGATAACAGGTGGATAGTGTATGTATAGAGTAGGAGGTTAAGTAGAAAGCAGGATGCAGATTTGTAAGTAGAAAGAGAGGTATCTTTTAGCATAGGAAAAAATGCAGGGTGCTTCCAAGCTGTGTGTATAATTCATATCAAGGAGCCTATTTACCAAAATGTGCTAACACAATTTAAAGTATATTGATAGTAAGTAACTGCATTGAGATTATGATGAGCCTATTTATTACAATACACATGAATATAAATATTAGCACATTTTCACATTCTGGTAAATAGGCCCCCAAATTTGTAGAGAAGTTAACAGGAAGCACGTGTGTCATAAGAAGAGGGTGCACTCTGATGAAAGTGTCAAGAGGATAGTGATGTAATGGGATAAAGGCAGTTAATAAAAAGATACATAAAGTAGAAAGGGTTTGCTAAAATTACAAAGTTTTGCCTCATCAATCCAGCTAGTGCATCAAGATTGAGAAATCAGAAGTTATAATTGTGTCATCTAGGGCTTTTTTTCAGTAGGTATTTGTTTTTTCTTCCACCTGCTTGATTTTCCCTGTGGTTTCTAAAAAAAAAAAAAAGAAAAAGAAAGTGCATCCTGCATATGAGTACCAGCACTTTCTTTCCTAGAAAGAAAGCACTGGTGTCATCAATCCTACATTATGACTGAGTTCATAATCTTTAGAATCCAGTGGATTTATGTATTTCTGTTCGCATGTCTTTCTGTCTTAAAGAATTGGTTAGATTTTTTAAAAAATCTTTTCCATACCATTACTACACAGAAAATGACATGAACAAGTAGCTCTCTCTTTGGGGACTTCCCAGAATGCAGGGGTACATGGTTGTCCTCGGGGTCACTTTTCTCCCCCAGCTCTGTCAGTCTCCTTTCTTGCACCACTCAGTTCACTGAAGGCCCGGGATGCGATGTTCTATCCAGGGGGCAGAGGATTCATCCTCCGGGGCCCTAGGCTCACTGGGGTGGGGGACCAATACAAAGTTTCTCAAGCCCTTCAAGTTTTCTCTCTCTATAGTACTCATATTTGGGGTGTCCGTGCTTTAGGGCACCTTGTATTCTAAATGAAAATGCTGGACAATCTGGTAGGGGGGGGTTCAACAAACATTTACTGCAACCAAAAATACTTTAAGCCCAATATCCAAATATAAACATTTAAGTTAATTAGATAAGACATCCATTTAACCTAAATGGGATATTCAGCACTGGCAGTACAGCTAAGCTGCTGGATATCCTTGTACAAGTCTCCAATTAGCTGGGTAAGTTATATCCAGCAAAGTTAGACCTGCTGTACAGCAAATCTAACTTATCTGATTAACTTAACCGGATGAGTCTGAATATCAGCACTTATCCATCCAGTTAACCAGATAAGTAGCACCACCCGGATCTGCCCATTAACTATCCAGCTATCTACTTAGCCAGATATGTGATTTATCTGGCTAAATGACAGCTGCTGAACATAGCTGGATATTCCCAAAAATAAATAGCCCAAAGGTACCTCTTTCCTCAGTTCTAACAGCTGAGTCAATGTCCCTAAGGTGGAAAACATTAGGAAAGGTCCAACCTTCCAGATGTTAAAAAGTGAGCTCCTAGTGGGGACTGGGATCTCCTTATCCCTCTCTCTCTCTCTCTGATGGTAAAAGCTTGGACTTCTGGTAATAGAAAGTCCAAAAAAGTGTTCAAAATCCAAAAATCTATCTTCTTTCTCAGTGGGCAGGAATTGGTGGCAAGATAATTCCTCCCAACAACCGAAAGAACAAAACTCTCTGAAACAATTCTTTTCATGTCAGATCACTGTTATCCCTCCTGGGCTGAGCGGCTTATTCTGACCTCCCAAGGCAGGGGTGACAATCCTCTTAAGGCAGCACCAGGCTCCCAAAAAGCAAAACTATTAGAAAAAAAAAACACAGCTTCTCTAAAACTCCTCTTCCACTCTCACCAAGGCAATCTCTTCCAGACCTGGGGGGTACTGGCCAGGGCAGAGTCCCTTCCCTTGTATCAGGCCGGGGGGGCCAAAAATAGGGACCATGAGTTGCACCAAATCCTCCTCTCAAAACGCCAATTCAGAACTAAAACTGCCACTTCTCCTGTATCAGGCAGTGGGGCCCAAATACATGGGGAATGCTTTGCAGAACTCTCCAGTTTCTTTGAACTCTTAACCCAAATCTTTGAACCTCTTCAGTGCTCTGCCTGCTTTTTTGGGAAAAGCTGCCCAATCCAGACAAGCCTCTATGAGGGTGCCTGCAGCTGGGATGGTCTGCAAACTACACTCTCTCCCTAAGTTTATAACCTAGGGATGGTCTGCAAACTACACTCTCTCCCTAAGTTTATAACCTAGACTTAGCTAGGTTAGTATTCAGACCTAAGGGTCTCCACACACATATATTGGACACATATTTTAACAGATGCAAAAAAAGGGGCTGAATTAGCACAATACTAGTAAATCAAGAGACCTGCTGTCTAAGAGGAGGTGGTCTGCTTAATGGACTTGATATTGTAAATCTGTGCTGATTCACCCTTGTATGGTTTGTTTGGTCTTACTAATGTAAACAAAATGACCTAGGGAGATGACTATAAAACACAAAATAATCCTGAAAAAGCTCCCAGTGCTGATTTCTATCAAGCATCCTATGGAGATCTTCAACATGTTCAAAGTACCATAACCGCTGTTTTTTATGGGGTCTTAATCATTGGTCCATACTCCAGCTTCACTGCAATACTTAAAATTGTCAAAAGAAATAGATTATGGACCAATTCAAACTCCATAAAGGGTAGTGTTTTATTTTTACCCAGGACTTTTTTATGAGGTCCCTGGGAAACATGACAGCTGCAAATTTAAACAGTGGGAGGAGGGGTATTTTGGATTATTTTGTTTGGTCTCTCCCACATAGATTTCTTCTGGACTTTTTTTTTTTTTATACCAAATGACTTACTCCACATTACCTGTGCAGCAAGGAAATTCTGACTTTTTGTCTCTGGAGGTAAATATGTGGTAACAGATTGTTCTCTCCTGGGATTGTAAAGTCATAGCCCCCAGTTTCCTGCAGTGGCTCACTGGGAGATTCTGTGTCAAGAGTTAGAAAATTTGGCACCATAATTTCTGCAGTACGGTAATTTTGTGGCATATTTGCATACATTTCAATTTTAAATAATCTACATATAGATGTTTTCTTATATGTCAAATAATTAATTTTGTTTTGTTTTTAGTTTGTTTTTTGTTTTTTGGGTGGGGTACAGAGATCTTAGTGATGACCCATGCCTGAAAAGGAAGAAGGGGATTGGTATGAGGGTGGGAGGGGAGAATCATAGAAACATAGAAACATAGAAATGACGGCAGAAGAAGACCAAATGGCCCATCTAGTCTGCCCAGCAAGCTTCACACATATTTTCTCTCATACTTATCTGTTTCTCTTAGCTCTTGGTTCTATTTCCCTTCCACCCCCACCTTTAATGTAGAGAGTAGTGATGGAGCTGCATCCAAGTGAAATATCTAGCTTGATTCGTTAGGGGTAGTAGCCGCCGCAATAAGCAAGCTGCACCCATGCTTATTTGTTTTACCCAGACTATGTTATTAGCCCTTATTGGTTGTTTTTCTTCTCCCCTGCCGTTGAAGCAGGGAGCTATGCTGGATATGCGTGATGTATAAGTCTTCTCCCATGCCGTTGAAGCAGAGAGCCAAGCTGGATGTGCATCGAAAGTGAAGTATCAGGCACATTTGGTTTTGGGTAGTAACCGCCGTAACAAGCCAGCTACTCCCCGCTTTGTGAGTGCGAACCCTCTTTTCTTCTCCCCTGCCGTTGAAGCAGAGAGCTCTGCTGGATGTGTGAAGTATCAGTTTTTCTTCTCCCCTGCCGTTGAATCAGAGAACTTTGCTGTATATGCATTGAAAGTGAAGTATCAGGCTTATTTGATTTGGGGTAGTAACCGCCGTAACAAGCCAGCTACTCCCCTCTTTGTGAGTGTGAATCCTTTTTTCCACATTTCCTCTTGCTGTTGAAGCTTAGAGCGATGTTGGAGTCACCGTAAGCCTGTGTATGTTTATTTAATAAGGGTATTGACTCCAGGCAGTAGCCATCATTCTGGCGAGTCACCCACTTTTCATTGGCAGCCTCTTGACTTTATGGATCCACAGTGTTTATCCCACGCCCCTTTGAAGTCCTTCACAGTTCTGGTCTTCACCACATCCTCCGGAAGGGCATTCCAGGCATCCACCACCCTCTCCGTGAAGAAATACTTCCTGACATTGGTTCTGAATCTTCCTCCCTGAAGCTTCAAATCGTGACCCCTGGTTCTGCTGATTTTTTTCCTTCGGAAAAGGTTTGTCGTTGTCTTTTGATCATTAACACCTTTCAAGTATCTGAAAGTCTGTATCATATCACCTCTGCTCCTCCTTTCCTCCAGGGTGTACATATTTAGATTCTTCAATCTCTCCTCGTACGTCATCCGATGAAGATCCTCCACCTTCCTGGTCGCCCTTCTCTGTACCGCCTCCATCTTGTCTTTGTCTTTTTGAAGGTACGGTCTCCAGAACTGAACACAGTACTCCAGGTGAGGCCTCACCAAGGACCTGTACAAGGGAATAATCACTTCCCTTTTCTTACTCGATATTCCTCTCTCTATGCAGCCCAGCATTCTTCTGGCTTTAGCTATTGCCTTGTCGTATTGTTTCGCCGACTTCAGATCATTAGACACCATCACCCCAAGGTCCCTCTCCTGCTCCGTGCACATCAGCCTTTCCCCCCCCCATCGAATACAGTTCATTCGGATTTCCACTCCCCATATGCATGACTTTGCACTTCTTGGCATTGAGTCTCAGCTGCCATATCTTCGACCACTCTTCCAGTTTCCTTAGATCCTGTCTCATTCTCTCCACTCCTTCCGGCGTGTCCACTCTGTTGCAGATCTTAGTGTCATCCGCAAAAAGACAAACCTTACCTTCTATCCCGTCCGCAATGTCGCTCACAAAGATATTGAACAGGACCGGTCCCAACACCGATCCTTGCGGTACACCACTTAAAACCGCTCTCTCTTCAGAGAAGGTTCCATTTACCATCACACATTGTCTTCTGTCCGTCAACCAATTTGCAATCCAGGTCACCACCTCGGCACTCACTCCCAAGCTTCTCGTTTTATTCACCAGTCTCCTGTGCGGAACCGTATCAAAAGCTTTGCTGAAATCCAAGTATATGATATCGAGTGCTCTTCCTCTATCCAATTCCTTGGTTACCCAGTCAAAAAAGTCAATCAGATTTGTCTGACAGGATCTTCCTCTGGTGAATCCATGCTGCCTCTGGTCCATCAATTCTCCGGACTGTAGATAGTTCACTATTCTCTCTTTCAACAGTGACTCCATTACTTTTCCCACCACTGAAGTGAGGCTAACTGGTCTGTAGTTACCAGCCTCCTCTCTGTTCCCACTCTTGTGAAGAGGGACCACCACCGCTCTTCTCCAATCACTCGGCACCACTCCTGTTTCTAGGGATCTATTGAACAGGTCGCACAGCGGTCCCGCCAGCACATCTCTGAGCTCCCTCAGTATCCTTGGATGAATCCCATCAGGCCCCATGGCTTTGTCCACTTTCAGATTCTTTAGCTCTTCCCATACATTATCTACTGTAAATGGATTTTCCTCTGTTACGCTTCCCTCCAGTTTCTTGTTGTGTAGAGATGGTCCTTCTCCAGGGTCTTCTTTAGTGAACACAGAGCTGAAGTATTCGTTTAATATTTCTGCCATTTCTTCATCTCCCTCCACACATTGATCATTTCCACCTTTCAATTTCACTATACCACTTTGGACTTTTCTCTTTTCGCTGATGTATCTGAAAAATGTTTTGTCACCATATTTTATCTCCTTGGCAATCCTCTCTTCCACTTGACTTTTTGCCAACTTGATTAATTTCTTAGTCTCCCTCAGTTGAATCAGATATTCTTCTTTGTGCTCCTCCCTTTGGGATCTTTTGTATTTCTTGTATGCAGTTCTTTTAGCTTTAATTTTGTCAGCCACCTCCTTTGAGAACCAGATAGGTTTCATTTTTCTTTTGCTTTTCTTTACATTTCTAACATATAGAGCAGTTGCCTTGGCGATTGCTCCTTTTAGATTGGTCCACTGTTGATCCACATCTCTCTCATTTTCCCATCCATTTAGTTCTTCCTCTAGGTACTTCCCCATTTCCTCAAAGTCTGTGTTTTTGAACTGTAAAACTCGGGTCTTTGTGGTTCTTTTCCCTATTCTTTTAGTGATATTAAACCATACCGTTTGATGATCACTGGTGCTGAGGTGGGCGCCCACCTTGACATCAGAGACGATTTCTCCATTATTGAGCACTAAGTCGAGAATAGTTCCTTCTCTCGTGGGTTTCAATACCATTTGTTTGAACAAAGATACTTGCATGGCATCCAGTATTGCTCTACTGTTTTTAGATTCTGCAGATGGGATTTTCCAGTCTACATCTGGCATATTAAAGTCACCAATGATCACCACTTCCCCTTTCTTACCTATCTTATGGATGTCTTCAACCAGATCTCTGTCCAGCTCTTCCTTTTGGTTTGGAGGCCTGTAAACCACTCCAATATAAATGGACGCTCCATCATCTGTTTTTAGGTCGACCCATAGTGCTTCTTCCTTGCCCCAACTACCTTGCAGCTCAGATGCTTGGATATTATTTCTGACATAAAGAGCCACACCTCCCCCTTTTCTATCCACTCTGTCCTTCCTTAACAAGTTATAGCCTGGTATTGCCGTGTCCCAATCATGAGATTCTGTGAACCATGTCTCTGTGATAGCAACGATGTCCAATTCTGCCTCTGTCATTAGGGCCTGCAGATCTGGGATTTTATTTCCCAAACTATGAGCATTTGTAGTCATAGCTTTCCAGGTACTCTCTTTACGGTTATTGCTTTTCCTGTACTCCTTATGAGACTTTAGTTGAGATTTGTTATTCACTTTACTCGTTCCTTTTGCAGTTGTGCCATTGATGACAGAGTTATCCATCTCAATGTTTTTCTCTAGAATTTCTTCAGTTAATATAGGGAGCTGGACAAAGCATTGGAGTTGGGGGAAGGAGAAGGGAGGGAAGATTGTATAGGAGGAGACTGGAGGATAGGTATCCCCTCTCTCACTCTCTCCCCCCACTGGGGCAGATCTCCTCTCTTTTACACACCCATCCCCTAACCACACTCTCAATGACTACCCTGCCAATCTCTTCTCACAAGGCTTAGCAAAGTTGTACTGCAGCTTTTAGATGGAGTGATGACTGAGGTGGACAAAGGACACATATCAAACATGAGAAAGTTCTCCAGCTGAATGAAGGAAGCTTGTGGGAAGAGCATTAGATTACAGCCCAGGCAGCTGAGCCATGATGCTCATTTAGCCTGAGGCAAACTTTTTAACCTCTTGCTCATGGTAATAGCTGAGGTCTAATGTACTGCTGTAAAAACTGTCTTTTTAACTTGCTGATCATGAATTCCAGCTAACTTGTCTGCTTTATCCACCTATAACTTCACGATCGAAATGTATCTCAGCTTTTATTAAAGTTTCTGTTTTATGCGCTTCATCATTCCTGTTCCAAACTACAGAATTAAAATGAACCAAATATGTCTGCATGGGAAGGAACAGAAAAGGAAAATACATTAAAATAAATAAATGAGAGTTAAGGGAAGGGTCAGAGAAGAGAGAAAGAAAAGGATACTTGTTAGTATGCCTCCTATAGATAGAAAAATGTGTTTATTATTTGCTAAGCAAAATACGATATTCATTTCAAAATAATATTGTACACTATTCTTTGAGGGTTTTAGCATGAAATATAGTTGTAAGTCTAGAGTTTTGTGATTAATGCTGTGTTGTGTGTTACAAAGTGATATTTATACTGTCTTCCCATATTTTTACAGGTTCATTCAAAGAAGCGGGTAGAATGCTAGCTATATAATAGGAGCTCCTGGTATGGATGGTCTATGTTTGCCCGACTGTAAATAGTGAAGTTCATCCACTATATGTGTATTGCGCACCAACTTACTAAGCTATCATATTTGCAGAATGGGATCAAGTTCAGCGTGCTGTAAGTGTACTCCAATGTTAGCTAACAGCATGGTATTGTTTTACTCATCGAAAGTGCATCAGAAGATTTTTTTTTTTTTGTCTTTCTTTTAGGTTCTCTATCTCTAGATTCATTCCTGCCTACCCTTCCCGTCCAAACCTGCCTTAAAAAGTAGTTCCTCAGGATGGTTTTGATTGAGTTGCACACTTTCAACAGATGGCTTGGGGAAAGTCAAATGAAAAGGAGAGAAACCAAAAGTCCTGCCGCTGTCAGGAGGAAGAGCGTACAGTTTGCAAATGTCTCAGGTATTACTAATAAATTGGAGGTCACTGCAAGAAATGCTAAGATAATAAATCTGGCTTATAAGCATATTCTCCTTGTATCCAGCGGGAGCCCTCCTGGGATCATTTGTCTCCAGTTCATTATCTTGTCTGCATTATTCAGCAGACCACTGCATGCTCAGTGGGCTGCAAACAGCTTTTACCAGCTGCTGCATTTCCCAGTTTTTACTTAAATTCTTTGGGTTTTTTCCACAACAACAACAACAATTTTAAAAAAAAAAAATCCCTTTGAATGCTTGGAGGGTTAACAGACATCTAGAACTTATTCCAGGCATAATCTTTCTTATTTAAAATTTAATTTATTTTAGTGTTAAACTAAAATAAAATCCCTTCATCACTGGGGAGGGAGGAACTAGAGTTCAAAATGTTCTAAATAATCCAAATTGTTAACATATCAGTAAACTACAACTAAGCTCTTCAATTTATTTATTTTTTCACACAAGATTAACCCCACTCGGGAAAAGGTAAAGGGATTATGTCACGATTTATTTACGAGGACTGAGAAAATGGCGCATTTTAGAGAACACATTCCAAGTGGTAACCCAAATCTTGAAAAAATAGAAGACAAAACCAGATTTTATCTCTTCTTTCGTTTTCTTTCTTTTTTTGCTGCAGTGTTTGGTGCTGTTTTGTGGATTACATGTGCCCCGGTATTCTTTCAAGACTACCAAAGATCATAAGATATACAATGCTGGGTCAGCGCGCCTCACATCCTGCCTCCAACATTGGCCACGCCAGGGCACTTGGAAGTACCCAGCAGATCCAAACTAGGGAGTTTGGTTCCTTGCTGCTATCTTCCAGTCTAGAAATGGCAATAACTGCACTCATAGGAACAAGTCTGTGAATTTTCAGGTTGACGCACTCCTAGTGGTTTTGGTCTCTGACTCTAGGAGGTGAACAGCTGTCAAATATCAGGTTTTCCTGACTACCTACTGTCAAAAGAGGCAATTTGACCACGAAATGCTGTGTTTCCAGACTTTTACCAATTATTTGGAAGGGCCTTGTGAGGGTGGCTGAGCAAAATCTTGCGGGCTGGAGCAGGGACCACATTGACTCCAGCCTGTTCTCGTGCACTTTTAGCTTTTATTAACATGCACAGCAAATAACATAAACCATAACTGCCTACCTTTTGCAGTACATATGCAACTCAACTTCAGAGAGGGTCAGGGTCACCTTGCTCTTAGAGACCTGGGGCCCTGATCACAGCTGGGCTCACAGTCTTAATGTCACAGCAGGGTCCCCGCCCCCAGACCTCTCCCTGCCCAGCAGAGTCCTGCCCATAGAGCCTTCTCCCTCTACGGGACTTAAAGTGGCACAGGCTCAATGCCTGGTCCAGCACAGGCTCAAAGGGGAAGCCCGGGGGGGGGGGGGGCTCTTTGCCACAGACCTTAATAATGATAATCAAAATGAGCAGGAGGCGGGGCCTGCCTATACTTTCCTATACTTGGGCTCAGCACCTCCTCCTCCCCAAAAAGTTAGTTGCCTCCTAGATATGTGGCTTTCACTTTCCGCCCTGAGGCCTCTACACAAAATATATTTACTTAAGTTGAAAGCTCCCATTCTTTCTTATAGGAGGAATAATGTATTTTTTTATTTTATTTTCCCTCGGCCTTTAGGGGGTCTACCCTTGCCTCTTGCTGCTGCTCCCAGAGAGAAGGAGAGAGAGAGAGAGAGAGAGAGAGAGCATCAGCACATCCATGCAAGGCAAATAAAAAGAAAAAAGGACAGGCTTAAGGATGTCTCACAAACAAAATTTTAACATCGTCTTACAAAACCTTTTTGTCAGAAAGGGTAAACCTCAGAAAACCAGCCATTTAGCTACAATAAGATGCCATGATCTTTTAGGACTTCCTGTTTTCTTTTATCATTGGTAAAATCCGCTTTCTCTATTTAATTTATATTCCACTTTTTGTGACACTTCAAAAGTGGATTACATTCACATACTGTAGGCATTTCCCTTTCCCCAGAGGGCTTAAAATCTAAGGCCCCGATTTACTAAGGCTTTTTTTCCCATTCTGTATCTGTGGGGAAAAGTCTCAGTAAATCAGGCACTGGAGGGTGAAGCGACTTGCACAAGGGTTACGAGGAGTGTCAGTGGGATCTGACTTCTCACTTACCCTGACTCACAGCCCTCTGCTCTAACCATTAGCTACTCTTCTACTCCACTGATAAACAACCTCTGGGGTGGATTTTCAAACCGCGCGATTTGGCGTACTTTTGCTGGCGCATCAGGCGCAAGCAAAAGTACGCTGGATTTTAGCAGATACGCGCGGAGCCGCGCATATCCGCTAAAATCCGGGATCGGCGCGCGCAAGGCTATCGATTCTGTATAGCCGGCGCGCGCCGAGCCGCGCAGCCTACCCCCGTTCCCTCCGAGGCCGCTCCGAAATCGGAGTGGCCTCGGAGGGAACTTTCTTTTGCCCTCCCCTCACCTTCCCCTACCTAACCCACCTGCCCGGCCCTGTCTAAACCCCCCCCTTACTTTTGTCGGGGGATTTACGCCTCCCAGAGGGAGGCGTAAATCCCCGCGCGCCAGCGGGCCACTGGCGCGCCGGGACGCGACCTGGGGGCGGGTCCGGAGGGCACGGCCACGCCCCTGGACCGCCCCGGGCCGTAACCACGCCCCCGGGCCCGCCCCCGAAATGCTCCCGACACGCCCCAAGAACGCCGCGCGGATCGGGCCCGCCCCCCTCAGAAAACCCCGGGACTTACGCGAGTCCCGGGGCTCTGCGCGCGCCGGTAGGCCTATGTAAAATAGGCCCACCAGCGCGCAGGGCCCTGCTCGCCTAAATCCGCCCGGATTTAGGCGGATTTAGGCGAGCAGGGCTCTTAAAATCCGCCCCTCTGTGAAGAATTTTTTTTTTTTTTTAATTAAAAAAATGCTTATTTTGTATAATAATCCATGAACTTATCTTTTAATCTTTGATGATGATGTGTATAGGTCCATCCACTCAACCGCTGTTTTTTCACAAGCAGTTGCTATAACTGTTCCAGGTACATAGGATTTCTTACCAGAAGGCTTATGCCAAAAATTCTGGGGAGCTACAGTGTGATCAGCGAGTAGAGATTGGGGTTTTGGCTCCCCCATGTGGGAGAGCCAGATGGTATGTTCCTAGTCTTTATAAACCCTCGCCATCATCTCAGGGCATGGATTCCTTTGGTTGCCCTCTTAGGGACAGCATATCCTTTGCTGTCCTCAGTTTATATTTCCTGGAAAAAGGACAATGAGGTTCACGTGTGTAGAGGCCTAGGTGAAGAACTGAAGACACAGTATCTTACCCCTAATTTTATCCAAGGTTTGGAAACCTTTTTATTGTCTGATGGGAAAGCTTTCCACCCTTCCTGTTTCTTTCATGGGTTTTTCCTTTTGACTAAGATCATTCCCTTTTTTTTTAGTTTCATGGAGTACCCTTCGCTGCAGTCGTGTAGCTGAAGAAAAGAGGCCCATGTTAGCTAGGCCGCAAAGCAAAAAGAGAAGGCCGGGCAGCCCAAATGATAGTGGCCTTTTCAGCCGCATGGCCAGCCGACAGGGGTCTCTTTCTTTTCTGCGACCCAGCTGACAGGGGTCTCCTTCTTTTCCTCTGCATGGCCCGGCATGAATTAGCCCCGCAACCATGTGACTAGCCTGACTGGCCCATCGGGGCATGCCCGAAGCCCCAATAGGCCAATCCGCCCCTGTCCAGTAGGCAATCAGAGTCACTAAATTCAAGCGATTGTTTAGCTTAGTCTGAGAAAAATGTATAAAGTGTTATGTCTAAAGATTTTTATTCCTTGAAGCAACTTATTCAGTGAGAGAAATGTGGCCACATAAGAATATTTTTTTCATAGTGTTTACATGAACATTTATCTGGAACAGCTATTGCAACTGCTCGTGAAAAGACATTGAATGATGATATCCAAGTGGTAGAGTGGATGGAACTATACACATCATCATCATCATCATCATCATCAAAGATTAAAAGATAAGTAAATGGATGTTTTTACAAAATAAACGTTTTAATTAAAAAAAAAACATTTTCCTGACAATGGTTGAGGTGATGGTATTTATCACTGAAAAGAGTAACATTTTTTACCAATGATAAAACAAGACATTAAGGGTGTAATTTTCAAAGACTTATGCAGGAATTATGCATGTAAAATCAGCATATAAGCACATAAGTAGCCTCTGTACATAGTATGCAAATGTTAAGAAAGGTGAGAGTATGCACATACTTTCGCTGCCACATGAAAAAGTAGGTACAGAGAAAGAGGGTGCTACAAGGGCATTGCATGGCATGATTTGGAAGTACATGCACATTTACTGTATGTATTTTATAAACAGAGGATGCATATATGGTGTCAAATGTGCACATGTTTTTACACCTACTAATCAAGTCATGGATATTAAATCTGACTTCTGTTTTTGTTTACAGTTTTTCTAGAGAAGGGTTCTGGGCAGACTCCATGATGGAAAATGACAGACATGTACAGGGAAATACTCACTGGTTGGATCAAGTCAAACCAATCACAGCTGGTCCTCTGGGTTCTCATACGACTGAGGGTCCTCCATCAACTGCCAGGGCACTCTTTTCCCTCTACTTCTGATTCTCAGGAAGTATAGCACCCTGCTCTAACCACAATCAGGATCAGTAACCTCATGGAGTCAATCTAAAAAAGATCCAGAAAAAAACACTCATTACTGAACTGAGGTCAACATGTGCCAAGCAAAGAATTTAGCTCCCAAAAAAACTCACTTTTGGGCCTAGATTCATCAAAATGCAATGTGTTCTTGCAGAAGGGGGTCCCACTATTGAGGTGGGTTGTCACCACAATAGTGAGGCCCCTCCACCAAAAACATATTGTTATGATGTCGGTCACAGATGGCTGCGACTAGTGAAACTCACTTCATGTACTGCTCAGCTCCCATCTCCAGGCCTACTTGCGGCTGAGGCCAGCCGCTACTGCCGCATTCCTCTGGGTTCCCAGGACTTCTCATTGCATCCGGGACGTCGCCACCACCTACTCCGGCTCCGGGCCTTCCTAGGCGTGCGCGCGCACAAACCACCAGCCTCTCCTTTGAAGATCCAAGGGAAGGAACCTCAGGGGCGTCCCCGGCTGATGATGTCACCAGGCTGGAATTCTTAAAGGCCGCCTTCGCCCCTTGCCAGCTGACTTGGCAACGAGTTCCTTCGCTACTGATTTCTGCTCCTGGCTTCTTGGACCCGTGGTTCCTGCATCGGTTCTACCTGCTCTGGATTCTGCTGGGGTTCCCGCTCCTCGGCGGCCCTGCCGCACCATGTGGAAGACTCCGTCTCCTTGCTTCCCCCGCTCCTCGGGCTAGCCCTGCACCTCCCAGAGCTCTTGTCTACCGGCCTCCCTGCTCTCCAGAGTTGCCTCTTGGAACCACCTTCGGCTTGGAGTGAGTATCTGCGCTTCCCCACTCCTCAGGGCAGTGCCTACGTTTTTCTACTACAGAGACTGTGCCTGCGCTTCCCCGCTCCTCGGGGCAGCACTTCAGTTCTATTTCAGTGACTCTACTCGGCACCCCCACTCCTTGGGGTAGTGCCCTCGCTTCTCTGCCAGCGATCCCATCATACGCAGCCCCACTTCTCTGGATTGCTTTCGTCACTACTACTACTGCAGTAGTGACGAAAGCAAGCCTCTCTTGCTGTGCAGTCCCGACCCTCGGGTCACTCGCCGCTGCGGACTCCAGAAGTTCCTGTCTCGTGCTCCCCCGCTCCTCGGGGCCTGCCCAGCTCTCTTTCGGAGGTTCCTGCTCTGGTACGTGCCTCTCCAGTTCAGTGAGTTACTGTGGGTTCTCCCAGAACTGTGTCTCTCACCCCGCTCCTTGGGATCCCCCACAGTACTCCCTTACTGCACTTACGATCACGTGGCTGTGACGCAGGATGCTCCATTCCTCTACACTACTGAATCTCCTACCACAGCTGACCTCGCCTCCCAACGGTGGGGACCCCTGATAGCCTCAGCCCCCCTCCCGCTGACCCCCCATTTGCCACAACTCCTCCCCCTCCCCATGATTGCCTCATCCCCCTCCCTCTGACTCTCCCAATTGCCACAGCCCTCCTCCCCTCCCCTGACCCCCTGACCTCCTGATTTCCACAGCCCTCCTCCCCATCCCCCTGATATGGGGCCGTTTGGTCTTCTTCTGCCGTCACTTCTATGTTTCTATGTTTCTATAAAGTCTAGAGGATGTGAATGAAGAGAAGAGGCACGGGGGTGGCTTGCTTGCGGGAATGACGGCTACTACCTGGAGATTAATATCCTTATTCAATAAACATACACCCGGTTAATGTGACTCCAACATTGCTCTATGCTTCAACGGCAAGAGGAAATGTGGAAAAAAGGATTTGCATCCACAAAATAGCAGGAGAGTAGCTTGCTTGTTACGGCGGTTACTACCCAAAACCAAATAAGCCTGATACTTCACTTTCAATGCACATCCAGCATAGCTCTCTGCTTCAACGGCAGGGAGAATGAAGAAAAGATGATTTATATTCAGCATCAACCAACAAGGAATGAATTACATAGTCTGGGTAAACAAATAAGCATGGGTGTAGCTTGCTTGTTATGGCGGTTACTACCCCGAATCAATTAAGCCTGATACTTCACTTGGAATGCTTGTTACGGCGGTTACAACCCCAAACCAAATAAGCCTGATACTTCACTTTCAATGCACATCCAGCATAGCTCTCTGCTTCAACGGCAGAGAGAATGAAGAAAAGATGATTTATATTCAGCATCAACCAACAAGGAATGAATTACATAGTCTGGGTAAACAAATAAGCTTGGGTGTAGCTTGCTTGTTACGGTGGTTATTACCCCGAATCAATTAAGCCTGATACATCACTTGGAATACATATCCAGCGCAGCTCACTGCTTCAATGTCAGGGGGAATGAAGTAAAGAGGATTTATATTCAGACAACCAACAAGGACTGAATTGCACAGGCAGGGTAAACCAACGTGGGAGTAGCTTGCTTATTACGGCGGTTACTACCCCAAACCAATTAGCTAGATACGTCACTTAGATGCAGCTCCAGTACTGCTGTCTGCATCGATGGTGGGGGTGGAAGGGAATTGGAACCAAAAAGTTACCAATAAGAGCCCTGACCTCAGCAGTCAGAGTAACAGATAAGTATGAAAACAAATAGGTATGAAAGCTTGCTGGGCAGACTGGATGGGCCGTTTGGTCTTCTTCTGCCGTCACTTCTATGTTTCTATGTGATAGCCTCAGCCCCTTTCTCCCTTTCCCCGATTGCCACAATCCACTTCCCCCTGACCATCCTGATAGCCATAGCTCCCCTCCCCCTGCCTCCCTGATCCCCTGATAGCCATAGCCCCTCACCCCTGCCCCCAGCCCCCCTTCAGAGACACCATTACTTATCCTCGATCCCACAGTGCAGACAAGTGCAACCTTGACTGCCATCCTTTCATCAGTCATGCAATATGCATACGCACATGATACTTGCATGTTTATACTGTATCCAGAGTCACCAGCATTTAAATGGCCCATATCTATGCTGCCTAGTGCAGCTGGCACATCCTGTGCTTTGATGACTGGAAACAAGCTTTAGAGAAGGGGCAAAAACAGTGAGTGGCAACAGTTACTCTTTGAGCTTCCAGATATATCCACTTGTTATGTATTTTAAAAAATGCATATTGAAGTCCTCTGTCACTTCTTCCTCACCTTTCTCTCTCTGTCATTCTCTCCATCTATTCCATCTCTCCCTTATCCCCATCCCATATCTCCCATAAAGCCTTCTGTTGCAGCTACCACATTTCTCCATCTCTAAACCCCAATATATCCTGTTACCTGAGCCCTTTCACACAGCATCCTGCAGTATAGCAGGCCATGGCTGCCCATATCCACAGTGGTTGTTGCATCGGGGGTGGACCCTTGGGCTGAGGTGGGATTGACGCAACCCGTAGGCAAGGACCTACGGGTCCCCACCGTCAGCAGGTAGAGTGGACTGAAGCTAGAGGCCATTGGAGCTTCAACTATGCCAGCCCTCGTTCCCCTTGGGTGGAGCCTTTGGGTGCCGGGGCCGGCAGGACTTAGGTGGGCCTCAAGGTTAGCTAGAGATGGAAGGTGGTTCAGCCCAGAGACAGCAGCTAGTAGATGGCGTAGTCCTACCCTGGAAGGATTCGGTACTGGAACTCAGGCGCCAAAGGAACAATAGGTAACTAGAGGCGCTCAAGCAACAGAAGGCCTAAGCCTTGTAAGTCCACGTCCAGAGGATAAGCGAGGGGAGGCATCACTGACAGGCGAGGATCAGAGCCGGTAACAAGTGGAAGTAGAGGCAAGCAATGTAGTACTCTGGACACAGGAAAGTATGTAGCGTAGTCGTTCAAAGCAAGGGTCAGGACGTGAAGAAGGCAGGCAAAGTCAAATAAGCCAATGGTCAGGGCACGAAGAAGGCAGGCAAAGTCAAACAAGCCAATGGTCAGGGCACGAAGAAGGCAGGCATGGTCAATCAAGGCAATGGTCAGGGCACAGAGAAGGCAGGTGTGGTCATGGGTAGCAGAGGTCTGGGGCTGGAGAGAAGCTGAAGAGTAGTCAGGCGTAGCGGAGGTCCGGGGCTGGAGAGAAGCTGAAGAGTAGTCAGGCGTAGCAGAGGTCCGGGGCTGGAGAGAAGCTGAAGATTAGTCAGGCATAGAGGAGGTCCGGGGCTAGAGAGAAGCCTCTGGTCTTGCATGTTGAGCTCTGCAATGGCACTGAGATGGTCAGGCCTCTCTTCATGTAAGAGAGCATGTAAGAGAGCCTGTGTGTGTGTGGGAATAGAAACCTTTGTGTGAGAGTGGGAACCTGTGTGTGCGAGTAGGAGCCTGGGTAAAATAGAGTGTGTGGGAGTGGGAACCAGCATGTGAGAGCATGTGAGAGTGAGAGCCTGCATGTGAGAGAGAGCATATGAGAGTGGGAGCATGAGTGGGAGCCTGTGTGTATGTGAGAGAGAGAACATGCAAGAGTGGGAGCCTGTGTGACAGAAAGCATGTGTTTGAGAGAGTGCATGTGAGAGAAAATCTGGTGTGTATGAAGGAGGGAGGAAGGAAAGAAGACAAGAGGAGAGAGAAGAAACATAGAATAAAAGAGACCCTGAAAAAGGAATTAGGAAAAGAAGGGGAACAAAGAGACTGGGACCAATCTATTAGAAAAATAAGATCAGACAACAAAGGTTAAAAAAAAAATTATTTTGACTTTCAGCAATTGGAATTTGCTATCTTTGGGAACATACATTTCTTATATATTTGTATTTTGCTGTTTCTTCAGTATTCCAGTGTTCATAGAGGAAAATTCCAATTGCTGAAAGTCAAAATAAATTTTTTTTAACCTTTGTTGTCTGATCTTATTTTTCTAATAGGTTGGTCCCAGTCTCTTTGTTCCCCTTCTTTTCCTAATTCCTTTTTCATTTGCCTGTCTACGTCTCCCGCTGGGGCAGGATTCTTTTTTGTGACCAAGAAAGACTGATCACTTAGGCCATGTATTGACTACCACGGCCTAAACGCCATCACCCGTAAGGATAAATATCCCTTGCCATTAATTTCCAAATTATTTGACCGTCTCCAGGGTGCCTCCATAATCACGAAGCTGGATTTATGCGGGGTGTATAACCTGGTGAGAATCCGTCCCGATGACAATTGGAAACCTGCCTTTAACACCCAGGACAGGCACTATGAATACTTGGTGATGCCCTTTGGCCTATGTAATGCGCCCACAGTATTCCAATGAATGATGAACAAAATCTTCAGAGATCTACTATACACCAAAGTTGTGGCTTATCTGGACAATATCCTCGTCTTTTCTAAAGACCTCGACACTCATCACGCTGAAGTTTAAACTGTCCTCCAGCGCCTTCGTGAAAACCATCTGTTTGCGAAATTGGACAAATGCCTATTTAAGAAATCCAGTCTACTTTTCCTTGGTTATAAAATTTCTCGGCAAGGCTTCTCTATGGATCTAGCCAAACTAAAGGGAATCCGGGATTGGCCACAGCCAGTGGGCCTCAAAGCGCTCCAGCGTTTCTTAGGATTCCTCAACTACTATCGTCACTTCATTCCACACCACTCTACCTTGGCTGCTCCGTTGACAGCCTTGACCCGTAAAGGCCAAGACACACGAAACTGGCTGCCTGAGGCCATTGCCGCCTTCTATTGTTTGAAGGAAGCCTTCCAGAAAGGGTCCTGTCTGCACCACCCTGACCCGAGTTCTCCATTTCTACTCGAACTTGACGCCTCCGCTATTGGGGCTGGGGCTGTCCTGAGTCAACGCACCGCCTATGGTACCGTAGTTCCCTGTTCCTTCTACTCCTGTAAATTTTCATCTGCAGAGCAAAATTACAGCATCGGGTATTGTGAGCTGCTTGCCATAAAATTGGCTCTTGAAGAGTGGCGCCCATGGCTAGAGGGCGCACAACACAAATTTACTGTGTTCACTGATCATAAAAATCTGGAACATTTGAGTCAAGCACAACATCTCAACGCCCGTCAAGCTCGATGTGCCTTGTTTTTCTCCAGATTCGATTTTGAACTTCACTATCGCCCAGCCAACAAGAATCTCTGCGAGCCCGAAGATGCTCCGGAAAAGCAGACTCATATAATCAATCCGGCCTGTATTTGTTTGTCTGCCACGCATCCAGTTCCTGCTGGAAAAACGGTCGTGACCCAACGACTTCAAGAAAGAGTTCTCCCCAGGGCATATGATTCCAAATTTGTTGGTCAGCCAGGACGAGCACGAACCGTGGCACTGCTCCAGTGGTTCTTCTGGTGGCCTACCATGGTCTCTGATGCAAAAGCGTACGTTGAATCCTGTAACAGATGTGCACAGCAAAAACCCCTGGTCGGACGACCTTGAGGGTCTTTTACAACCACTTCCAGCACCCAAAGAACCGTGGACTCACTTATTTAAGGATTTCATCGTGGATCTGCTGCCTTCAAAGGGTCACACCGTAATATGGATCACCATAGACCGCTTTTCTAAAATGGCCCATTTCGTACCTCTACCAGGCCTACCATCCACTCCAGAGCTAACACGATTATTCTTCCACCATATCTTCAGACTGCAAGGCTTACCCACGGATATTTGTCACAAAGTACTGGCGCTCCCTCTGCCAAAAATTCAGTATTAACAACAGCCTTACGACTGCCTATCATCCCCAAGCCAATGGGCAAGCTGATCGGATAAATCGCTCTTATCCTGGGCAGAGTTTTCTTACAACTCTCACATCGCCACTGCTACTGGAACGTCTCCATTTTCAGTTGTCTATGGGAAACAACCATGACCACCACTACCCATCCCTCTACCAGTGCCATCCCCTGAGGCACAGGCTACTGCGCCTCAGGGGATGGGAACCGACAAATCTCTGCTTGCATCAAGCCGCTTCCCAGGCCAAAAGAACTTCTGACAATTGACGACGCTCAGCTCCTGAATGCCTCCCTGGCCAGAAAGTCTAGTTAAGTACTCGATATATCCGACTTCGAATTCCGTCTCAGAGATTCGCTCCTAGATACAATGGTCCTTTCGCTGTTCCTGACACATCGGACCTGTTACATACCAGCTTCAGCTGCCTCCTACACAGGGAATACATAATACATTCCATGAATCACTCTTAAAGCCTGTGATCTTATCTTGGCCCACCCAGAAAGCCCCTGAGCCACCTCCTTTGGTGGCAGAAACTGATATGATGTACAAGGTCCACGAAGTCCTAGAGGTCTGCCGTAGGGGCCATCGGTGGGAATACCTCCTTTCCTGGGAGGGATAAGGACCCGAAGAGAATTTGTGGGAACAAGCTCGAAACATCCTGAATAAGAGTCTCCTCTTGAATTTCCATCATGCCCATCTGGGCAAATCCAGACCTCCAAGAGGGGGGGCATAAAAGGGGGGTACTGTTATGTGTGCTGCCTGTGGCAGGCCCGTGGTGCAGCCCTCTCACCTTCTCACACCATCACCAGCTCCTGGTTCCTCTTCACTGGAGGTAGTGGGACACCAGCTCCGACCTCAGGTCGCCTCTGGTGCCTCCGGCTCTGCCATGGTCCCCAGTGTTGCCAGCCAAGATGTCCCTGTTCGTCGGGCCTCTCTGTGTGGCCTGCGGAGAGACGCTGCCATCGGCGCTGTGCCCCTCCCTAGGCGTGCACGCGCGCATCGCTGATTCTTTTACAGGGCCCTCAGCGGGAACCTGGCCATGGCCCCGGATGCTGACGTCAGACTCTTCAGCGTATATAAGCTCAAGCCTCGCTCCATAGCGTTGCCTTTGCAACAGGTCTCCTCGTACCCCTCATACTCATCACTGATAGAGAATCCTCTCTACATTGTGCTCCTGATTCCTGTGGTTCCCGGTTCCCAGTTCCTGTCTTCCTCGTTCCTGCCTTGTCTATGTGTTGGACTGACTCTTTGGATTTTGACTCTGCTTTGTTTGACTACTCTTCAGCCTATCTCCAGCCCCAGACCTCTGCTACATCTGACTACTCTTCTGCCTATCTCCAACCCCGGACCTCTGCTACGCCTGATTACTCTTCTGCCTATCTCCAACCCGGACCTCTGCTACGCCTGACTACCCTTCAGCCTATCTCCAGTCCTGGACCTTGGCCACGCTTGACTACGCCTGCCTTCTCCGTGCCCTGACCACAGCTTTGTCTGATTTGCCTGCCTTCTCCATGCCCTGACCACAGCTTCGCCTGACTACACCTGCCTTCTCTATGCCCTGACCATTGCCTTGATTGATTACGCTGCAGACCTCTCCATGTCCAGCGTTCATCGCTTTCCATGACCACCACCTGACGCTGGCTCTGATCCTAGCCTGTCCCCTGGACATGGACTTACAAGGCTCTGGCCTTTCTTTGCTTGAGCACCTCCAGTTACCTTCTGTTCCTTTGGCGCCTGAGTTCCTGTACCAAACCCAGTCCAGGGTAGGACTACGCCACCTATTGACTGCTGTCTCTGGGCTGAACCACTTCTCTTACTAACTAACCTTGAGGCCCACCTGCCAGCCCCAGCACCCAAAGGCTCAACCTGAGGAGAACAAGGTCTGGTATAGGTGAAGCTCCAGTGGCCTCTAAACTTCAGCCCACTCCACCTGCTAATGGTGGGGACCCGTAGGTCCTTACCTACGGGTTGCGTCAACCCCACCTCGGCCCAAGGGTCCACCTCTGATGCAACACCAGCGCTCTCTCTCAGTCCTTCTACCCAGTTCTCCCTATATGCCAGGCCTCACCAGTTCTGATGGATGTCATCCAAACTTGGATTTCCTGTGTCACAGTGCTATGGCCTGAGCCATGGGACCAGCTCTTTAAGATTATTTTTCATAATCACTGCTTGTAGTCAATAAATCACTACTCAATTGTAATAACTGCAGATTTTTAGATGGCAACAATAATTCACAATCATTTTGCCAATCTTTAATTTTGAAGAATCTCTATCACAATGATTTAATTCAACTTAAATCCATCTGCAATATAAGATGGCAAGATAAGATCTCCAACAGAGAAGAAAGGTGCCAAATTTCTAGTGGGGAGGGAATGATAG
The DNA here is from genome assembly GCF_901001135.1 of Rhinatrema bivittatum. Classification (NCBI taxonomy): domain Eukaryota; kingdom Metazoa; phylum Chordata; class Amphibia; order Gymnophiona; family Rhinatrematidae; genus Rhinatrema; species Rhinatrema bivittatum. Next base: position 549,108,789 of record NC_042615.1, read on the forward strand.
TGAAAGTTTTGCTTCAGTGGGCAAGAGATAAGGATGGAGGACACCAGAATCCCCAGTTTGTATTTTATGACCAACAGAAAAGAGAGCACAGATCAAAGGGAAGATCAGGCCTCAGATTCAAGGACACCCTCTAGTCCAACCTTGAAATCTACAATCTAGACAGTTGGGTGGACACAGCCTTGGACAGGGTCAAACAGAGACAGTTCTGTCACTTAACTGGCCATAGCTTGGAAACCAAGCAAACACTAGCACAAAAAGGAAGAAGTGAGAAAAGAAAGACCATCTCTGAAACTTCATCTGCGTGTTTCACCTGTGTTACCTGTGGTCTCATTTAACAGGTCAAGGATCGACACATCGCACACATAAATAAATTTAGTCTTTGATGGGAGACTTTATCATCATCATCATCATCATTATATGATAGTTCAAGATGGGAGGAGCTGGTTACTGACCGAGACCATTAGCACAGCAACATCAACCTAATGGCCACTCACTTCTAGATAAAGCATTTGGCAGATGAAGCCGGAAAGAGAAAGTGGAAAAAGAAAACGGAAAGAAACCCAAGTGTTCAGGCTACTCTCTCCCCTATGCAATTTTTTAGGGACAGATCTGTTGTTCAAGAATTAGACTCTTAAGACACCTCAAAACCCATCAATAAACCATGATTGTTAACATCTTCAAATCAAGCAATCATTCATTTCTACTACTACTGGCCTTCATACTTTGCCTTCAGGTAGATGCTGACTCTGAGTATGTTCTAAAAATTTCTAGGTGCCCTCCTGCTTCTCACAAAAAGAAGACAGGCTAGGTGAAATGGCTCAGGTTCCCAACGTCACCGATTAAAATCTTAAATCACTGAGACCAGGAGCGCATGAAAATGTCTGAAAAGCTGAAAGGGGGCATAGATGGAAGCACTGAGTTTCCCATAAGGACAATTACTCATTAATACTGTTGTTTCTCTGCTTTCACGCTATCGTGATAATATTTAATGAATTATTAGCATTCCACGAGATTTTTTTTTTCTTACTGCATTTACTATCACTGTGAACAAGCACCTATCACTGAACCACAAACAACTCTTCCTCTCTTCCCCTGCCCGCCGGGCACCCTCCCTGCCACTCCCGAAAGCCTGTGAGGCTGGCAGCGTGCGCAGCACCCCCTCGCCCGCCTACGACTGTGAAGCTAGCAAGCCGAGGCAGCTGTTAAAAATGAAAATATAATCACATAAGGGGTTATCAGCTTTATGAATTGAGGGATCTTGACACTACTTGACATTCATTCTCAATTAGGAAGTTCAGGTTTATCTCTTCGCAGAACGGTCCTCCAGAGCACCTGAAGTAAATGAGCACAGGCTGTGCATCCCGAGTCCTGGGCTTCAAAGGGACCTGGGTCATCCAGCAGAGCACTAGGCATTAAATTATATCTGACAGCAGCCACAGGCTATTAGAGAAAAAAAAAAACAAAAACCCTCCTCCAGCTTTTAGATGTTTATCTTTGAAGAAAAGCACTCACTTCTTTATTGCTGTCATAAAGCGTGTTCTAATGATACCGCCAGCCATTTGACCTAGAGTGGCAGGCGGTAGCAGGGCACTGAACGCGTTAATTGCCTCCGTTCACACTTCTCTCCTCCGCCGCTCGAGGTGGGTTTGTACTGGACGCCAGATTAAGATTAAATGACTTCTCAGACGGGAAAACTATCGAATAAGCCGTCCGCGGGAGAACGCCTGGCTCTGTACATAAAAAGAAGGTATACACAGTGTGATGAACTCTGTCTGGACATAAATGGTGAAAGCAATTGTATAATTAATGAGTTTTAGGGCAATCTGTTGCCATTTGAAGAACAGATCCTCGGGGTTTGGCCCTCAGGGACCTATTTTTAGTGCTCCGAGTTTATCCATTTTTTTTAATGCATTCCTCTCTTCATGTGGCCTAAGGTTCTCACTGGCACCAGGCATAATTGTGTTTATACTATTTCTAACCATTTTGGTTAGCTCTCTGTTGCAAGGTAGTTGTCTTCTGTAGAACATCAGACAAATTCTGATGCTGGGAGGGAACTACGGCGTCTGAAGATAGGGAGGTCCGATATGAAGAGTCCGATAGAAGAGCAGTTCTGCAAAGACATTGGCACTGGTTTTCCCCAAAGCAGGCGTTTGTTTGCCTAAAATCTATTGTGGGGTCATGCACTGTTTGTGGCTCTGAAAGTCTTACATTTCATGGTAAACAATTATAACTAATACCATAGAGCTTGACGTGATAGCACGTTTTATACATACAGCATACTCTCTGATACAATATTAATTGGACATCTTTACATTTTTAATATGGGACTGCATTTAGAGCAATTTCCAAATGTTGGTCCCCTCTTGAACAGTTTTGATTGTAGGGAACAATGTAGACCAGTGATGACCTACATCCATGTGCCCAGGGGCCAGCTAACTTGTTTGCAATGTTATCGATGGTAGCAATCAGTACTTTAGTAGAGGATATTTGATTCTTCAGCATACACAAGGAGAAAATGAATGTAAATTGATGCCTAATTATAGCTTAAGTTACACAGAATTAGAGAGAAAGCAAGAGGTTTTTTAGTTTCTAAGACAGCTGTGAACCGCAATCATTTTTCTTCATTACAGGTATCAGTGTGGCATGTATCTGAGTTATAAAGTCAATTTGTTACTTATCCGTGCTGAAACTGAAAATTAAGTGACTGACTTTACTGCTTAAGTGAGTATGCCTTTACGTTTCACCTTACGACCCAAGAACTAGCATGTGAGGATATATGTACCACTGCTTTCTCAAGGCCATGCATTAAAACACAAGAGGTTTTGGAGTAAAACAGTAACTAATTATTTTCACAATCAGAAAATGAAGACAATCCAAATTGCAATATTTAATTTCCTGGAGTAATTCTCCACATATCTCACTTGATGGAAGAATGTGCTGGTCCTAAACCCAGGGGAATCTCAATCTCAATGAAAAAAAAAAAAAGACAAAAGCTGTGTACTACAGTGCATTCTCACCAGGGAGTCAAAACAGTCATTTGGTGACAGTTCAGGTTCAATTGCAACTGTAGTGGATCAGGTTTGGTTCCAGTTCAGACCAATAAACATTCAGCAAACATTACCCAACAAGTTATGTTCCAACTAATCAACCCGTACGGTGATATCTTTTTATTGGGCTAATTTAGTACCTTTCCTTGACTAGTTTACAGGAGCTATATAGTCCCTTCATCAAAGCTAGACATGTAATGCATTAAGTTAGTCCACTAAAGAAAGTATCACCTTATAATATTTTTTTTGTTTGTTAACCTTTAGTTTCACACATTCAACTTGTCTAACACAGCAACCACACTACTTTATCCATGGCTCACATGAGAACATTTAAATATAAAGGCACATTATAATATGTATAATGATCATTTGCAAAGTGGGACAGAGCAAGCTAACATGTCTAAATCTGTTTCAACTAGTGTCTGCCATAAGTAGCATGAAGCATACATAAATCAAAATAAATAATTCTAAGTATTTGCTAATACATTTGAATACATTTTGAATATTTTATTCAAAATTTTCCATATAACCTTGAGACAATTCAACTCTTCATTTTCACAATACCCAGCCCCCCCCCCCCCCCTACCCTCATCCTCCTCCACCACCCATCCCTTTCAATACTCAGACCAACAGCATGGTATTATCAGTTCAACCAGGTAGAATTTTCCTATCATTGTGCAGGTCTTCATTCATCCAAATTTGAATTGCATTTGAACATCTCATGGAAGTGACTGTAGGTAAGGGAACCAAATTTTCCAAAACTTCTGCCTTGCTCCATCCGTATGAAGACTCCAAGTTCTGTGGTATACCAGGCCATCAGAGTCCAAACATGTTCTCAAGATACTTCGCCTATCTAGCATCAAGCTCTTCAATATGAACAACATTACAAATTGATCACAGCCCACTATTTCAATTGTATAACCAAGTACACATAGAACAGGATTGGCAAGTGTCTGCATTTTTAACAAGACCGATAAAAATTTCAGTTCTATTCCCCAGAAGCTTTGAACTCTTGGGAATAACCATAGTCCATGATATAACGAAGCATTCAGCACTCCACATTTTAAACAAGCAGCTGAAGAGAAAAGATTAGCTTTATAGGTTCTATATGCAGAAAAATATAAACGATATATCACTTTCATTTGCTATTCTCTCAACATCGGACTCAGTAGTCTTAAAAGACATATTTAAACAGACCATCAATTGATCATCAGTAATTTCTACATTCATATTTTTACTCCATGCATCTGCCAGTACTAACGGAATGTACAAATTTGTAAAACATAGACAGTGAATGCTTACCCATCTTCTAAATCTGTATTAGTCTTTAAAAAGCCCCAGAAGTATAGTGATTGGAAGTCAATCCAAATTTAGCTTTTATATAACTCACAATTTACATATAAGCCAAGAAATTTGACTTAATCATTCCTAAGTGACTCTGACAATACTCAAATAAGTATGGTTTAAAGGATCTTAAGTCAATATATTTTTGTAATATATCAATCCCTCCTAAGACCAATTCTTTAAAGACTTTGCTAGAACTTCCCGTTGCAATATCTTAATTGCCCAATATTGGTAACCAACTAGATGCATCCTATAACAGTGATAACATACCCTTAATAGATCTCCAGGCATGCCTCATTGTGGAGACCAGTAAGGAATTACATGTGAAAAATATTGCTCGCCCCATCCGGCCCACACACAAACCTGCTCACCTCGCTAACGCCTCTGCAGGTCACGGGTCGGCCTCCCCAGCAGCAGCCATGAGCTCCTCCAGGCCTCGGCGTCCCGTGGCCTGGGTCCCCGGGCCTTCCACTGCGCACCAAGCCTCACACTGAAGCTTGGCGTCCTCATTGGCATTGGCCATGCCCCTACACGCATGGACACGGACCACCCAGCCTCTTGTAGGGCCAGGGGAGGGTCTTAGCTCCGCAGCGCCCTGATTGAACGTGCTTCATAAGGAAGTTCCTGCCTGCACTTCCTTGCCTTGGCAATCGTGTCAGCATTGCATGTGTACTAGTTTGCCTCTGCGTTCACAGTCTTGTTCCAGCCTTGTTCCAGCATCCTTCTGTTCCAGTGTCCGTCTGTCTCATCTCCCCAGGTAGTACCCTTGAACTGTCTCTCTGGTACTGACCTTAGCCTGTTCCTCGACTACTCTGTCTGCTGCCAGGATCCTGACCTCTGCCTGCCTAGTGACCTCGTCTGACCTCTGGAACCTGACCTCTACCTCGTTGACCACGATTTCTGATTCTGGCTCTGTCCCTTGCCTTGTCATTGCCTACACTGTTCTGGTCTTCCTTGCTTCATCAGATCCACAGCCTCGAGTCTGACTGTGCTCCCTTGCTATCCATGGGCACGCCTATCTACTACCTCTCCAGGAGACCCTGCAAGGCCCACCTAAGTCCAAGCGGCCCGGGTCCCTAAGGGCTCCTCCTGGGGGCACCGCAGGCTTCCAGTGGTGAAGCTCATCCTAGCCTCTGTCTCCTCCAGTGCTCCACCCCCTGGGGGCAGGTACTTCCTGGTCCGTACCAGGGAGCAGTTCTCCACTGCCCCAGGACAAGGGTCTACCACCGGAGCACAACAAAAACAGATAAATCCCCATTTTTAGGTTGTAAACACAGATCAACATTAGGGAATAAACATTTTTCCATTATAGTTATCTGAATAATGATTAGACTGCCATAACCGATCTCCCAATGGCCTCATTAAAAATGCTAAATTATAGAACTTGATGTTCAGGAAACCCCAGCCCACCTCAACCTTTGGCATAAACATTTTTGCCAGAGATAGGCTAGGTTTTTTCTCTTTCCATAAAAATCTAGAACAAATGCTATTAATTTATATAATATCTAGTTTTCTTATCCAAATTAAACCACTTAGCCGGACAGTTCTCTGCCCAATTTTGCGGTATAGAAATCATTTTAAATAAAATAAATAAAATAAATAAATCAGGAGCATTTGTAAGATATATAATAACTTTGGCAAAATCACCAGCTTAATAAGTGCCACATGCCCAATTAGCAAAATAGGGAAATTCATCCAACTCTGGTTCTTCTGCTGAAAGATCTGGATTATTTTAGGGATATTAGAATGATATCAGTGGTCAAGGATCTATGAACATACACTCCTAGATACTTTATCATGTCTCCAGCCCAATGTAATGGAAAATTAGGCCTTGTAGTGTCCCCATAAGATCTAAAGCCTCAGATTTCTTTAAGTTGATCTTTAAGCCCGAAAAGCTCCCATAGGTATTAAAAAGAGATAAGAAATCTTTAAGTCACTTTTTTTGCATCTGGGAGAAATAGCAATATGTCATTAGCAAAAAGCATAGCTTTAGGCAGAGTTGGGCCACAAATTGGTGCAGACCTGTCCAGTTGTCCCTCCGAGTTTATTATTAGAGGCTCTAAAGTTAGAATAAACAACAACGGGGACAGCAGGCAACCCTGCCTAGTTCCTCCAGATAAGGTATTATTGGCTTTTATTCTGGCCTCTGGATTTGAGTATTATATTCTAATTGCCATAGAAAAACTTCCTGTAAATCCAAATGCGATTAACACATTTTCCAAAAAAGTCAAAGAAACTCGCTTTTTCAGCATCAAGTCCTATTAATAGGGAGTCCTTATACCCAAGCCTCTTATTAAGTTCTAACCAGGCCAACACTCTTCGCACATTAATACTAGACTTCTGCCCTTTAACAAACCCCACCTGCCCAATAGAGAATATGCCTGGTAGTGTGCCTTTCAGCCCATTGGCCAAAACTTTTGACAAAACCACACACACACTCTTGTTCTAAGTGTGGGCATCTTTTTCTGAAAGAAATAGATACATACATACACACACTGTGTGTCTCTTAGACACATATATCCAACTATTGTGCTACTGCTCATGTGCTCAGTGAGTGCTCCTGCTCCAGCACTGTTGCATCATTATGTAAAGTTCTTGATTACTGCCAACTTTTCTCCAGCCTGCAGCAGCCCCCTCCTTTTCCAATTCCCATCTCTTCTTGGCACCCCCACTTTCCAGGAGACTCACTGGCTCCACAGCCAACTGCCTGAATGAAGATTATTTTAGGGAGTTATTTTTAGTTTTTCATTAGACATTGTGGGGTAGATTTTCAAAGGGATACGCGCGTACCCCCCGAAAACCTACCCCAAACCCCACCTGTGCGCGCCGAGCCTATTTTGCATAGGCTCGGCAGCATGCGAAGCCCCAGGACGCGCGTAAGTCCCGGGGCTTGCAAAAGGGAGCGGTCGGGGGCGGTTAGGGATCGGGGGCATGTCCGGGGGCGTGTTGTCGGTCCGGGGGCATGGCCGAGTGCCCCAACACAGCGGCCTGTGTCGGGGCTTGCCGCACCAGCGCGCGTAAGTTACTACTGCCTGGAGGCAGTAGTAACTTCTCCGATAAAGGTAGGGGGGGGGTCTAGATAGGGCCGGGGAGGGGGGTTAGGTAGGGGAAGGGAAGGGAAGGTGCGGGGGGGGTAGGAAAAAAGTTCCCTCCGAGGCCGCTCTGATTTCGGAGCGGCCTCGGAGGGAACGGGCAGCGCGCACAGGGCTCAGTGCGCGCAAGTTGCACAAATGTGCACCCCCTTGCGCGCGCCGACCCCGGATTTTATAAGATACGCGCGGCTACGCATGTATCTTATAAAATTCAGCGTACTTTTGTTCGCGCCTGGTGCGCAAACAAAAGTGTGCGCGTATGTTTTTAAAATCTACCTCTGTATGCAAAGGTTGATAGTGGCAATCAACAATAATTGATAAATGTGGATCTATTTATCTATCTATATCTATCCATTTATAGATAGATAGAAAGAAAGAGAGAGAGAGAGCACAGCTCAGCATAAGATGTTTTTAAATTGCACCTGTATTTATCTTCTTCTTCTTTTCTTGTTCAGTAACAGGCACTGAGATAAGAGCAAGGAACACATTTGTTATTCTAAAAGATAAGGCTGGTAAAGGCCTGAGTTTGAATCTTTTGGGAATCAGGCACTGCCTGACAGGAATTACCGCAGTCTTTAATTGGTATAGCTTAATGAGTTGCAGCTGGCCTAGCTAATGGCAGAGCTATGGGCACAAGTCAAAACATCTAACTTGCAGACACTGGATTAGAGCCAGAGGATGAGATATAAGAGAAGCTGCATGTGACAGTGTTCTTTGAATGAGTCATAGACAAAGAGCGAGTAGCTGGTTTGTGGAGTTCTCAGCATCAAACAGCCTTTCATGTTTTTATGAAGATACTTTCCTCATAGGCCTTCCTTTCTATGAGATGGTATTTCCTGTATAAACTCTTTTCTTTATTTATATCTGTGTTATTGCAATAACTAATTGTCTTGATTAATCTATGTATTACTTATGGTGATGCTGTGTGCTTATTACTTATATTTACTTTTGATATTGTCTTTGGTGACTGTACAATCAACTATTCATTATATTTAGTAAACTAAGTTTTTTGCTTTTATAAAATTGTGTGTCGTGTGTTCTATGACATAATATAACACCACTCAGCTCACCTTACACACTGCCCCTCTCAGAGCTCAGCCCAGCCACTTCAGACAGAAGCCTCACCAGCACTGCTCAGGTACTTCTTCCTGGCTCACCAGCTTTCTTTCTGTGACTGTAGTTTGCCTTCACCTCTCCATGCCACCCACCCCACTGCCATCCCTCTAGTGCATTCTTATTAACTGTGTGCTGCACAGAGTGTGATGCTTTCATGGTTCCACAGCCTCTGCTCACTTACTCCAGGAGGGACCAGAAGTAATCTATGCTGTTCCTCTGGAGCTAGCATTTTAAAAAATTAAGCCATTGCCAATTCTAGGGAGAACAACTGACCTAAAGCAGCACAGCTCTACATGGAATCCTGTTTTTCCATGTGAAACTAGTGCAGCCAGAGCTGGCGTGAGACTGAGGTGCACTCTCCTGGCCAGGCCCTCTCCACATACAATTAAAAATGATGCATTTAGAATAACAGATTTTACATGTAAAATGACATTTTTCTGAGGTAAAATATTACTTACAATATGAATATTTTGGGCCAGATTTTGTAACCTGCGCAACCCGGCACTCACAAATCTATGCCCGATTTTATAATATGCGTGTGCAGCCGCGCACATGTTATAAAATCCAGGGTTAGCGCACGCAAGTGGGTGCACACTTGTGCACGCCGAGCCCTAGGAGAGCCCCGATGGCTTTCCCCATTCCCTCCGAGGGCGAGTTGCTGAGCTGTAGAGAGAGACTATAGGTAGTGAGTAGACAGAGTATGCTGGATACATAACCAGTAGTGGATGATACACTCACAATGGTAGATGTCTGTAAGAGAGTCTTCAGTACTCAGGAACAGGAGCCACAGGCGAGTACTGGTTCCTGTAAACAGTCTGAAATAGGAACTCACAATAACTGTGGTTGAGATGGCTTCTGGAATAGAAGAGAGTTGAGGAGAGTTGAGGAACATAGGCCCTCGTGGCGCGAGTACAGGTTCCTATCTGGAATCTGTAATAGCAATCCATAAGATATAGGTGTGTGATATCTTCTGAGAAAGAAGAGAGTTTGTGAAGGGTTTTAGGAACATGGGCCCTCGTGGAGCGAGTACCGGTTCCTATCTGCAATCTGCAATAACTCACGATCTCCATACCTGTGATAACGTCTTATCAGAAAGGAGTCTTTGGGATTAGGAGCATAGGCCCTCATGGAGCGAGTACCGGTTCCTATCTGAATAGAACTCACAGTGTTCACGTCTGTGATCGCTTCCAGGCAATAGGAGTCTTCTGAGTCTTCAGGAATGTTCCAATAATTAGAAAAATAGTCCAAATGCCTGTAACTAAAAACTCACCTGAGCTAAAAAAATTCTAACTTATCCCTATCAATTAAAAAGCAGAATGAAAATACAAACAAAAAAACAAACTTTGAAATGTCTGTATGCTAATGCCAGAAGTCTAAGAAGTAAGATGGGAGAATTAGAATGTATAGCAGTGAATGATGACATAGACTTAATTGGCATCTCAGAGACATGGTGGAAAGAGGATAACCAATGGGACAGTGCTATACCGGGGTACAAATTATATCTCAATGACAGAGAGGAGCACCCGGGAGGAGGTGTGGCGCTTTATGTCCGGGATGGCATAGAGTCCAACAGGATAAACATCCTGCATGAGACTAAATACAAAATTGAATCTTTATGGGTAGAAATCCCTTGTGTGTCGGGGAAGACTATAGTGATAGGGGTATACTACCGTCCATCTGGTCAAGATGGTGAGACAGACAGTGAAATGGTAAGTGAAAATAGGGAAGCTAACCAAATTGGTAGTGCAGTAATAATGGGAGACTTCAATTACCAAAAATACCAGAAGCACCTTGCACATCAGGTAATCCACAAAGTCACAAGTGCAAGTAAAGACATCAAGTCCCATTCACGTAAAGTAATAATTTATTAACCACGAATAGAATTTATATCATAATTTAAATCGGCAACTCCATATCAGTAGTAACAAGCATGTAGTTTTCTATGTCCCCCGACACGGTCCCGTGTTTCGCGGAGGCTGCATCGGGAGGGACCCAAGGAAATCATTCATATCTAGAAAGTGATATAATATAGTATAAGAAACGGAACAAATACTGCCAAACAGGTAATATCTTTAAAGTACACGTACCCATTCCATTCTTCTCAGGAGCGCGCTCACCCTGTAGTCTGACAGCCATTTAAAAGGGCAGAAAAGGCGCGGAAAACAAACTCTCGCGAGATATAACAATCAGCAGGCACCTGTCAATAGAGACTACCAGGGTGTTTAATAGAAAAGGTGCCATTCAATATCTTTATTGAGGCCAGAAGGGGCTACTGTGTTTAGGGTATGGATCCATCGCTGCTCCCTCCGACCCAACGCACCGGAGAAATCTCCTCCCCTTAAAGGCGGCGAGACTACCTCCAATACGGAGTAAGAGAGAGAGTCGATGGAATGTTCTGCTTGAAGCCAGTGGGACACCAGAGGTTCATCAATCCTGGAGGATCTTATATTCGAACAGTGTTCAATCACCCGTGTCTTTATCATTCGGGATGTTTTCCCCACGTATAGCAATGAACAGGGGCAACTTATCACATAGATCACTCCTTTTGTGCAGCAATTGGATTGAGAATATAATTTGAACACACGTCCTGTCACCGGGTGTATAAAAGAGCTAGCCCGTTGTGTATGCCTGCACATAGTGCAGTGACCGCACGGGGAATGTTGTCCGTTTGTTTTATCCAAAAATTGTGTCCCTGATGCTGTATGCACTAAACGGTCCATACCGTTTAGTGCATACAGCACTGTGTTTAGGGATCCATACCCTAAACACAGTAGCCCCTTCTGGCCTCAATAAAGATATTGAATGGCACCTTTTCTATTAAACACCCTGGTAGTCTCTATTGACAGGTGCCTGCTGATTGTTATATCTCGCGAGAGTTTGTTTTCCGCGCCTTTTCTGCCCTTTTAAATGGCTGTCAGACTACAGGGTGAGCGCGTTCCTGAGAAGAATGGAATGGGTACGTGTACTTTAAAGATATTACCTGTTTGGCAGTATTTGTTCCGTTTCTTATACTATATTATATCACTTTCTAGATATGAATGATTTCCTTGGGTCCCTCCCGATGCAGCCTCCGCGAAACACGGGACCGTGTCGGGGGACATAGAAAACTACATGCTTGTTACTACTGATATGGAGTTGCCGATTTAAATTATGATATAAATTCTATTCGTGGTTAATAAATTATTACTTTACGTGAATGGGACTTGATGTCTTTACTTGCACTTGTGACTTTGTAGACTTCAATTACCCCAATATTGACTGGGTAAATGTATCATCGGGACATGCTAGAGAGATAACGTTCCTGGATGGAATAAATGATAGCTTTATGGAGCAATTGGTTCAGGAACCAACGAGAGAGGGAGCAATTTTAGATCTAATTCTCAGTGGAGCACAGGACTTGGTGAGAGAGGTAACGGTGGTGGGGCCGCTTGGCAATAGTGATCATAATATGATCAAATTTGATTTAATGACTGGAAGAGGAACAGTGTGCAAATCCAAGGCTCTCGTGCTAAACTTTCAAAAGGGAAACTTTGATAAAATGAGAAAAATTGTTAGAAAAAAACTGAAAGGAGCAGCTACAAAAGTAAAAAATGTCCAAGAGACGTGGTCATTGTTAAAAAATACCATTCTAGAAGCACAGTCTAGATGTATTCTACACATTAAGAAAGGTGGAAAGAAGGCAAAACGATTACCAGCATGGTTAAAAGGAGAAGTGAAAGAAGCTATTTTATCCAAAAGATCTTAAAAAATTGGAAGAAGGAACCAACAGAAGAAAATAGGATAAAGCATAAACGTTGGCACGTTAAATGTAAGACATTGATAAGACAGGCTAAGAGAGAATTTGAAAAGAAGTTGGCAGAGGAGGCAAAAACTCACAGTAAAATCTTTTTTAAATATATCCGAAGCAGAAAGCCTGTGAGGGAGTCAGTTGGACCGTTAGATGATCGAGGGGGTTAAAGGGGCACTTAGAGATGATAAGGCCATCGAGGAAAGATTAAATGATTTCTTTGCTTCGGTGTTTACTGAAGAGGATGTTGGGGAGGTACCCGTAATGGAGAAAGTTTTCATGGGTAATGATTCAGATGGACTAAATCAAATCACGGTGAACCTAGAAGATGTGGTAGGCCTCATTGACAAACTGAAGAGTAGTAAATCACCTGGACCAGATGGTATACACCCCAGAGTTCTGAAGGAACTAAAAAATGAAATTTCAGACCTATTAGTAAAAATTTGTAACCTATCATTAAAATCATCCATTGTACCTGAAGACTGGAGGATAGCAAATGTAACCCCAATATTTAAAAAGGGCTCCAGGGGCGATCCGGGAAACTACAGACCGGTTAGCCTGACTTCAGTGCCAGGAAAAATAGTGGAAAGTGTTCTAAACATCAAAATCACAGCACATATAGAAAGACATGGTTTAATGGAACAAAGTCAGCATGGCTTTACCCAAGGCAAGTCTTGCCTCACAAATCTGCTTCACTTTTTTGAAGGAGTTAATAAACATGTGGATAAAGGTGAACCTGTAGATGTAGTATACTTGGATTTTCAGAAGGCTTTTGACAAGGTTCCTCATGAGAGGCTTCTAGGAAAAGTAAAAAGTCATGGGATAGGTGGTGATGTCCTTTTGTGGATTGCAAACTGGCTAAAAGACAGGAAACAGAAAGTAGGGTTAATTGGACAATTTTCTCAATGGAAGGGAGTGGACAGTGGAGCGCCTCAGGGATCTGTATTGGGACCCTTACTTGCTAACTCGATTCGTAGTTGCAAGCAAAGACCTTTTATGTTGGAAGCAGATTACATCACTATGGGGGGACGCCCCCGAGGTTCGCGCCCTTGCCGGTACAAGTCTGGAGCACGCGCACGCGTGCACCCTTACATCATCAGGAACATGGTGGATCCATAGCGTCAAGCCAGCCCAGGGATTCCGGGACACAGGGGCAGAGAGAAGCTGCGGCAGCATCTGTCCATCAGAGCCGAAGAGAGTCGCCACAAAGGTAGAGGGTGGAGTGAGGGCGAAAATAGGCACGAACGCAACAGATAGACCAGGGTAAATTGACAAACCAAAGAGTAGCAAATCACCTGGTCCAGATGGTATACAACCCATAGTGCTGAAAAAACTGAAAAATGAACTCACAGACCTCCTGTTAATAATCTGTAAACTATCATTAAAATCAGCCACAGTACCTGAAGACTGGAGAATGGACAGTATAATCCCGGTTTTTAAAAAGGGATCCAGGGATAATCAAGGAAATTACAAACTGGTAAGCCTGATATCAGTGCTGGGAAAAATGGTTGAAACCATTCTAAAGAATAAAATTACTGAACATATAGACATAGTTTAATGGACAAAGTCAACATGGATTTATCCAAGAGGAGTTTTGCCACACCAATTTGCTACATTTTTTTTGAAGATGTGAATAAACATGTGGATAAAAGTGAGCCAGCTGATATTTTCAGAAAGCATTTGACAAAGTACCTCATGAGACACTTGTGAGTGTTAGGTGCCACGGGTGGCTGTGGTTGGCCCCTCCTACCTCCGCCTGGGCGTCGGCAGCCGAGCTGCAGCAGGGAGTCATTCCCGCTGCAGGCCTCTGGCCTTCTCCTCCCTTGCAATTCCTACCGAGGGCTCAGCGCAGCCCTCCTCGATGGATGGGAGGCTTCCCGGTCCTCTTCTTCGTGGCATCGGGCTGCAGACCTCCGCTGCCACAGCCCACATCAGGCAGGACACTCCCTAGATGCCTGGACATGCCCCCAGAGCCATTCTTAAAGGGGCAGGCCACTTTTACTCAGCCCAGCCTCTCAGATGACGTCAGGATCGAGGTACTACTTAAGGAACCCTCCTCTTCCTGTTCCTCGACTTGGCAACGAGTCTGCTTGCTTTGGTAAGCCTGCCTGTGCCTCTGGTGGTCTTGTTCCTGCTTCTTGAGTCCTGTTCCTGCCTTTCCGAATCCTGCCCTCTGAGTCCTGTTCCCTTCCTTCCGTGTCCTGTTCCTGTCATCCCCTCTGCAGCTCCTGGACTGATCCTCTGGCTGCTGACATCGGACCAGCGATTGACGACTCTCTGGCTTCTGATCTCGGACTGGCGATTGGTGACTCTCTGGCTTCTGACCTCGGACTGGCGGTTGGCGATTCTCTGGCTTCTGATCCTGGACCGAACTTCAACGAACCTTCCATCTTCTCAAGGGCCCACCTAAGTCCAGCCGGCCCCACGCACCCAAGGGCTCAACCTGGGGGGAACAGGGCTGGTATTGGTGAAGATCCAGTTGGCCCTTGCCTTCGTTCAGCCTCGCCTCCTGACAGGAGAACCTGTGCGAGTTCACTTCCTCAGGTAGTGCCAACTCCCCCTCGGGCAAAGGGTCCACATCTCCTCGGCCCTCACTACAGCTTGCCAAGTCCATGGACCCAGCAGAGGCCTCGGCTCATCAGGCCATTTCAGGTATGGCCCAATGGATATCTTGGATCAACAGAAGACTCTGGATTCTCTCGTCTCTGCAGTTGAAAGCTTGAACCGCCGGTTTGATGCCATCGGCCCCATGGATCCTGCCTTGCCGTCAGTACCAGTGGCTGTATCAGCGACCTCTGGTGTCTGTCCGGAGATTCCTCTACCTGTTCTTCCTTGCTCCTCAGGCGCATCCCGCTCCTGTAGGGGCTTCATCAACCAGTGCAACATGCACTCCCGCTTACAGCCTACCCTCTTTCCTGATGATGTTACTAAAACAACGTACATCTTGTCTCTTCTCGAAGGGAAGGCACTAGCCTGGGCATCTCCCTTGTGGGAGCGTGATGACCCTGTGTTACGTGACTTGAGAGAATTTTGGGATCTCTTCCGCATCGTCTTTGACGACCCCACTCACCAGGCGACCTCCGGAACGACTCTCCTCCATTTGCACCAGGGCTCCCTGACTCTCGCCGAATACGTAATCGAGTTCCAAACACTATCCTCGGAACTTGGAAGGGAGTACGACTGCTTGAGGACCATCTTACTTGAGGGGCTCAACTCAAGAATTAAGGATGAACTCGCAGCTCGCGAATTACCAAGGTCCTTGAACTCCCTCATTGACTTGACCGGACGTATAGACAGATGCCTTCAAGAACACTCCCAAGAAGTTCAGCTCTCCAAGAAAACATCCAGTACCTTCAGATGCCCTCGAAGTTCACCATCTCCAAAGGTCAAACCAGGTCCCTCAGGGGCGCCAGCTGAGGAGCCCATGCAATTGGGCCGAGGTAAACTCTCCTCTCAGGAACGCCGTAGATGTATGCAAGGTGGACTTTGTCTTTACTGTGGTGCTGCTGGCACCTCCTGGCATCTTGCCCGGTGTGTCCGGGAAACTCCTAGGATCCTCCTTCAGATCCTAGGATCCTCCTTCAGATCCTAGGATCTGAAGGAGGACTCTTCCTGTGCCTGGCATCACCCGTACCTCGACTGACTCTGCCGGTCAAGCTGACTACAGGAGACCATGAATTCCACACTCTTGCCCTGGTGGACTCGGGAGCCGGGGGTAACTTCATCATGAAGTGTTTGGTGGAACACCTCAGGATTCCACTCGTCCGCACCCAGGTTCCATTGGTCCTCTTGTCCATTCAGGGCGAACCCCTCCCAGGTCGGGTTACCCACATCACCGCTCCCATCCAAGTCCACACCGGATTGCTTCATGTAGAACAGCTCTCCTTCCATGTCCTTGAAAGACCTATACAGCCCATCATGCTGGGACTCCTCTGGCTTCAAGTGCAGGGTGACGAGTGGAAGATGGCATTTAACACCAGAGACAGGCACTATGAATACCTAATTATGCCTTTTGGTCTTTGTAATGCACCAGCTATATTTCAAAACTTAATGAATGAAATTTTCCAGGACTTATTATATCAGTGCGTAGTCATCTACCTCGACAATATCTTAGTCTTCTCCAAGTCTCTCACTGCTTACCACCAACATGTCTCCCAGGTATTACAGTGCCTCAGAGAAAATCAACTCTACGCGAAACTCGAAAAATGCCTCTTTGAAAAAGAAGCCCTTCCCTTTCTGGGCTACATTGTTTCTGATTAAGGATTTCGCATGGATCCACAGAAACTCAAGGCCATTCAAGATTGGCCCCAACCGTCCGGACTGAAATCCCTACAGCGAGTTCAAGGTTTCTCTAATTACTACCTCTTCTTTATTTCCAACTATGCCTCCATCGTGGCACCGCTGACTGCTCTTACCCATAAAGGCATTGACCCCAAGCACTGGCCGCCTGAGGCTATAACCACCTTCCATCGCCTCAAGTAAGCATTTCTCCTGAAGCTTTGCCTTCGTCACCCTGACCCATGACGACCGTTTATCATTGAGGTGGACGCCTCAGCTGAAGGGGTTGGAGCCATTCTTAGCCAGCACTCTGAAATCAGACATTTCATCTCTGCTCCTTCCTCTCCCGTCATTTCTCTCCAGCAGAGTGTAACTATGCCATTGGCGATAAAGAGCACCTCGCCATCAAAATTGCCTTCGAGGAATGGCGTCCTTGGTTAGAGAGTGCACAACACCAGATTACGGTCTACACCGATCATAAGAATTTACAATATCTGCATCGGGCGCAACGACTCAACCCCGGCAAGCCCGTTGGGCTCTATTCTTTGCCAGATTCAACTTCCCGCTTTGATATCGCCCTGCTACCAAGAATTTGAAAGCCGATGTGCTCTCTCGAGCCTTTGACATCACAGATGTGTCCGAGCCTCCAAGCTTCATCATCGACCCTTCCCGGGTACTCCTGGCAGCTACTTCGCCCATTCCACCCGGGAAAACGTTCGTACCCCTAAGCCTACAAAATCAGGTTTTGGCTTGGGCCCATGACTCCCACAGCTCGGGACACCCGGGACAACACCGGACTCTCATCACACTCCATCGATATTTCTGGTGGCCTGGGATGCCTAAAGATGTTCGATCCTACGTAGAATCCTGCCACTCGTGTGCCCGCCACAAGAACGCCCCAGGGGCACCTCGGGGGCTGCTCCAACCCCTGCCAGTTCCCTTCATTATTGATTTACCCCCGTCCAAAGGCAAAGTTGTGTTTGAGGCATTGTGGACTTTTGGTCACTACAGTGATGACTCCGCCCACGGGGAGGAGCCTCGTGGGGAACTGTAGTGATAGGCTGAGAGACTGAACAGACACAGAATGGATGGAGGCTTTATTGTAGTGCTGGATAGATGAAGAAGGCAGGTAGGCACTGAGGTCTGCGAAGTGCCAATACGTTCAACGAGCCCAGGATGTAGATTCTCACTCAGATGATATCATAGGTAATAGCCCACAGTCCGGCAATGCTGTAGCTGGTGGGTGTTATAGGAGCACCGGGTCGTAGAGGTACAGGAAATAGGTGACTCCCTGGTGGTGGAATGAAGGGACCAATGGTCCGCGGTGCAGGATAGTGTGAGATAGGTACTCGCTCCACGAGGGCCTAAGTTCGATATCCTGTAAGGTAAAAGAAAGAGAAAGACCTTCCTACTTCCAGCCCAGGCATCAGCAGCTGCGCTATGGCGGGGAGTCACTTCCACCGCAGGCCTCTGGCCTTCTCCTCCCCTTGCAGTTCCAATGCCGTAGTTCTTCTCTGCTGGCGAGAAGGTCGGGAAAAGAATGAACAGGAGTGCAAGATCTTTGATTCACCAGTCTGGCTTAACATGGCCCCAGCACCTACATCAGAGGCATAGACTTCCACAATGAAAGGTCACCTAGGGTCAGGATGGCGAAGACATGGTTTGCTTTGAAAGGCATCTTTTAACTTCTGGAATGCGGTCACAGCTTTTGTAGACCAATTAGCGGTGTTGGCTCCCTTCTTAGTCGTTGCTGTTAATGGAACAGTCAGTGAAGAGTAATTTTTAATAAAGGTCCAGTAGTAGTTGGCAAATCCCGAAAATCGTCTTAGAGCTTTCAGACCAGTGGGTTGTGACCATTTTTGAATACTCTCAAGCTTCTGAGGGACCATTTGGAATCCCTTGTTTGAGACAATGTAACCCAAGAAAGGCACAGATTCTTTATGAAATTCACATTTGGCCAATTTGGCATACAGATGGTTCTCGCGAAGTCTCTGCAGAACTCTTTTGACATCTTCTTGGTGGGATTGCAGGTCCTGAGAAAATATCAGGATGTTATCTAAGTAGACAACGACACATTGGTAGAGTAAGTCACGCAAAATATCATTCATCAAGTTCTGGAAGACAGCCGAGGCATTGCACAAGCCGAAGGGCATCACCAGGTATTCAAA
The DNA here is from genome assembly GCF_901001135.1 of Rhinatrema bivittatum. Classification (NCBI taxonomy): domain Eukaryota; kingdom Metazoa; phylum Chordata; class Amphibia; order Gymnophiona; family Rhinatrematidae; genus Rhinatrema; species Rhinatrema bivittatum. The sequence goes on from NC_042615.1 coordinate 549,127,621, forward strand.
GTGTCCACCCCGGGTATTAAACGCAGTCTTCCATTCATCGCCAGAGCGAATGCGAAATAAATTATATGCTCCTTTGAGATCAAGCTTGGAGAATATCTTGGCTCCCGTAACCTATCAAATAGCTCTGAGATAAATGGTAAAGGATAGCGGTCCTTTATAGTGATCTCATTCAGACCTCTGTAGTCAATGCACGGACATAACATTCTGTCCTTTTTTCCTACGAAGAAGAATCCTGCTCCAGCAGGAGACTTAGAGGGTCTTATGAAGCCTTTCTGGAGATTCTCCTGGATGAAATCCGACATCGCTGTACTCTCCACCACAGAAAGGGGGTAGACCCTTCCTTTGGGTGGCTCAGTATTGGGCTTCAAGTTAATTGTACAGTCGTAGGATCTGTGTGGTGGTAACACATCAGTGGCTTCTTTTGAGAATACATCTTGATAAGATGCATATTGAGGCGGCAACCCAGGCAACAATGGGGTAGTTGGCTTGCCTAGTATTGGAGAGACTTCCATTAAGCATTTGCCATGACAGTCTGGAGCCCAACATGAAAGTTCCAAGGTGGTCCAATTGAATTGTGGCATGTATATCTGTAGCCATGGTAACCCAAGTACCACAGGATGCATGGCCTTCTCTAACACAAAGAAAGAAATAGTCTCTGTATGAAGAGCACTAGTACATAAGCTCACTGGCTCAGTAAGCAGGGTTAATTCACCCGGTAAGGGCTCTCCAAGAATAGAGGACAGTAGTAATGGAGACGTCATGGTAGTGGTAGGGATCCACAAATGTTCCAACATGCAAGTAAATTATTGTTTGGATTTCAACATTAATGTTCTCTATAACATCAAGGTAACAACTACCTGAAAGCATAATGATCCTACTTTTCCTGCTTTATAATAGTTCCCTGTGCTGGTGGGAAACCAGGACGAGGGAGGGGGGGGTCATGTGACACCTGCAAAGTGAATGAACACATCTACCCTCTCTTACAATCCAAAATTCTAATTGCAATTTTTGGCTCTGGCTTACATGAAAAAAAGAATCAATATACTACAAAAATTAAGGTGATACTTTTTATTGCACAAAAATACATTTCTTGACTAGTTTTTGGAATTTATACTTCCTTCATCAGATACAAAAATAAGCAGGCTTTCTGATAGAAATCAATCTCCCCAGACTTTGCACATAGGATTAATTCTGACAAAATGTCCCACTCTTATCTTCTGATTTAAAGGAAGCTATTATATGTCTACCCAATAAAAACTTACTATGGAAAAGCTGGACTGAATGGTGAACTCTTACTTGGATGGGTCCATTACTGAATAGAAAGCAAGCTTCAAGCCCTGTCTGGCTTGCCCATTCTTACATGTAATCACAGGTGCCAGCTCTGTGGGAGCAGTGTGTACATGAGCAAACTCCTTTATTATGTCCAAGGAGGGGTAATTTGTATTGCATTTAGCATCCTCAATCATTTTGAAACATTGTTTCTGATGTGGTATAATGACACACAGGCAGACATTAGACAAGTGCATATGCTCTCATCCAATTGACACAGCAACTTTGTCATGTTCTCTTTCATGTTTGTAAATGTCTGTGTCTAAAATTAGAAACATAAAAAGAAATTTGGAAGAAGATTTCAGAGGACATCATAGCTGAGATAAGTTAAAACAACAAATTGACAATGTGTGTGGGCTTATGTTATCAAAGAATATGGTAGCCAGCTCATCACATTGTTTATTTGGTCTATGCACTTTGACAACATCTCATAATATATCAGTCTTTTCAAATGGATAAATCTGTTTAAAATGGATTAGCCTACTCGGACCTCCATACAAGAAATAATTAGAGTGATGCAAATGCAAATGAGTTCTTTTTGTTACGCACAATATTCAAAGCAAATGCATGTATTACAAAGGACATTAATTTGTCCCGAAAGTATAAACTATCTCAGCAATGCAATATTCTTGTCGGTGCATGCTGCCATCTGCAGGAAATAAGAAAAAGCACATGCAGATAGAAACACTACTCTTCAATCGCCACAGAGAAAGCTCTGAAATGTTACTGTTTTCTCTTTAGGAAATGTTTTGCAAAGAACTTTTCCTTCCAAGTGAAATGAGAGAAAATATTCACAGTACAATTTGCTAGTAAGGTGTGTTTTGTGCAATTTTAATGAAAGACATCCATAAGATTGCAATGAAAGGACAAATGTGGCTGGCGAGAGATGTCAATCTGCTGGATGTTTATTGGAACATCCTATCTGCAGAAACAGATCTTGGATTTCCTTCAAGGAATGCCTCTTAAGCAAATGATAATAGAACCCATGAGGGATTGGCAATACTGGCTCTGGTACTTACAAATGAGAAAAGGCTTTCTAGTATCACAGTAGGTGGTTACCTGAGATCCAGTAATCAGCAGTGTGGTTTAAAATATAAGTGCAAACATAGAAGCCAACTTTTGAAAAAAGATTGAGTGTACTGAACTCAACACAAATTACAGCACCCTCAGCAAAAAAAAACAAAAAAAAAAACTGAAGATAGAACATAGTGTGACTGACCAGCCTGTATCAATCAAGAGAGAAGCAGGTAATATGGACATAGGGAAGACTCATATGATCAAAACAAAAGCTAGAGGAGACTGAATGTCCCACTAGTCATTTTTCTCCCTAACCCCAACTCATCCCCACCAGTCTCCCCCTCCTGCTCCATTCCCTCCTCCTAGCCCATCTACACCACAGTCTCTTTCCCCAGCCTAACCTGTTACCACCACTGTATCTTACACCCCTTTCATCTCATTCTCCTAATCTTCTCTCCCCACTTTTTCTCTTAAGTCTCCTGATCCTACATAAACATACTTTAAATTTTATATATGAAGAGAGGAAATTTAATATCCCTTTTCCATCTCCATTCCCTACATCCCCTTAGCCTGCTCTGCTCCCCATTTCCCACTGAACGGCCCTTCTGCGTTCCCCTCCCAGTTCTTTCTCCACTGTCCAGCAGGTTCATACTCACCCCTCCTAAGTCAATGTGGAGAGCAGTAGGCAATTGGTAAATGTGAAGAACTTTGTCTTGTGACAGGTGGGAATAGTGGAACAAAGGTAATCGCCAATAAATGTGGAGCAATATGAATTGTATAAAGCTTAGCATAAGAAATTTAAACATAGTATTTTCACATGCTGTTTTTTAGTCTGCCTAGTAACAATTAAAAACAGAGACAGGAAAAGCTTCTGTAGGCAATCTGATAAGCTCAATGCCTAACTGTCTGGGAGACCTACAACAGGAACCACAGCTCAGGGAGTAAACTTGCTAAAAACCTGGAATCCTAGATAAATAACTGCAACTGCCTAAACTGGACTAGAGCCAGAAATTGTGGTATAACGGAAAGGCAAGTAACAGTCTCAGGCAGATCATCAGTGAGAGAGTGCCTCAGCCATTTTGTAGTGATCTCCAGGCCTGTGGTCTCCAGATCTTCCCAGATACATTGACAAATCTTTATGCATAGCTTCGTTACTGCAATATTGTTTGCCTTTGCTGATTTTTACAATATTTAGGAAACCAAGTATTTGCTTTTACAAATTTGTGTTTGTTAGGGATGTGCAGCAGGGACGGATTCATCCCATTCGGTATTCGTGGGGAGCCAAATCCGTTGCATCCGTTCTCGGGGGATCCCGATCCATTCATTAGTTACGTATGTATTCGTTTCCCAAAAAAAACCCCATCCCAACCCTTTAAATTTAAGTAACTACAATCCCCCACCCTCCTGACCCCCCCCCCCCCCAAGACTTACCAAAAGTCCCTGGTGGTCCAGCGGGCATCCTGGCACGATCTCCTGCACTCGGGCTGTCGGCTGCCGGTATTCAAAATGGCGCCGATAGCCTTTGCCCTCACTATGTCACAGGGACTACCGGTGCCATTGGTTGGCCCCTGTCACATGGTAGGAGCAATGGATGGTCGGTGCCATCTTGTGTTCCAACCATGTGACAGGGACCGACCAATTGCACCGGTAGCCCCTGTGACATAGTAAGGGCAAAGGCTTTCGGCGCCATTTTGAATACCGGTAGCCGACAGCCCGAGTGCAGGAGATCGCTCCAGGACCCCCCACTGAGCTAGGACCCACCCCTGGCCCTACAAGAGACTGGGTGGAGTGTGCATGTAGGGGTGTGGCCAACGCCACTGGAGACGCCGAACTCCGGCGTGAGGCCTGGTGCGTGGTGGAAGGCCCGGCGACCGCCGCCGCAGGATGCTGAGGCCTGGAGGAGCTCACGGCTGCCGCTGGGGAGGCCAGCCTGTGACCTGCAGAGGAGCCAATGAGGTGAGCAAGTCCGTGCGCAGGCCAGGCGGGGACGGGGCGTGTAATAGTACCTCCCCCCCTTCTAGGCCTCCCTCTACGCGGTCTTGGCTTATCAGGATAAGTTCTATGGAAGGTTCTGAGGAGCTCTTTATCAAGAATGTTGTGGGAGGGTTCCCATGAGTCCTCCTCGGCCCCATAACCCTCTCAGGCTAAGAGGCATTCCCATCTACCTCGATACCGATGGACGTTGAGGACCTCTCTTACCTGGAGAGATGAGTCTGGTTTGGTAGACATCCACAGAGGTGAAGGATCTCTACGAGAGGGCCAGGAGAGGACCAGAGGCTTCAACAGTGAGACATGGAATGTGTTGTGGATACCCACGGGGTAGCTGGAGCTGATAAGACACTGCTCCCACTCTTCGAAGCACTGGAAACGGACCGATGTACTTGGGAGCCAGGCGATGAGAAGGAAGTCTCAACCTTATGTGGCAGGTGCTTAACCACACCTACTGACCAGGGTGGAAGAGTGGAGCGGGACATCTATGGGCATCAGAGGTACACTTGGAACATTCAATGGCCTGGGTAAGGCGCTCTTTGACTTGATTCCACACCTGACAAATGGTATGGGCCATGGATTGTGCAGCTGGAGAAGGAACAGTCAGTGGAACTGGAAGTGACAGTTGAGGTTGTCGTCTGAATACCACGGAGAACGGAGATACATCGGTGGCAGCAGCGACGTGGGTATTGTGCGACAGCTCAGCCCAGGGCAGTAGATCAGACCAGTTGTCCTGCTGATCATTCACATAGGAACGGAGGCATGTTTTTAAGGTTCAATTGGTCCTTTCAGCTTGACCATTGGCCTGTGGGTGATAGGCCGACGTGAAACTCAAGGCAATGTTAAACTTCTTACATAGGGAGCGCCAGTACCTGGTGGCAAACTGTGGTTCTCGGTCGGATATAATCTCCTTTGTGAGTCCATGGAGATGGAAAATGTGTTTCAGGAACAACTTGGCTAATTCTGGGCCAATGGGAGGCCCGGCAAGGGAATGAAGTGACCCATTTTCGAAAAATGGTCAATGATGACCCAGATTACGGTATTGTTTTGAGATGGAGGCAGGTCTATAATAAAGTCCATTGAGATGCTGGACCATGGCTCGATAGGTGCTGGAAGTGGTTGGAGTAGGCCCCATGGCCGTCTGGTAGGCAGCTTCTGTTGGACGCAGACTGGACATGAATCTACATAGTTATGAGAGTCTTGCACCATGTTAGGCCACCAGTAGTATCTTCACAACATCTCTAGGGTCCTGGCACGACCCGGGTGTCCTGCCAACTTCGAATCATGGGCCAATTTCAGGACTCTCTCTCATAATCTATGTGGAAAGACTGTTTTCCCAGCTGAGACTGTAGTGGTCATGGCAAGGGATATGCAGGCAGGATCTATAATGTAACTGGGGATGTCAGGAACATCCTCAGGTTCAAAGAATCTTGATAGTACATCAGCACAGAGGTTCTTGGAAGCTGGGCGATAACATAAAATGAAGTTGAACCATTCAAAGAAGAGCACCCATCGGGCTTGTCGAGGATTCAGGAGTTGAGCTTCTTTAAGGTGCTCAAGATTCCTATGGTTGGCGAAAATGGTAAATTTTGTGTTGCGCCCCTTCTAACTAGGGGCGCCACTCTTGGAGTGCCAACTTGCTGGCAAGAAGTTCTCGGTTGTCAACGGTGTAGCGCTGCTCTGTAGGAGAGAACTTGTGTGAGTAGAAAGAACAAGTTATCAATTTACCCTTGGGAGAATACTGGCTTAAGACGGCTCCTGCTCCAATTGCAGAGGCATCGACTTCGAAGACGAATGGACATCTTGGGTCTGGATGCTGAAGACAAGGACCGGAACAGAAAGCCTCTTTGAGCATCTGAAAGGTGGCTTGTGCTTTGGGAGTCCACACACGAGTGTTAGCCCCTTTCTTGGTCATGGCGGTGAGCGGAGCAGCTAGGGTAGAATAATTGGCAATGAATCTCCGGTAATAATTAGTAAAGCCCATAGGCCCATAGCCCATAGGCCTACTGGCTTTAGCCATTCTCGGATCCCTTGGACTTTATCTGGATCCATGGAAAAACCTTGATCGGATATGATATACCCTAAGAAGGGTAAGCGATTTCGTTCGAAGAGGCACTTTTCTAACTTGGCATAAAGATGGTTTTCTCTTAGACATTGGAGGACAATCTGAACATGATCTCAATGGGATTCAAGGTCCTTGGAAAAGATCAGGATGTCATCAAGATACATGACTACGAATGAGTATAAGAGGTCTCGGAGTATTTCATTCATAAGGCGTTGAAAGACCGCTGGGGCATTGCATAGCCCAAAGGGCATCACTGCGTATTCATAGTGACCATCCCTTGTGTTGAATGTGGTTTTCCAGATATCTTCAGGTCGGATGCATACCAGATTGTACGCACCCCTCAGATCCAACTTGGTGAAGATCTGTGTCCCTTGAAGGTGGTTGAACAGCTCCCTGATAAGGGGCAGGGGGTATTGGTCTTTGCGGGTTATGGCATTGAGCCCTCTGTAGTCAATACAAGGGCATAAACTGGCATCCTTTTTCTTGACGAAGAAAAAGCCCACTCCAGCAGAAGAATCAGATGGACGAATGAACCCCTTTTCTAGGTTCTCTTTCATATACTCAGACATGTCTAGGGTCTCTGGGCGAGACAATGGATAAGTTCTGCCTTTGGGAGGTGTAGTGCCTGGCAGAGGGTCTATGGGACAATTGAACTTTCATAACGGAGGCAAGGTATCCGCCTTCTGCTTCGAGAAGACATCTTCGAAGTCAACATACTGAGTAGGCAAACCAGATAGAGTGGTAGACTTCAGAACAGAGACTACTGGAGATACTTGACTTAGACAAGTATTCTGGCATTTGGAGCCCCACTGCACCAACTACAGGGAATGCCAATCGAACTGGGGTTTGTGCACCTGGAACCAGGGCAGCCCCAGGATAACTGGATGTGTAGAACGTTTTAACACATAGAAGGACATCTCCTCCTCGTGGAGAGGGCCCACGGTAAGACGGTCAGCCACTGTTCAACGGGTGATGAGTCCTGGAAGATGTTCTCCTTGAATAGAGGTGATGCGGAGACTCCTATCTAATGGCTGAAAAGGAATGTTCAGAAGCTTGACAATGTCATCCATGATGAAGCTGCCACTTGCTCCTGTATTGACAAGAGCAGTGGTGGTGAAGGAGAGGTCCTCGATGCCCAGAGAGATGGGAAGAAGGAGTTGGGGGCCGGTGACAGTAGTGCCTAAGCTCTACCTAAGCCAGGCTCAGGTGTTGCAGTTTTCTGGACGGGCCGGACAAGACTGCCGAAGATGTCTGGAAGTGCAACAGTAAAGGCAAAGACCCTCCTTCCTCCGACGGAGATGTTCGGTCAGAGACAGTCGCCCATGTTTCACCTCCAGGAGTTCCACCACGGAAGAGGGCGGTGGTGCTGGAGTCTTGACTGGAGGACTCTGGACACACATGGGAAATGGTGTAGGAGAGTGGGGAGCCTTTACTTCTAGGCGCCTTTGCCGGAGACAATGATCGATCTTCCTGGTGAGGGAAATCAGGTCCTCTAGAGACTTGGGAGTCTCACGGATGGAGAGTTCATCTTTGAGAGCGCAGGATAGTTCATCTAGGAAGATGTTTTGCAGACAATCTTCTTGCCACCCGAGCTCAGTAGCCAGGGTTCTGAACTCCACCGTATACTCAGGGAGGGTCCATGACCCTTGACGGAGGTGGAGTAGATTATGGCTGGCTACAGCTTGGCGCCCTGGGTCTCCGAAGGTCTGCTTGAAGAGAGCAATAAACTCAGATAACTTGGAAAGTACAGGATCAGAGCGTTCCCATAAGGGAGAGGCCTATGCAAGAGCCTTCCCTTCCAGGCGGGAAAGGAAGAAGGTCACTTTAGTGCAGTGGTTCTCAACCTTTCTAATGCCGTGACCCCGAAATACAGTTCCTCATGTTGCGGTGACCCCTTGCCCCGCCCTTGCCCCGCCCTCGCAGGGCAAGGGCAGGGTGAGGGTGGGGCTTTGGTCATATGGGGGCGGGGTTATGGATGGGGTTGGATTTTAGTGCATACTTATTTATTATGACATTTATAAACAGAACCACCATTCCTCATAAAACAATAAAATTAAGAAACATAAAGCATCAGTTATAATAGTAAAACCATACTAATAAAAGAATATTTTAAAATTACTGATAAATAGAATTTCTATTAATTAAAATCATATACATTTTTATAATTTCCCACACACCAATAATATTTCAAAACAGCACATATATCAAATAACACACAATAATTAAAACTAATAAGGATTTTAAAAAGCCCCTGCTGTCCATACATGGGAGCTCTTGATTTCCAGTCACCCTGATATTGTCGAGGATTAGGAGGTTATCCTCTCTCTCTCACACATACACTCACATGTCCATTCTCTCTCACACATACACTGTCACATACTTACACATTCATGCTCTTATACCCACCATAACCTCTCACTCTCACAGACACTGATACACTCTCAGGGTGTAAGACACTCTCTTCCCCCCCCCCCCCCCCCCCCCCCCCCCCCCCACTCACACACACACACTCTTACTCCCCTGGATTTTCTCATACACACTCATGCTCTCACTCTTACTGGCTCCCTCACAACCTCAGAGCCTCTCAGATAAAACTCTATGCAGCAGAAATAATGCTGAATGTTGAGAATTGTGTTATGCAGACTAATCTGGAAAATGCACTAATTTCTACATGAGTCATAATGAATCAGTCCTCAGCTGCAGGCATCAATTGATTATCCTGGCTTCCTTTATGTTTGCCAAATACAGTTCATGTGTAACAGCAATCCTAATTCTCCACCAGATCAAGCTGATTTCACATCCCACTTCATACTTTGTCACCTTCAGCTGAGTCAAACAATTAATCTAATTACTGCCACTGCTGCCACGTGGCTATTGGGGAGGCGCTGATTGCTGCTATTGGCACTGAAGCCCATTCTGCTGCCTCCTCTGTGCAGGCCCCGTGGGTTTCCACTTCCTCCATGTTGATCTCGTACATTGTGAGATCCGCCATAGAGAAAGTGCTACTCTTGCACATTCCCAAAGATTACATGTGCCAATCAGTAAAAAGTATTTTTTTTTACATCTGCTTCCCTTTCTAATTTTTTGCCATTTCCTTTTATATTGCCTTTTTTTCTATTTCTTTTCTCTCCACCTGTCTTCTTCCCTCAAACACACAGTCAGGTTCTCATTCTCACATGCATTTCTCTCTCACACACACATACACAGGCTCTCACTGGCACAGGCTATCTGAGTCTCACACAGAGGCTCTCTCACACCCCCACATGCTGCCTTGCTCAAGCACAGGCTCTCACTCTTACATGCTGTCTCTTTCACACACACAGAGGCTCTCACATGCTGTCTCTGCAAACACACACAGTCTCTCAACTCATCTCATACTCGCACACACCTCTCTCTCACCTCTGGGCCTCTTCTTTACGGGTTGCCACAGGATGGGCTCTGCAGTGGCCCTAGTCTTCCCGGCCCCGCTGCTCCTCTTCTGCACGCGGCTGAAGCGCCTCCTCCTTCCTCCCCATGCGGCTCCGGCAACATTTGTCTTCCGGGGCAGGGCAGGCAGGAAGGCAGTAGGAGGAGCACCTGCAGTGGCTGATACACCTCCTTCCTGCCTGCGCGGCTCCAGCAACATACGTCACTGCGACGCGCTACCTTTTTGGGCCATGTCTCTTCTCTTTTGGGGTTGGAGGAGGCAGGTTGCCAGCTTCGCCCCGCCTCCCCGCAGCAGCCGTGGCGCCACGGACCGGCAAAAAACCCCAACGGCCCGGTACTGGTCCGCGGACCGGTGGTTGGGGACCTGCTTTAGGCGCAGGGCCAGTGCAAGGGTATTAGGCGCCCTAGGCGAAACGTCAGCTATGCCGCCCCCCCCCCCCCCCCCCGCCTCCACACACAATTAACTTACATTGTGCATTAATGAAAATAACGAAGTCTGTATTTATAACAGAACACTTATTTGACATTTTTATGCCATGTAAACCATTGAGATGATTTGTCTTATCGACGGTATAGAAACTCTTTTATAAATAAATAAATAAAAATATATAAAATAAACATAAACCAAAGCTATACTTGTTGCTCAAACAAAAAAAGCAGACACATCACATAATATTAAATAATTAAAATGGCAGTCAATCAAGAAAAATGAACTTAAAAAGCCATCTTTACTTACCCCCTCCAGCAGCTCTCTTACTCTTCTTCCATGCAGGCTGTAGTACACACCAGAAGCAGCAGTAGTGGCTAAGCTCTATACCAGGGGTCAGGAACCTTTTTGGCTGAGAGAGCCATAAACGCCACATATTTTAAAATGTAATTCCATGAGAGCCATACAATATGTTTAAAACTAAATACAAGTAAATGTGTGCATTTTATGTAAGATCACACTTTTAAAGTACAATAAGTCTCTGAAAATATTACACCAGGCCTTAAGACACCAATACATCTCCTATTAGGAAAACGGACCAAGTCAGGCTGCTATAGAGTCCTACACAGAAACAACACGCCAGCAAACCTCACCTGAATCACGTGCTGTCCCTCACCTAACATAGAATAAAGAGACCAAAATGCATAACAAGAAGCATGCAGAAAAAACTGAATTGGAAACTGCAACAAGCCAGAGTCTCTGTATGCAGTGTAACAAAGGAAAAAAGAAACATCACCCATCCTTATAAAACAAATCAAGAAATATAAAATCATCAGCAGTAAAACTGTACTAACAAAAAGAACATATTTCGAAACAGCTGATGAGTGGAATATCCAATAATTAAAAACTCATATAAAACATTTCCAGATACCAACAAAATATTTAAAAATAGCAGACACAAAGACCCAGTAATGAAAAATAATAAGGATACAAACATTTTTTTGCTCTGCATACCTGGGAACATTTGATATCCAGGTGTCCTGAGATTGTTCTGAATTAGCAGGAGGTGGGGTGGTTTGCTTGGAACTTTCTCCTCTCTCAGTCACATACCAGCACTCTCTCTCACACTGGCTCTCAATGACACACCTATACACACATGCTCTCAGTACTCACATATACACATGTTTTTTCTCTCTCATATAGGCTCTTAATTACACATTTACACACATGCTGTCTATCTTTTCACGCTTACACACACACACAGGCTTTCAATCACATAAATACATGCTGTCTTTTTCTCTCACACACAGACTCTCATTCACATGCTTACAAACATGTCCTCTCTTTCTCTCATTTACACACAGGCTCTCAATCACATACTCACATGCTCCGTCACCTAAATCAGCTCTCAATCACACACAGACACACATGATCTCTCTCTCTCATTTAAACACATGCTCTCAATCACATACTCACATGCTCCATCACCTAAACCAGCTGTCAATCAGACACAGACACACATGATATCTCTCTTACTTATACACACAGGCTCTTAATCATACATACACATGATTTCTCTCACACACAAAGGATCTCAATCATACACACATACTCTTTCACACAAACTTTCACATACAGGTTCCCAATGGTAAACTTACATTCATGCTCTCTCTCTCACAGGCAGGCTCTCAATCACAGACATACTCTCTTTCACATACACAGGCTCTCAATCATTCACATACATGCAATCTCTCACTCACACACACAGGATCTCAAACACACATGCTTGCTCGTTCATTCACTATCTCTCTCCCCCACCCCGGGAACTAGCAGCAGCAGCAGCAGCCTCCTCCCAACGCTAACCTCTTCATTTTCAGCCCTCGCGGAGGCGGAGTCCCATCGGCCGCGGTTGAAACTCCATTTTCCTCCGAGCCGCGCTGCAGTCTTCTTCCCGTCGGACACTAGCGTGGCCTCTTCTTCCCGCGCAGGCACCCAATGACTCCAGCGCTGGCACCCGGCTGACTCAAGTCTTGCCCGGCGTGCTCTCTTCTCCTCCCCCCCCCCCCCCCCGGCCCGGAAGAGGAAGTGGAGAGCATCGGGTGCCTGCGCGGAAGAAGAGACCACACTAGCATGGTCTCTTCTTCCCGCGCAGGCACCCGATGCTCTCCACTTCCTCTTCCGGACCGCGGGGGGGGGGGGGGGGGGAGAAGAGAGCACGCCCGGTGCCGCTGACTCCAGCTGTCCTGCCGCGTTCCGCCCGGGCTGACAGCAAAGGACTCACATGCTTGAAAGCGCGGCTCTCTTAATTTTACCGGGGCAGTGCCGCCCCCGGGAAGCTGGCGCCCTAGGCGACCGCCTAGTTCGCCTAGTGCTTCCGCCGGCCCTGTTTAGGCGACCCCTGCGTTTTGGTTGTTCGACCCCCGCCGGGGTCGCAACCCACAGGTTGAGAACCGCTGCTTTAGTGGTTTCCTTCAGGAACAAGGAGGGTTGCAGTGCAAATTGCATGAAGCACTGATTGAGGAAGCCACGACAGGAGCATGGATCCCCATTGTATCGAGGAGGTGCAGGGAGTGCCAACGATGCTTTGGGTAGCATAGAGGCCGATAGGCTCATGGGATTGGCCAGAGCTGTATCTCACAGCTGTGAACAAAGCTCTTCCACTGAAGAGGCTAGCGATTCCAAAACTCTGCAATGTTCTTGGACTGTGGCGGCCAAATCCGGTAGTGCCCTGGAGGCGGGAGACTCCGCCGAGTCCTTGGCAGTGGCAACCTGTTGCACTCGGGGGTGTACCCTTGTCCTGGAGCAGTGGAGAACAGCTCCCTGGTAGGGACCAGGAAGCACCTGCCCCCAGGGAGCAGTGCACTGGAGGAGACAAAGGCTAGGATGAGCTTCACCACTGGAAGCCCGCAGTCCCCCCGGGTGGAGCCGGTAGGGACCCATGCCACTTGGACTTAGGTGGGCCTCGCAGGTTCTCCTGAAGAAGTAGTAGACAGGCGTGCCCACGGACATCAGAGGAGCGCGGTCGGACTCGAAGCTGTAGGTCTGATGGAGCAAGGAAGACCAGAACAGTATAGGCGATGACAAGGCAAGGGACAGAGCCAGAATCAGAGACGTGGTCAATGGCAGCCGAGGTCAGAATCCGAGGATCAGTCCAAGGAGTAGTCAACGAGGCAGAGGTTAGGTTCCGGAGGTCAGACGAGGTCACAAGACAGGCAGAAATCAGGATCCAGGCAGCAGAAAGAATGGTCAAGGAACAGGATGAGGTCAGTACCCGAGAGACAGTCCGAGGGTACTACCTGGGGACATGAGACAGACAGACACTGGAACAGAAGGAAGCTGGAACAGTAGGACACTGGAACGAGACAGGAACAAGGCTGGAACAAGACTGTGAGCGCGGAGGCAAACTAGCACACATACAATGTCGACCTGATTGCCAAGGCAAGGAAGTGCAGGCAGGAACTTCCTTATATTGGGCAATTAATCAGACACGCCGCAGAGCTAGGACCCGCCCCTGGCCCTACAAGAGACTGGGTGGAGCGCGTGCGCACGCGTAGGGGCATGGCCAATGCCACTGGAGACGCCGAACTCCGGCGTGAGGCCTGGTGCGTGGTGGAAGGCCCGGCGACCGCCACCGCGGGACGCCAAGACCTGGAGGAGCTCACGGCTGCCGCTGGGGAGGCCAGCCCGTGTCCTGCAGAGGAGCCAATGAGGTGAGCAGGCCTGTGTGTGGGCCATGCGCAGACGGGGCACGTAACATCTACAGGGTCCCTACGACCAAACCCAGGTCCCCAGTAGTATTTATATTTGTATTTATTTGTATTTATAAACTGCCCTTTCCAAGGCCCTAGGTGTTGAACAATAAGATACATATATAATTTAAAAATAATAAACACAACTTAGGAACAAAAACTGCTGGACGTTTCTGGCCACATTGTCAAATTTCATCAGTAGTCCACAGCGGATGTCCCAACCAGGAGGCGGTTCGGAAGCTCGATGCTGGCTGACGCTCTGGTCTATGGTGAAGTCCTTTGCGACCAAGGACTAGACCCTCACTGGACGAATGGACGGTGTTGGACTGTAGAGGAAGAAGACTCTTCGCCCTGGAGACCGGCACTTCCCCGGGAGGAGCCCTTAGGAGTCCAGCCGCTGGGACTTTAGGAGATTCACCCTGGAAGCCGAAGTCCCCCCAGGAAGAGCCCGTAGGGACACGGCCGCTGGGACTTAGGCGACTTCCTGATGATGCGGATGTTCCGGATGCAGGCGCCTCAACTGGCGCCTCCAGCAGGTCGTAGGAAATCCAGAAGTCAGTCCAGGAGTCGGAGCCCAAGGATGGTCCGCAGCTAGTCCAGAGGTTGATATCCAGAGAGCGGTCCGCAGCCAGTCCAGGGGTCGATATCCAGAGAGCGGTACGCAGCCAGTCCAGGGTCGGAGCCAGAGAGCGATCCAAAGCCAGTCCAGGGGTCAGAGCCAGAGAGCGATCCAAAGCCAGTCCAGGGGTCAGAGCCAGAGAGCGATCCAAAGCCAGTCCAGGGGTCAGAGCCAGAGAGCGATCCAAAGCCAGTCCAGGGGTCAGAGCCAGAGAGCGATCCAAAGCCAGTCCAGGGGTCAAGTCCAGAAGAATCCACAGCAAGGGAAGCAGGCAGAAGCGGGACGAAGACAACCAGGAACACAGCAAACACTGGACAAGTCCAGGAACCTTGTTGCAAGGCACTGGGGGATCCTAGAAGCAAGATATTTATGGCTGAAGGTGTCTGACATCATCCTCAGCTGTGCAGCTGATTTTCTGGCGCTGGCCCCTTTAAGAAAGGCTCCTCCCCGCGCGCGCGTGTGTCAGGGGGTGGGGCCAGCCGTGCTGAGTAGTCGACGTCTCTCCCGAGGAGGGAGAGACGTGCTGAGGGGCCTGCAGGCCCGGGGAAGCTCTGAAACGGCCCGGGCCGCCCCCAAGGTAGGTGGAGGGACCGGGGCACGGCCCGGGACCGCAACAGATCCTACTCTGAAGAGAGAGTCATGATAGGTGAAGTCCCACAGGGATCGG
Organism: Rhinatrema bivittatum; assembly: GCF_901001135.1. Taxonomy (NCBI): domain Eukaryota; kingdom Metazoa; phylum Chordata; class Amphibia; order Gymnophiona; family Rhinatrematidae; genus Rhinatrema; species Rhinatrema bivittatum. The sequence continues at coordinate 549,142,909 of NC_042615.1, forward strand.
TGTTGGGACCGGCTCTGTTCAATATCTTGTGAGTGACATTGCGGAAGGGATAGAAGGTAAAGTTTGTCTATTTGTGAATGATACCAAGATCTGCAACAGAGTGGACACGCCTGAAGGAGTAGAGAGAATGAAAAGTGATTTTCGAAGGCTTGAAGAGTGGTCAAAAATTTGGCAGCTGAGATTCAGTGCCAAGAAATGCAGAGTAATGCATCTGGGATGCAGTAATCCAAAAGAGTGGTATGAGATGGGGGTGAGAAGGCTGATGTGCACGGACCAAAAGCGGGATCTTGGGTTGATAGTTTCTGATGATCTTAAGATGGCTATATAATATGACAAGGTGATTGCTAAAGCCAGAAGATTGCTGGGCTGCATAGAGAAAGAAATAACCAGTAAGAAAATGGAGATAGTGATGCCTTATACAGGTCCTTGGTGAGGCTTCACCTGGAGTACTGTGTTCGGTTCAGGAGCCCTAATCTCAAAAGGGATAGAGACTGAATGAAGGCGATCCAGAGAAGGGCTACCAAAATGATGCAGGGTCAGTATTGGAAAACCTATGAGGAGAGACTGAAGGATATGAATATGTATAACCTGGAAGAGAGGATGCGCTGGGGTGATATGCTACAGACCTTCAGATATCTAAAAGGTTTTAATGATGTGCAAATGTCAAACTTTGCCATTGGAAAGAAATCAGTAGAACTAAGGGTCACAAAATGAAACTCCAAGGAGGATGCCTCAGAACCAACATCAGAAAATATTTCTTCATGGAGAGGGTGGTGGATGCCTGGAATGCCCTTCAGGAAGAGGTGGTGAAAACCAAAACAGTGAAAGAATTCAAAAGGGCATGGGATAAATACTGTGGATCCCTAAAGGGTAAAGGATGGAAATAATGAAAAGACTGGATGGAGTAACTTGATGGTGCAGCGGTTATTACCCTTAATCAATAAGCCTTAATATTGTTAATGCAACTCAATCATTGCTCTCTGATTCAGTGGCAGGGGGAAAAGGGGAATTGGATTCGTTCAGCAACCAAGGGCCCTGACTTTTACGGTCTGGGGAAATAAGAATGGGCGTAACTTGATGATGCGGTGGTTACTACCCTTAACCAGTAAGACTGATACTTTGTTGCAACTCTAACATTGCTCTCTGCTTCAACAGCAAGGCATAACAGGGAATTGGATTCAACAGCAATCAATGAAGGCTAGTGTGGGAAACTGATAAGCATGGAGTAGCCTACACAGCACAGCAGATACTACCACAAGCTTACTGGGCAGACTCGATGGATCATTTGGTCTTTTTCTACCATCAATTCTATGTTTCTATATTTCTCTTCCCTTCTGGGTCTCTTACACAGGAATAAGGTCCAGAACCCACCCAGCAAAATCTCCCAGGGAGAGGGAGGGGACAGAGGGAGAAATTTAGTATAACCATCCTGAGGGAAGATGTTACCTGGAGTACCTTGGAAATAATTCCTGATGAACAATTTTAACAAGTTTATTTTTACAAAAAAGAAAAGAATTGAAGTAACCTTGTAGTAAACAATACAAATATGCAAGTTCTTTAGCATATACCTTTGGAATAATACTTCAAAAAACTTTTGTTAATCATAGACAATTAGACAACAATTAGAAATGTAAATACTTTCCAAATTTTCATTTTATGGTAGCAGTGCAAAAACAATATTAACAATTTTTTTCTCCAGGAACCTTCTGCTGGATTCAGCTCCAAGTCAGATAAGTATTATTTTTATTCTTTTGTGTGTTGGTCTTCACCTTATCCTGTGTTTAAACTTCAGATCTGTATCATATAAAATTAAGTCTTTGTGGGTACTTTTTCTCTTTTTCAGGCTCTTCTAAAAACCAAGAGACCGTCTTATGGTAAGTATCTTCTTTTTTTTTTCTTTCTGTCTTTTGTGTTTGCTGTTCACTTTCAGTGTTGTCTGTCCTTTTGTGTTACTTTCCTATTGAGCTCATTTAGTCTGTTAGGCTAAACCTAAGGTGTGATTTTTTTTTTTTAGTATATGCACACCCTTATCTGGGATTCAAATTCAGTCTGTCATCAATCTCTAATGCAATGGTCTCTGGCACAGCAACCATCTCCTCCAGGCGATGGGTCCTGAGGTCACTGGCATCTGATCTTCCTCCGTCGGTGTCCACTGTTGTGTGTCTCGGCCACGTGGGTGCCGTGACCGGGCCTGCTCACTTCGCGCTGCCCTCAACTAGCTCCGGTCTCACCGCTGCTGCCAGCTCCTGCCGTCCCCATCACTCACCACGGCCCTCTCCGGTTTCTGCCATGCCACACGCCTCGCAGTGGAGCTCCCGTCGGGGCTCCGCATCTTCGGCCGCATCGGCCCTGCCCCTAGATGTGCTCGCGGCCAACAGGCTTCGATTTAAAGGGCCAAGCGCGGGAACACCGATGGGGGCGCAGATTGATGACCACTTAAAAGCCCTATATATAGTGGGGCCCTGTCCCCAGGACCTTGCCTTGGCAATCGGGTCGACACCGTGGTGTAGTAAGCTTGCCTAATCCTGTTCCAGTGTCTCCTTGTTCCTGAGTCTCCGTGTTTTCCTGTATCCTTACTCAGGTAGTACCTCCTTGGACTGATCTCTGGTACTGACCTCTGCCTGCCTGACCATTCTCTTGTCTGCTGCCTGGAACTGACCACTGCCTGCCTGACCATTCTGTTTGTCTGCTGAGTCCCCATGTAGTGGGTCACTTCTATGGGGGTGAAGGCTAACCTACTTGACCCATGCATTAGTATTCTCCCATTTATTTATTTATGTGTGTGTGTGTGTGTGTGTGTATTACCATAGCTCTTTTAGGGAAAGGACACTTACAAACCAGGCAGGACTCACTGGTCCTGCCTGGTTAATTAAAGTTTATAGTAATTCCTTGTAAAAGAATCAATAGATGTGAAACATAAAGTGTCCAATTACTTCCAGTATACCCAGATTTACATAAGACAGGATTTGAATGCTCTCTAATTCTGTGGAAATGTTCCTCCAGGCAGGGGCTTGGAATATGGGTATCCTCCATGGTAAGGAAATATGATTATCCCAAGGTGGTTGGGGAATCCTAACAGTGACTGGATCCCTTCCCACATTACCTGAGGTCCACATTGAATCTTAAACTTCACCTGGCAGTGTCCTGTGTCCCGGGGTGGAAACTCTGGTTGGAAGTCTTCTGATGTTTCTCCTTTGATAAATCCTCTTCAAAAGACCAAAGCTGCCCTCCCAGGAGGAAATGTCTATGCTGGAAACAGTTACCAAAAGTCTCTAGCTCAGGGGAAAAGAAAGAGGCAGAAGAAAATCTCCTTTGCCCCAAAAAGTGGAAAAATACGACTCAAAATAACTTACAACAGGATCTCTTCTCATGCTGGGTGCTGCAGCCTCCTCTTATGCAGGTCGAATAGCTGTACAATCTCTCCTTACCACCCTGAGCAGGGGATTCAAAAATGTAGAAAACCACAAAAAACTGTAAAAAGCTTCTTAAATATCCCTCTTCCTTCCAGCCCTATTTCAGGAACTGGCAAGGCATGTGCTTCTCTGCTCCTATGTCCGACTGGAGACCTAACTCAGAGAGCACATATGAAACACAACCTTCCCATCTGAAAGCAAATTATATCTGCCCTACTGTCTCCTAAGCTACCGCCCCCCGTGCCTAAGAGATGTCCATTTCCACACAAATTCTGGGGGAAATGCTGTAATGAATGGTTTGTCCCTCTGCAGCTGACTACGCACGGGCTGGGACTAGGGACATCTAGTGGAGACCCCAAGGAGTCTCTATATAAAACAAGGTTGCAGGGGCTAGTCACCTTATTTTTTAGTGCTCCTACACTATGCACATTACTGACAAAAGCCATGAGGCTAGCCCCATTGTTTCTGGGTTGTACAGTGGATATACCAGAGTTCCTGAAGGTAAACCTGGGCTAGATTCCTGCTTCAATGCATCCCAGCACAGGGGCTTTCCCTGGCTACATAAACATACCAAACCTCCCTTGCACAAGTGATGGGGGCTAGCATCACTACCCCAACATTCAATCTGGTCTAAACACTTGTTTTTTTAACTATTTTTCCCAGGGCTACAGGAACTTGCTTACCAGGATTCATTTTTCTCTCCAGAATCCTCTCTCATACAGCCAAGCAGCAGGAGGCTATCCCAGAATTCCTTGCTGCTGTTCCTGCTGTGCTCTGTGCTCTGATGTGCCTCTATCACTCCCAGGGATGGGGTTGTACATCCTGTTACTGAGGGGCTATGGGAGCTTGTCACTGCTGCAGAGCTTGGTAAGTACCCTCTGTTGCTTGTGTTCTTCCCCCTTGCCTTTATTTAATGTCTTAGTTTTGTTTTACTTTGATTTCTTTGATTTTACTTTTGTGCCTGCCTCTGTGATGTTGATATAACCTGGCCCCTTTAAGTGGCCAGGCTATCATATCAATGTTGCTGGGCTGCTAAAGTGAAACTAAACCAGCAGCTCCTTTTGATCTTCTGTGATTAGGGGTAGCAGCAGCCCTTCTCTCCTGCCTCAAACAGCTGATGTACTGGGGAAGTGACAGCACCAAACAAAAGAACAGCATGCAGTGTCTGCCTAACCCTGCTCCTGCAGCAGCCCAAGTAACTTTTATTTAATTAATTTTAACTTGTTCACAGATTAAAGAACGTGATCTGACCATGGAATTGGTTCAACAGAGATTTGAAAAATAGCCAACCAGAGCAAAGTTCACAAAAATTAAGTCAAGGGTATGGCCAAATTTGTGTGGGAGCATGCACAATTTACTTTCATCCCAGGGACTCCATCCCTTCTAAAAATATTCACAATTAGAGGAGAATGATGACAGGTCAACATGTAAATTAAAAACCCCTACAACTGCCATGTTATTCAGATTTGCTTTAGATCTGAACAGCTGTTCAAAAATTGGTGAACAATTAGCATTCAAGATGCTAGGGGGAAAGAACTTCAGCATTTGTCTGGTTTAATCTGTCCAGAGAGTCAACATTTCATGTGTTGACCCTTCCCCTAAATTTTCCTGTGAAAAATTCCAGGCATCTTTCATCACTATCAATAGCCCTTCACCATTCTCTTTCTCCTGCAGCTGAGACTTGACAAAATAACCAGGCAGGAATGAACGATTCAGTATAGCAACATCTGAGTCCAACAGCCAGGTTTCAGTGATGCATCAAAACTCTGGTGCTTCACTACACAATCGATCTTTTAGGACAGGAACCTTTTTCCTAATTGCCTCCCACTCACTGACTTTTCCCACAGTGGTAGCAGCAGCTCTCTACCTCTCTGGGCTCTCTTGGACCCCCTCCCTCACCTTCAGCCGAAGAGGCAGGAAACAATCCAGTCACCTCCCCTCTCCAGCTCTGACTCTTCAGATGGGAGGCAGCCAGGAGACATCCTGAGGCTGCTTCACCGTCAGCTCCATGCAGGTTCAGTGCTCTACCATGGGCCTCCTTGCCTCAGGCCATAGTAAAAGAAAAAAACAAAAAATCTAAATAAAGAGTATTAGGGCCTTGCGGCCCACCCTTTCCATGGCAAGAGACATATCATCCACAGCAACAGGCAGCCCACCAAGATCTTGCTATCTAGGACCTTTTTGATTAATCACAGGAGCTGCTGCAGCTTCTTTATCCTAGAGTAGGGAGTAAAGAAAGTATGTGAGTGAGTGGGCATGTGTGTGAGCTGTCATAGTCTGTGCATTTGTGTGTGAGTGAACATGTGAGAGTCTCTGTGTATGTCAGTTGATATGTGAGAATGTATGTGTGTCTGCCAGTGAGTGTGTTAGAATGTTTGGGTGCTTGATCATTTGTGTGTATGCGACTGAGTCAGTGAGCGTGTGAGAGTGCATGTGTGACTGATTATTTTTGTGTGTGTCAGTGAGCCTGTGTTTATGATTGAACGTTTGCCCTTGTGTGTTAGTGCGCATGTGAGAAAAAGTAAATGAGCATGTGAGTGTGTGTGACTGAGTGTTTGTATGTGAATCAGTGAGTATGTGATAGTGAGAGTGTATATGTGTGTTAGAGAATGTGTGTATATGAGAGCAAAAAAGAGAAATGGTAGAACATTCAGCCAGCAGAAGGGACATGAGGCAAGGGGGCACACACCCCACCCCTGCCAATCTCAAGATGTTTGGAATCAAAAGTTCCCATGTATGGAGAGCAGGGGATTTTTCTCATTGGCTTTAATTATTGGGTGTTTCATGTGCCTGCTATTTTGAAATATTTTATTGGGGTTTGTGAAATTTTTAAAAATATTTCAGTTTTTAATTATTGGATATTCTATCCATCAACTGTTTTGAACTATGTTTCATTAGTATGGTTTTACTATTGTGATTGATGTTTTATATTTCTTGATTTTATAGTTTAATGTTTTATGAGGAATGGTGGTGATTCTGTTTTTCTACTGTTACACTGCATACAGAGGCTGATGTAATAAAACCTGCGCCAAAAATGGCACCAAATTTTAGCAACCAATTTTTAATAGCATGTGTGCTAAATGTTTGCAGCCCTGCGCAATGCTATAAATGAATGGTATGCAAATCAAACCAATGTTAAAAATCCATAGTAAGCCCATAAAGCACTCCAAAACTGGTGTTAAAACCACATGCAGAAATCCACAGTAAAAATGGCAGTAAAAATTAGCTCTAGTTGGAGAAATGCTTCAGTATTCCCTATTGGTTGATAAAAGTGACCTAGGCTGACCTGCGGTGTGATTGGTAGTGCACAGATGTCCATCTGTTTTCTTGGACAATCCTCCTTGCATGGAATTAAAGGGTAGCCTCTCCCAGTGCCTATTTGTCAGTGTTGAGTGGTGTTGGGCGAGCTGTGGACTAGGCACTAGAGGTTTTCTTGGTATAGGAGTGGCAATAGTCCCTGGAGCTTTGTGTTTGCTGAGTGGTGTCTTTGTGCTGCTTGTTTTCATTTGCTGTTTCCCATCTTTTTTCTTTGTGTTCTTTAGATCTTTTAGTCCACTTTGGTATTAGGTTCCTGAAAGATTGAACTGGGTGTTCATGGCTATGGAGAGAATGAAGAGTGACCAAGGGGGTGCTTGTGGGGTGCTGGATGAGCATGACAGGTGGGCGAATGGTGACAGAGAGGATAGGAGGAGTGTGGTACATGAGTCAGAGGAATGTAGCCAGGGAGAAGAGATGGGGCAGGAGGAGATTGGCATGCATGAGCTAGAAAGGGCAGTTAGAGGGTGGGGTGTAGTATATTCGGGCCTTCTGTGGCCGCGGGAATGGTTCAGGAATACAATAAGACTGGACCAACATAGTTATGGTGCAGGTATTTATTTACAGTGCTTCAAAGATACAAGAATCAAGATAGTGGCTCACCTTGTGTCAGGCACAACTAACAAATAAACGTCCACCATCTGATTAAATAGTGAGGTCCTTCCAGCTCCCTGGGCCTCCCCAAGTCTTTCTAGGCCTGGGTTCATGTGGTAAGGTGACAGGAACCTCCTTTCACCCAGAATCCCTTGTGCCGTTCTGACTTAAAGAGGACTGGGTTAAAACCATGAACCGAGCTCCTTAAGGTAAAAAGAGGGAGTTATCAATAAACTCCATCACATACCCTCTCCCTCAGCTTGGCCATGTCCAGTTGAGCTTCCAGACGTGTCCAGGTCACACCCAAGCTCTATCTGCAATGCCTCCCTCCTCTAGCTGTTTTATTCCCAACACCTATGAGTTGACTCCATAAGATTGCAACATGAGAATAATCTCGACCCAGGACTACTGGGTATGAAAGCTCAGAGAGGACAGCCTCTTATAATATGGCCTGTCCTGAGGTAGTCATCAAGAGGATGTAAGAAATTGAACACTTCTTTTCAGCCTCATATATACAAGTTACTGTCTCTATTTTCTTATTGTTAATATTTCCTTGAAATAGTAAGTGTGGTGAATGAGCATTTTGCTACAACTGGAATCTACCTAGGCCTGGACAGAGACTCCCTACAGTTCCACCTGGATTATAAAGTCATAGACAAGAAATAGAAATGATGGTTGAAAAGTACCAAAATGTTCCATCCAGTAGGGATGTGCAGAGGGACGCCATTCGTTGCATTCGTGATTCGGATTCGTCGGGGAGCAAATGCGTTGCATTCGGCCGTATGGCGCCCCGATGCGTTAATACGGCGATTTATATTCGTGTCCCAGCTAAAATTAAAATTAACTACAACCCCCCACCCTCCTGACCCCCCCAAGACTTACCAAAACTCCCTGGTGGTCCAGCGGGGAGTCCAGAAGCCATCCCCTGCACTTTCACACCCTCGGTGCTGGTTTCATCATGGCGCCGATAGCCTGTGTCACAGGGGCTACCGGTGCCATTGGTCAGCCCCTGTCACATGGTCACCGGCGCCATCTTGTGCTCCTACCATGTGACAGGGGCTGACCAATGGCACCGGTAGCCCCTGTGACATAGTGAGGGCAAAGGCTATCGGCACCATTTTGAGTCCTGGCATCGGACGGCCGGAGTGCAGGAGGTCGCTCCGGGACCCCGTTGGACCCACAGGGACTTTTGGCCAGCTTGGGAAGGCCTCCTGACCCCCACAAGACTTGCCAAAAGTCCAGCGGGGGTCCGGGAGCGACCTCCTGCATGCCGACCGTCTGATGCCAGGACTCAAAATGGCGCCGATCGCCTTTGCCCTCACTATGTCACAGGGGCCGACCGTTGGTACCTGTGACATAGTATTCAAGGTGCGGTCTCACCATGGAGCAATACAGAGGCATTATGACATTTTTCTGTTCTATTAACCATTCCCTTCCTAATAATTCTTAACATTCTATTTGCTTTTTTGACTGCTGCAGTACACTGAGCCAACGATTTTAAAGTATTATCCACTATGATGTCTAGATCTTTTTCTTGGGTGGTAGCTCCTAATATGGAACCTAACATCGTGTAACTACAGCAAGGGTTATTTTTCCCTATATGCAACACTTTGCACTTGTCCACATTAAATTTCATCTGCCATTTGGATGCCCAATCTTCCAGTCTTGCAAGGTCCTCCTGTAATGTATCACAGTCTGCTTGTGATTTAACTACTCTGAATAATTTTGTATCATCCGCAAATTTGATAACCTCACTCGTCGTATTCCTTTCCAGATCATTTATATATATATATATATATATATTGAAAAATAAATAAATAAATAAATATAGATATATAGATATATATATAGATATGAAAAATATTTTGTCTCCTCACTTTACTTCTTTGGCCATCCTTTCTTCTGCTTGATCTTTTGCTTTCCTTATTTCTTTCTTCGTCTCTCTTAGTTTTGATAGATATTCTTCCCTGTGTTCTTTTTTCTTGGAATTCTTTATACTTCTTGACCACTATTCTTTTTGCCTTTATTTTTCAGTCACATCTTTAGAGAACCAGATTGGTTTCTTTTTCCTCTTACTCTTGTTTAATTTTCTAACATATAGATTTGTTGCCTTTGCAATAGCTCCTTTTAACTTGGCACACTGTTGTTCCATCTCACCCATCTTCTCCCAGTCTTCCAGTTCTTCCTTCATATATGTCCCCATTTTGACAAAGTCTATATTTTTTAAATTCCAAATTCAGGTCTTCATGTGACTTCTTTGTGTCCAATTTACAAAATCGAACCTCACAGTCTCATAATCACTGGTGCTCAGGTGAGCCCCTAACTGAATATTAGAGATATTGTCACCATCAATGAGCACCAGATCGTGTATTACACCCTCTCTCGTGGGTTTCATTACCATTTATTTGAGAAGAGCCCCTTGAAGGGTGTTACGCTCGCCGCCCGCAGCAGCCCCGTGGTGCGGCCCTCTCTCACTTCTCTACACAAGCTTCAGGCTCCAGCACCTCGTTGCTGGCAGCGGTGGGCTGCCTGTCCCTACCTTGGACTTCCACCAGCACCTCCGACCCTGCTCCACTTCCTGGGACCTCCAGCCAGGATGCCTCCATCTGTCGGGCCTCTCCGCAGGGTTCGCAGAGAGACGACGCCAGTGGCGCCTCACCCATCCTTAGGTGCGCGAGCGTGCACTAGTGAAACCTTTTAAAGGGCCCGTGGCGGGAACCTGGCCGCGGACCCGGATGTTGACGTCTGTTCCATCAACATATAAAAGCTGAGGCAGTGCTCCTCAGCGTTGCCTTTGCAACAGGTCGCCTTGGTCTCCTGTTCCGGTTTCCAAGTTCTAGTTGCCTTGCGTTTGTCTTGTTCCTGTGATTCCTGGTTCCTGTTTCCTGTGTTCGTCTCATCTGTCTACTGGATTGACTACCTGGTTCTGATCTCTGCTACACCTGACGCCTGCTTTCTCCAAGCCTGACCTCTGCTACGCCTGACTTCGCCAGCCTTCTCCAAGCCTGACCTCTGCTACACCTGACTTCGCCAGCCTTCTCCAAGCCTGACCTCTGCTACGCCTGACCTTGCCTGTCTTCTCCAAGCTTGACCTCTGCTACACCTGACTTCGCCTGCCTTCTCTAAGCCTGACTTCTGCTACGTCAGACCACACCTGCCTTCTCCGTGCCTTGACCATTGCTACGTCTGACCACGCCTGCCTTGACCATTGCTATGTCAGACCACACCTGCCTTCTCCGTGCCTTGACCATTGCTTTGTCTGACCACGCCTGCCTTCTCCGGACCTTGACCATTGCTACGTCTGACCATGCCTGCCTTCTCCGTGCCTTGATCATTGCTACGTACAACTTCGCCTCAGACATTCTTGAGTCCAGAGTTCCATGTTGCTTGCTACACCTTCCAAGTGCCACCAGCTTCCATTCAAGCTTGACAGTGACACCTCTGTCCCTATCCTCTGGGCACGGACTATTAAGGCTTCGACCTTCCTTTGCTCAGGCACCTTCAGTTCCTTCTTGTCCCTTGGTGCTTGAATTCCTGTTCCACATCCCGTACAGGATAGGACCACACCACTTGCTGGCTGCTGTCTCTGGGCTGAAGCATCTCCTACCCGTATTCAACCTTGAGGCCCGCCTAAGTCCTGCTGGCCCCGGCACCCGAAGGCTCAACCCGAGGGGAACGTGGGCTGGTATAGGTGAAGCTCCAGTGGCCTCCAGCTTCAGCCCACTCCACCTTGGAATGGGCTGAAGCTGGAGGCCATGCCTACGGGTTACGTCAACCCCACCTCAGCCCAAGGATCCACCTCCTATGCAACAGGTTGCAAAGGTCATGGATTCGGTGGAGCCTTATGCCTCCCAGGTCATCACTGACCTGGCTTCCAAGGTACAAGAACAGCAGAAGTTCCTGGAGGCATTGGCTGTCTCTATTGGACGTCTCCATACCCGGTTCAACGTCCTGAACATGGGTATGGAGACATCATAATGCCTCTGTATCACTCCATGGTGAGACCACACCTTGAATACTATGTACAATTCTGGTCGCCGCATTTCAAAAAAGATATAGTTGCGATGGAGAAGGTACAGAGAAGGGCAACCAAAATGATAAAGGGGATGGAACAGCTCCCCTTTGAGGAAAGGCTGAAGAGGTTAGGGCTGTTCAGCTTGGAGAAGAGACGGCTGAGGGGGGATATGATAGAGGTCTTTAAGATCATGAGAGGTCTTGAATGAGTAGATGTGACTCGGTTATTTTCACTTTCGAATAATAGAAGCACTAGGGGGCATTCCATGAAGTTAGCAAGTAGCACATTTAAGACTAATCTGAGAAAATTCTTTTTCACTCAATGCACAATAAAGCTCTGGAATTTGTTGCCAGAGGATGTGGTTAGTGCAGTTAGTGTAGCTGGGTTCAAAAAAGGTTTGGATAAGTTCTTGGAGGAGAAGTCCATTAACGGCTATTAATCAAGTTTACTTAGGGGCGGATTTTAAGAGCCCTGCTCACCTAAATCCGCCCAAATCCGGGCGGATTTAGGCGAGCAGGGCCCTGCGCGCCGGTGAGCCTATTTTACATAGGCCTACCGGCGCGCGCAGAGCCCCGGGACTCGCGTAAGTCCCGGGGTTGTCAGAGGGGGGCGTGTCGGGGGCGTGTATGGGGCGGGACCTAGCGCAGCGCCGTTTCGGGGGCGTGTCGGGATCGTTTCGGGGGCGGGTCCGGGGGCGTGGTTACGGCCCGGGGCAGTCCGGGGGCGTGACCGCGCCCTCCAGACCCACCCCCAGGTTGCATCCCGGCGCGCTAGCGGCCTGCTGGCGCGCGGGGATTTACGCCTCCCAGAGGGAGGCGTAAATCCCCCGACAAAGGTAAGGATGGGGTTTAGACAGGGCCGGGCGGGTGGGTTAGGTAGGGGAAGGGAGGGGAAGGTGAGGGGAGGGCAAAAGAAAGTTCCCTCCGAGGCCGCTCCGATTTCGGAGCGGCCTCGGAGGGAATGGAGGTAGGCTGCACGGCGCGCGCCGGCTATACAGAATCCATAGCCTTGCGCGCGCCGATCCCGGATTTTAGCGGATACGCGCGGCTCCGCGCGTATCTATTAAAATCCCGCGTACTTTTGCTGGCGCCTGATGCGCCAGCAAAAGTACGCCTATTCGCGCGGTCTGAAAATCTACCCCTTAGGGAATAGCCACTGCTATTAATTGCATCAGTAGCATGGGATCTTCTTAGTGTTTGGGTAATTGCCAGGTTCTTGTGGCCTGGTTTTGGCCTCTGTTGGAAACAGGATGCTGGGCTTGATGGACCCTTGGTCTGACCCAGCATGGCAATTTCTTATGTTCTTATGATTCAGCTTCTACCTTGGCTTCTCCGTCTCATCCACCTCCGTCCTTACCACATGCATTATTGGCACTTCCAGTGCCTCCACTTTTCAACGGCGACTCCAAGCTCTGCAGAGGTTGACTCTGTCTTCCAGGTTGACTTGACCAAGGTCACGTTTATCCTGTCTCGCCTCGAAGGGAAGGCCTTGGCCTGGGCTTCCCCCCTGTGGGAATGCTCGGACTCCTTGCTAAGAGAACTGGTTCAATTTATGGCTGTATTCAAATGGACCTTTGATGATCCAGGGCAGCATGCTGTAGCAAGCACCAGTCTACTACATCTTCGTCAAGGACAACAAAGTCTTTTTGATTATACAATAGAGTTTCAGACTTTGGCTACTGAGCTCGCTTGGCAGGAGGACTGCCTTCAAGATATTTACTTGGATGGTCTCTCCTTGCAGCTAAAAGATGAGCTGGCTGCTCGGGAGCTCTCTCCTTCCTTGGAAGATCTTATAGATTTGATAGACCGAATTGACTACCATCTTCAAGAGCATTACCGGGAGAGTCAGATGCCCAAGAGGCCCATGCAGGTTCGCTCCCGCTCACCACCCATTACTAACTCAGCATCTAGTGACAGTAAAATGGTCAAGGTGGAAGAACACATGCAATTGGGTCGAGGGAACTGACACCGGAAGAGCGCCTCCGGTGAAGACAGACCGGCTTGTGTCTGTATTGTGGAGCCCCAGGCCACCATCTATAAAATTGTCCCATCTGTCCGGGAAAACTCCAGGGCCCAAGTTCAGTAGGGGCCCTGAACTTGAGTGCAACTTCTCCGGCCCCCCCAACTCTCAGTTCCAGTCACACTAATTTGGGACTCCCGGTCCTTTCCGGTTCTTGCTCTGGTAGACTCCGGAGCAGGAGTTAATTTTAGCCTCAAAGATCTGGTGCAACTCCTGGGTATTAAAACCCGTTCACTTAACCTTTCCTTGTGTATCGCCTCCATCTACAGAGAGCCACTTCCTTTGACCACTGAACCTCTCCAGTTATGTACGGGGGCCTTAAACTTTGAGAAACTCAAGTTACTGGTGTTGGATAAGACAATCCATCCCATTGTGCTTGGTCTTCCTTGGTTACAGAAACATTCCCCCCAATTTAATTGGCCTTCACTACAGCTGGTAGAGTGGGGTCCAGCCTGTCACCAATCCTGTCTTCAGAAAGTGACTCCATCTTTGACGATTCCTCTGGTAACCACCTCTTCTGGCATACCTCCTCCATACAGCCTATGAAGATGTATTTTCTAAACAAAAAGCTGATTTCCTCCCACCTCTTCATCAGTTCGATTGACCAATCTACCTTCTTCCTGGAACCATGCCTCCTCGCGGATGCACCTGTCCTCTGTCGTTACCTGAGACAAAGGCCATGACCAAATATATTCGGGATAATCTGGCAAAAGGGTTTATCCATCTATCCACGTCATCCGCCGGAGCAGGATTCCTTTTTGTGACCAAGAAAGGCAGATCACTCAGACCATGCATCGATTACCGCAGTCTAAATGCTATCACCCATAAGGACAAATATCCCTTGTCATTGATTTCTGAAGTATTTGATCATCTCCAAGTTGCTACCATCTTCATGAATCTGGATTTACATGGGGTGAATAACTTGGTGAGCATCCACCCTGATGACATCTGGAAAACTGCCTTTAATGCAAGAGACAGCCACTATGAATACTTGGTGATGCCTTTTGGCCTTTCCAATGCACCAGCTGTATTCCAGCGGATGATGAATGAACGTTTCAGGGATCTGCTATATATCAAGGTCGTGATCTATCTGGACAATATCCTCATATTCTCGAAGGACCTTGACACCCACCAGGCCGATGTACGAATGGTACTGCAACGCCTATGAGAAAATCACTTGTTTGCAAAACTGGACAAGTGTTTGTTCGAGAGGTCCAGTTTACCATTCCTTCCTTGGCTACATAATCTCTCCTCAAGGTTTTTCCATGGACCCAGATAAATTGAGGGCAATCTGGGATTGGCCACAACCAGTGGAACTTAAAGCGCTTCTTGGGATTCCTTAATTATTATCGCCACTACATCCCGCACTACTCCACACTGGCTACTCCTCTGACGGCCCTGACCTTGAAAGGCCAAAATACATGGAATTGGCCACCCGAGACCGTTACTGCTTTTCATCGTTTGAAAGAAGCCTTCCAAAAGCCTTCCAGAAGACAGAATTCTTACATTTAGAGAGAAAAAATATGGAAATCAAACAAAGTCCAATCACACTAAAAAACAATCAACAAATAATACTTGCAGAGAAAGTACGGAAGCTTGGAGTAATAATTGACTCCGAACTAAGCTTAAAACAACACATATCTCTAAAAGTAAGAGAAGGATACGCTAAACTCATGGTCCTCAGGAGACTTAAACCACTTCTGTCAACAGCTAACTTTCGTTCGGTACTACAAGCATTAATATTTGCAAGCACTGATTATTGTAATGCACTTCTACTAGGTCTTCCACACACCTCACTAAGACCGTTGCAGGTTCTGCAAAACTCAGCCGCAAGAGTTTTAACTTGCAAAAGTAAAAGAGATCACATCACTGAAACACTGGCTGAACTACACTGGCTTCCCATTGAACAAATAATACAATACAAAAAACACTGTGCACCATACATAAGTTAATACATAAAGAACATGCAGACTTGGTTAAATACAGCCCTCCGTGTACACATCCCTAACAGAAACCTAAGGTCAGCAAACAAAGCACTCCTAACTATTCCATCAGTCAAAATTGCAAGACTAACACAGGTACGAGAGAGAGCATTAACACTGGTAGGACCCATACTATGGAACTCCATGCCCCTAGATTTAAGATTACAAAGAGACAGCAAAACCTTCAGAAAAAGTTTAAAAACCTGGCTCTTTAAACAAGCTTTTCAGAAAGAGATGGGAGAATAGAAACCAGGGACAGGCAAAGCACGAGCAATATAACACCCACACACACTGATGTATTCACTAAGTGTGTAGTTTTTAAAGGACAAGTCACAATTTTAAAGTTAATTCTGTAATCAAAACCGAGATAGAGACATGGACATGATTAATTACATTTAACATTGTTGATCACTAACTATGTTACCGAACCTTATGACACTTTTGTAAACGGACAAATTACAGTATCACCACATAACCCCCATACTAAAGAGCCTCCATTGGCTACCCATACACTTTAGAATAATATACAAGGCCATTCTCACCACATACAAAATCACCCACCAACTGGCTCCCATCGACCTACAGATCCCCCTCCGACTACACAATTCATCAAGACCGACTAGAGATGCATACAAGGGATCGCTACAGGTACCACCGTCCAAATCTACCAGACACTGCACACTAAGAGACCGGGCTTTCTCTACAGCCATCCCACCGTTATGGAACTCCATCCCCTCAAATCTCAGAACAGAACCTTGCATCTCAACCTTCAAAAAAAGACTAAAGACCTGGACATTCTTACAAGCCTTCCCGGACGCCAACATAGTCAACTAATCTCCAACTACACCTTGGTTATCCATTCTATTGTTTTACATATTTAAATTAATAACCTATCCTTTCTCTTCCTTCTCACCCAAGTTCTTATCACCCTGTTATATGTAACTGCCTTTTCAGCACCTTTGTTATAGTTATGTTTACTATGCACCCCTGTTTTATGTGAACCAGCATGATGTGACTGCTGTCTCGAAAGCCGGTATATAAAAATTTGAAATAAAATAAATAAATAAATAAATCATTACTTTTATGTGCCTCGATGTAAAACGTTGTGAAGGTCACCTCCAAACGATGGTATAGAAAAGATTTAAAATAAATAAATAAATAAATAAAAGGGATCCTGCTTACGTCACCCTGACCCGACTCGTCCATTTTTAGTCGAGGTGGACGCTTCCGCTATTGGGGCCAGAGCGGTTCTAAGTAAGCACACTGCTTCTGGTACCACAGCTCCATGCTCATTCTTTTCTTGAAAATTTTCATTAGCAGTGCATAACTACAATATTGGGGACCGCGAACTGCTTGTCATTAAATTGGCTCTTGAAGAGTGGTGCCCGTGGCTCGAGGGCGCACAACATAAATTCACGGTGTTCACTGACCACAAAAACTTAGAACATTTTAAGTCATGCTCAGCTCCTCAATGCCTGTCAAGCTCGATGGGCCTTATTTTTCTCAAGGTTCAATTTCGAGTTCCACTACCACCCTGCAGATAAGAATCTCCGGGCAGACGCCTTAACCCAGTCTTTTGAACCTGAAGACATCCCCGAAGATCCAACTCACATCATCGACCCAGCTTGTATTTCCTTGTCTGCTACCCATCCAGTTCCTACCGGGAAAACTGTGGTGCCCTGACGACTCTGGGAAAGAGTTCTTCGCTGGGCACACGATTTCAAATTTGCCGGCCACCCAGGACGTGCGTGAACCGTGGCACTGCTCCAGAGATTTTTCTGGTGGCCTACTTTGGTCTCCGACGTTAAGGCATACGTCGAATCCTGTAATGTGTGTGCACAACAAAAACTCCCAGTCGGGCGATCTTGGGGACTTCCGTGGACTCACTTATCTAAGGATTTCATCGTGGATTTGCCCTCTTCTAAGGGTAATACCGTGATATAGGTCACCATAAATCATTTTTCAAAAATGGCCCATTTTTGTACCTCTTCCGGGCCTACCATCTGCACCAGAGCTAGCACGTCTCTTTTTTCGTCATATTTTCAGACTGCATGGCCTACCAGTGGATATTGTTTCCGATCGAGGTTCTCAGTTCGTCGCCAGATATTGGTGCTTCCTTTGCCAAAAGTTCGGTATTAACATCAGCCTCACAACCGCCTATAACACCCAAGCCAACGGGCAAGCTGAATGGATGAACCACTCCCTAAAGGCGTTCCTGCAGGCCTATATCAATGACCAACAAAACAACTGGTCGGACCTCGTAACCTGGGCAGAGTTTTCCCACTACTCTCACATCGCCACAGCTACTGGAACATCACCATTCTCTATAGTCTATGGGAAACAACCTCGACCACCATTACCCATACCTCTCTCCATGCCGTCTCCTGTGGCACAGGCTGCTGCAGATACCCTTAAGACATTGTGGGAACAGACAAATCTTCGCCTGTGCCAGACCGCTTCCTGGGCCAAGAAAACTGCTGACAGTCATCACCGCACAGCTCCTGAATTCCTTCCTGGCCATAAGTCTGATTGATTACCAAGTATATTAGACTCCGAATTACTTCACAGAGATTTGCTCCAAGATTCATTGGACTGTTCCCGATTACTCGAAGCATCAGATCTGTGACTTACCAGCTCCAGTTGCCTCCTTCCTTGGGTATACATAATACCTTTCACGTTTCATTGCTTAAGCAGGTAGTGTTGTCCTGGCTTACCCTGAAGGTCCCTGAGCCACCTGCATTGGTGGCAGAGACTGATACCACGTATAAGGTCCATAAAGTACTGGACATCTGCCGTAGAGGCCGCCAATGGGAGTACCTCCTTTCTTGGGAGGGTTATGGACCCGAGGAAAATTTGTGGGAGCCTGCTCGCAACATCTTGGACAAGACCCTCCTCTCGAGTTTTTATCGTGCCCATCCGGGCAAACCCTAACCTCCAGGAGGGGGCGTAAAGGGGGGGGGGTACTGTAACGCTTGCCGCCCGCAGCAGCCCCGTGGTGCAGCCCTCTCACCTCTCGACACAAGCTTCAGGCTCCAGCTCCTCATTGCTGGTGGCGGTGGGCCGCCAGACCTCAGACGTCCACCAGCAACTTCGGCCCTGCTCCACTTCCCGGGACCTCCAGCCAGGATGCCTCCATCTGTGGGGCCTCGCCATGGGGTTCGTGGAGAGCCGCCGCTGGCAGCGCCACCCCCCTCCCTAGGCGCACGCGTGCGCACCAGTGAAACCTTTGAAGGGCTCGTGGCGGGAACCTGGCCGCGGACCCGGATGTTGACGTCAGTTCCCTCAACATATATATATGTATAAAAACATGGAAATTATGGCAGAAAAAGACCAATCGGCCCATCTAGTCTGCCCAGCAAGCTTCCACACTTATTTTCCCATACTTATCTGTTTCATCAACCATCAAGTTCAGGGCCCTTGTTGGTAATTGTTTGATTCAAATTTCCTGCCATCTCCTGTCATTGATGCAGAGAGTTGCATCAAAGGTGAGCATAAGGCTTAATGGTTAAGGGTAGTAACCGCCGCTTCAAGCAATTTACCCCGATGCTTGCTTACCCAGACTGCACAGATCAATGCCTTGTTGGATGTTGTCTAAATGTAAATCCTGTTTTCCACTTTTCCCCCTGCCGTTGAAGTAGAGAGCAACGCTGTATATGCATTCAAAGTGATATATCAGGCTTAATTGGTTTAGGGTAGTATCCGCCGTATTAAGCAAGCTACCCCCACGTTTATTTGTTTACCCAGATAGTGAAGTTCAGTCCTTGTTGGTTGTTGTCTGAATGTAAATCCTCTTTTCCACATTTCCCCCTGCTGTAGAAGCAGAGAGCAACGCTATGTATGCATTCAGTGATGTATCAGGCTTAATTGGTTTAGAATAGTAACCGCCAAAATAAGCAAGCTACCCCCATGCTTATTTGTTTATCCAGATTGTGAAGTTCAGTCCTTGTTGGTTGTTGTCTGAATGCAAATCTTCTTTTCCACATTTTCTCCTCAGCGTTGCCTTTGCAACAGGTCGCCTTTGTCTCCTGTTCCGGTTTCCGTGTTCTAGTTGCCTTGCGCTTGTCTTGTTCCTGTGATTCCTGGTTCCTATTCCTTGTGTTCGTCTTGTCTGTCTACTGGATCGACTACCTAGTTCTGACCTCTGCTACACCTGACCTCGCCTGCTTTCTCCAAGCCTGACTTCTGCTACGCCTGACCTCGCCTGCCTTCTCCAAGCCTGACCTCTGCTACGCCTGACTTCACCTGCCTTCTCCAAGCCTGGCCCCTGCTACGCCTGACCTCGCCTGCCTTTTCTATGCCTTGATCATTGCTACATCTGACCACAACTGCCTTCTCCGTGCCTTGACGTTGCCACATCAGACCACGCCTGCTTTCTCCGTGCCTTGACCATTGCTACGTACAACTTCACCTCAGACATTCTTGAGTTCAGAGTTCCACGTTGCTTGCTACACCTTCCAAGTGCATCCAGCTTCCATTGAAGCTTGACAGTGATGCCTCGTCCTCTGGACACGGACTATTAAGGCAGTGATGCCTCTGTCCCCGTCCTCTGGACATGGACTATTAAGGCACCTTCAGTTCCTTCTTGTCCCTTGGTGCTTGAGTTCTTGTTCCACATCCTGTCCAGGATAGGACCACTCCACCTGCTGGCTGCTGTCTCTGGGCTGAAGCATCTCCTATCCGTACTCAACCTTGAGGTCTGCCTAAGTCCTGCCGGCCCTGGCACCCGAAGGCTCAACCCGAGGGGAATGTGGGCTGGTATAGGTGAAGCTCCAGTGGCCTCCAGCTTCAGCCCACTCCGCCTGCTGACGGTGGGGACCCATAGGCCCTCGCTACAGGTTGCGTCAACCCCACCTCAGCCCAAGGATCCACCTCCTACGCAACACTACTCGGCAAAGAGAACCAGCCAGACTGCTACAAATCCCGCAGAGAAACTACGTATTAGCAGAAATGCTTCACCTCAGTCACACATGCAGAACACAGACTGACCCTTACCAAAATACAGAATTAAGGGACTGCAAATTAGAAACAGAAACATACAGGCAAAACTGAAGTGGAAACCCCAAGAAACCAGACTTTGAACAGTGGAATTCTGAAGAAAGAGTAAAATACAAAAATATAAGAAATGCACATTCCCAAAGATGACATATTCCAATTGCTAAAAACTCAAACTTTTTTGTTGTCTGATCATTTTATTTTTCTAATTGGTGGATCCCGGTCAAGGCCAGAAGGAGCTCTGGTGCATTGTCCCCGACCAAGGGCTGTTGCTGCAATGGCTGGGCTAGGTGAGCCAGGAGGAGAACCAAAATAGGAGAAAAATCCATGGGTTGTTGTAAAGATCCCCTTTTGTGATGGTGGATATTCAGGAAAACCTGTTATTTGGCCACTGTGAGCAAATCTATCCTATATATTTATTCTACCCTATACATTTATTAAATTAATTAAAAACTGAAGAAGTGTTTATTACAACCGCAGTTTGCTTATTTGTTAAAGAATATGCAGCATGACTACTTCTTGTACTGGTCAACTTATAAAAAGAATACAGAAACATCTATAAAATGTTTCCAGTAGATGGTGCTACATACTCACAGGCTACAATGAAATTTCAATAAGAGAATTCCTTGAAAAGTAAACTGAAGTTGAATTACTCTGCATACTGAAAAACCAAAAGAATTAATGTACCACATACAGTAATAATATACCATATACAGTAAACATGCTAATTACTTTGCACCACTGTTGACAAGTGAGAAAAAAAAGACATTCTACTTCATCAGTACCAGGTAAGTTTCATGAATCTTGCATTGACTAATATGCCAATGTAACGCTCACATATATACTGCTATCAAAAGCGTGAAACTGGACAATCATTCAGGAAATATAGTAACATGGAAGATGATAGGAGATAAAGACCAACTAACCCATCTACTCTGCCCAATTTTTTTCCTGTCCACAGTGGACAGGAATAGCTATGAATTTTCCGGTCCACGGTGGAGGAACAGCTATGAATTTTCTAGACCATCAAACTGAAAGAGTTGCTAATTAGAACCTTTCCTGGAGTTGATGCCTTACTATTTCAGATTGACTCAGGTGTTAAACTCATATTTTATTATTCTGAGAGAATTGAACTGATTGCTGCTATCTCTATCACACAGGACATTCTTCTTTTACTAGGTGATTTCAATGTACATGCAGATCATCCTATGAGACCAGCTGATTTTAGCTTTCTCACATCTATGTCTAATCTTGGCCTTTCACAATGTGTGTCTGGTCCTACTCACAAGGCGAGGCTCAGGCTTGATCTCATTGTGTCTTCTAGCAATGACCTAACTATTGGAGATTCAGTACTCATTCTTTTTCTCGTCTTGGATTTGATCAATTTCTCGTTTATTTTATATTGAGTTTTACTGTGCCACTTCATACTGTCCCCAAATCTATTACCACTTTTAGAGTCTAAAACCACATTAAATTTGATGTATTATCTGCAGAGCTATGTCAATTTCCTGAGAATTTTGTTAGTGTTTCGCCAGATGATCAGGTTAATGGACAAAACAGTGTGCTCCATAGTGCGATTGATAAAGTTGCCCCTGTGAGGCTGCCATGTCATAAAGGGGCTGATTGGCCTCAGTTAACACCTCTCTAAGAGTGGCAAAGACTCAAGGGGCTCTCTAGAGTTCAATACCCACCCCTAGTGCCCCTAGAAGTGACCGAAGTTCCCAAAAAATGTTTTAAACTTTAGATCCTCCAAGCACCTGCCCTGCCCCTTCCCCAACTCCTCACCTTTGTCACAAAATTGTCCCCCATGCTTGGAGGCCAACCCTTCATCCCCACCTTAGCCTTCTTTAGCCCAACCCCCACCCCGGACTTACCAAAAATCTATTCTGATGGTCTAGTGGGGGCCCGGAGCACTTCCTAGGTTATGGAATCGGCAGCCGCCATTTTCCAAAATGGTGCCAACTACCCCTATAACATGTGATAAACACAGAGCATCCCTAGTGACAAGAGAATCAAAATGAAGCCCTGGGGTAACCTGTGGTAACTTTTCTGTAGGTAGCTAACCTTCATGAAGCAGCAGTTACAACTCTGAACAAGAAGAAGAGTGGGAAGTTGCAAGGAGTGACAGTTACAACCCTGAACCTCTTGATGGGCAGATTGAATGGATCATTTTGGTCTTTAGCTGACATCATTTACTAAGTTACTATAGCATGTTTAGGTGTAAGTGTTATGTGCCTGACCCACGGAGGTTCGTGGGCCGGCCCCCCACCTATCCCGGGACGTCTAGTAGCAGCAGCAGCATCCCTGAGGCCTGGTCAGGCTGGCAAGCTTCTTCGCGGCGTTCCCTCGACGAAGGATACGCCGCTGACTTCTGGGCTGGCACGCGCCTGTGCAGGGGCTCTGCCATTTAAAGGGACCAGCGCGGGAAAGCCTTGCTCCGCCTCTGGAGGTGACGTCAGACGCTGCCAGTACTTAAACTGGCTTGACAAGCCTCTCCTTGCCTTGCAACGAGGTTCACTCTTCCAGAGTTGATAGTTGCTGTTCCTGACTTCGACTTTCATCCACTGGCTTCTAACTTCAGCTTTCATCCATTGGTTCCTGGCTTCAGCTTTCATCCAGGAGATCTCGCCTAAGTCCAAGCTGCTCGGGTCCTCACGAGCTCCTCTCGGGGGGACAGTGGGCTAACAGTGGTGAAGATCCGATTGGCCTCCTGGCTCCAGCTATCCTCCCCTCCTCCGACACCTGCCCACAGGAGACCACTCATAAGTCCAAGTGGCCCGGGTCCTTACAGGCTCCTCCTGGGAGGACCTCGGGTCTCCAGTGGTGAAGATCCTCCTGGTCTCCTGCCTGTGTCACCTCCCAGTTTCGACCTCCACTGGGGTCGATCACAGTGCATCGTCATCTGTCTAGCTGGCTCAAGAGTCCACGAATCCAACAGTTTGCAAGGCCATGGACTCGGCAGACATGGCGGGCTTAAAGGCCATCCCTGGAATTGCCCAGCATCTACAGCAACAGCAAATCTGCCTTGATGCCCTTAGGCGACAGTAGAGAGACTGGCCAATCGTATCGATGGAGCACCTGCACTCGTACCTCCTGTGCTAGTTGCCACGGCCGATTCCGGAGCGCAACGACCACACAAATGCCGGCACCTTCACGGTACTCAGGGGAAGCAAAGCAGTGCCGCGGATTCCTCAACTAGTGCTACATCCATTTCACTCTGCTGCCGTCCCAGTTTTCTATGGATCTGATAAAGACCAGTTATATTATCTTTTTGGTAGACGGGAAGCCCCTGGCCTGGGCCTCTCCGCTATGGGAGCGTAAAGACCCCATTCTTGGGAATTGGGACCGGTTTGTCTCAGCCTTCCAACACGTCTTTGACGAGCCTTCTTGCAGACCCACTGCCGCCGCCGAGTTACTCCAACTATGCCAAGGTACTCGGTCCCTTGCCGAGTATGCAGTGGAATTCCGTACCTTGGCCGCCGAGCTAGACTGGAGGGATGACAGCCTTCACGGCATATTCTTGGAAGGCATGTCTTCACGTCTCCAAGATGAGCTAGTTGCGAGGGACCTTCTGGATGACCTGAATAGCCTGATTTGATCTGGCTGGGCGGGTTGACCGCCGAATCCAATGCCGCTTTCGTGAAGGGAAGTCCGGTCATAGACCCAGTAACTTGAGGTCTAGATTTCCCCGACCAGTACCCTCCTCCTCTGCCTCTCCTGGAGACCAAGGGGTTGAGCCTATGCAATTGGGACGAGGCCCGATCTCGCAGAAGGAGAGAAGACGTCGCCACACTCAAGGACCGTGCCTATATTGTGGTGGCAAGGGGCACTTCCTAGCTCAATGTGGTGAGTGGTCGGGAAACGCCAGAACCTAGGGATCATTGTGGAGCTGACCCTAGGTAATACAAGCTCTGCCTCCTCATGCACTGTACCGGTTACCCTCGTCTACCCCGGGGATACTTTTGATACGCTGGCTTTGGTCGACTCTGGAGCAGGAGGGAATTTCATCCTCGCAGACCTCATCTGGCAGTTGCAGATTGAGGTCCAACCCCGAATTTCTTCCATCCAGGTATCTTCTATTCATGGTACTCTCCTCTCGGGGAGTATTTCTACCTGCACCAAGCCCTTGATTCTACGCACTGGCCTCCTACATGTGGAGGAAATCTCTCTCCTCATACTGGAGAGTTCCATTCACCCAATCATCTTGGGCCTGCCCTGGATGCAGAAACATTCTCCAGTTATCCACTGGGATACTCTTCAGATCGCCTCCTGGGGCCCATCTTGTTTTGACTCCTGCCTGGCAACTATTCCTAGTCCCAGTGTGCCTCTTCTGACCACGTCCATGACACTCCCGTCACAGTATCAAGAGTATGAAGATGTCTTCTCTAAGGAGAAAGCGGAACTCCTCCCAGAACATCAGCCCTTTGACTGTGCCATAAACCTTGTCCCTGGAACTATGCCTCCCAGGGGACGGGTTTACCCCTTATCGCTCCCGGAGACCTGAGCCATGCCATCATATATCCAGGAGAATTTGGAGAGAGGCTTTATTCAGCCCTCTAATTCCCCTGCCGGGGCCGGGTTCTTCTTTGTTGCCAAGAAGGACAGGTCACTCTGACCCTGCATCAACTACCATGGCCTCAACGCTATTATGCGGCAGGACAGGTACCCTTTGCCTTTGATTACTGAGCTACTAGACCAGCTCCAAGGAGCTAAGGTCTTTACCAAGCTGGACCTCTGAGGTGCGTATAATTTGGTACGGATACGACCCGGCGACAAATGGAAGACCGCGTTCAATACTAGAGACGGGCACTATAAATATTTGGTTATGCCCTGTGGCTTATGCAACGCCCCTGCGGTCTTCCAAAACCTTATGAGTAAGGTCTTGAGGGATATGTTGCATACCTCTATCATAGTATACCTCGACAATGTATTGGTTTACTCTAAAGATTTGTCCATTCACCGCGTACAAGTGCGGCAAGTGCTGCAGAAACTTCGGAACAATCATCTCTTTGCCAAGTTAGAGAAGTGCCAGTTCGAGCAGGAGTCCTTGCTCTTCCTCGGATACATAGTTTCCTCCACAGGCTTCCACATGGACGTTGTGGAAGCCTGTGGTGGCCATTCGGGATTGGCCACAGCCGGTAGGGGCCAATTCGGGCCAATCCCGGCTTAACCCCTACCGGCTGTGGCCAATCCCGAATGGCCAGTGGCGGCCATTCGGGATTGGCCACAGCCAGTAGGGGTTAAGACACATCAACATTTCCTTGGCTTCGCTAATTTTTATCGCCAGTTCATACCTCACTACTCCCGGATGGTGGCACCTCTTATGGCTCTTACCAGAAAGGGTGCCGATGCGAAGAACTGGTCCCCAACTGCAACAAGTGCCTTCCAGAGGTTAAAGGAAGCCTTTCTACTCGATGTCTGTCTCCACCATCCAGATCTGCAGCACCAGTTTATCGTAGAGGTAGTCACATCTGATCTTGCGGTAGGGACTGTCCTGAGCCAGTTATCCACGAAGGGCAACCCCTACCATGTTCCTATTTCTCTAGAAAATTCTCTCTGGCGGAGATAAATTACAGTATTGGTGATAAGGAGCTCCTGGCCATCAAGCTCATGCTGGAGGAGTGGCGCCAATGGTTGGAGGGGGCCCAGCACCCCGTGATCATCTATACAGATCACAAGAACCTGGAATTCTTGTGCCGAGCCCAATGCCTCAATTCTCGACAAGCTCGGTGGTCATTTTTCTTTAGCCAGTTTAATTTCCTCCAAGAATATTAGAGCGGACACCATCTCTCGCATGACAGAGATGGAGGATAACCCTAATCTGCCTCAAAATATCCTCGATCCAGCCAAGGTCCTTCTTGCAGCATCCGAGGTGGTTCCTATGGGTAAGACGGTTGTGTCGGCTTGCCTACGCAAGAAGGTGTTATCATGGGCTCACGACTCATTGACCGCAGGTCATTCGGGGGTCACTCGGACCCTGGATGTGCTGACCGAATAGTACTGTTGGCCTCAGGCCAGGAGAGATGTTCTTCTCTACCTCAGTTCCTGCCCAACCTGTGCTCGACAAAAGATTCTGACTGGTTGCCTTTGGGGACTTCTTCAACCATTACCTATTCCCACTGAACCATGGACCCATTTGTCTACCGACTTCATTGTGGACTTACCACCCTCGGAAGAGAAAACAGTAATATGGGTCACGGTCGACAGATTTTCGAAGATGGCTCACTTTGTCCCCCTCTCTAAATTACCAATGGCACCCGAGCTCGCTAGCCTCTTCACTCAGCACATCTTTCACCTACATGGACTTCCTCTCCATATTGCTTCCAACCAGGGCTCGCAGTTCACGGCTAAATATTGGAAAGCACTCTGCAAGAAATTTGGGGTCCAATTGGACTTCACAAACGCCTTTCACCCCCAAGGCAATGGCCAAGCGGAGTGCACAAACCAGACTTTGAAAACCTTCCTCAGGACCTTCGTGGGAGACCTACAAAACGATTGGATGGCTTTACTCCCTTGGGCAGAATTCTCTTACAACCACCACAGGCATTCGGCCACCGGCAGGTCTCCCTTCCAGATAGTCTATGGGAGACGTCTCCTACCTCCTTTGCCTTTGCATTTGGCGGGCCCATCACCAGCCGTACAAATCACAGCCCAACAGTTACACAATCTCTGGGGCTATACTCAGGAGAAACTTCAATGCACAGCAGTCATGGCGAAGAGGTATACGGATCGTCTACAACGTCCAGCCCCAACATTCCTTCCTGGGGACAAGGTATGGCTAAGTACCAAACACCTTTGCCTGCGGGTTCCTTCTATGCGCTTGGCTCCGAGGTACATTGGTCTGTTCCCAGTCACGAAATGAGTGGGTGCTGTCTCTTACCGACTCCGCCTTCCATCTACGCTCAGGGTTCATAACGTGTTCCATGTCTCGTTGCTCAAGCTGTTGGTCTTGTCCGCCTTCCACAACAAGATCCCTGAACCTGCCACTCCCGCGGCTCAGGAGGACACTGTCTACCAAGTAAAAGAGATATTAGATGTGCTATGGCCCTGAGGAGAATTCTTGGGAGCCTGCCTCCAACATTTTGGATAAAACTCTTCTTCAACAGTTTCATCTACGCCACCCTGCTAAGCCAAAGCCCCCAGGAAGGGGGCGTAGAAGGGGGTACTGTTATGTACCCGACCCGCGGAGGTCTGCGGGCCGGCCCCCCACCTACCCCGGGACGTCTAGTAGCAGCAGCGGCATCCCTGAGGCCTGGTCAGGCCAGCAAGCTTCTTCGTGGTGTTGCCTCGATGAGGGAGACGCCGCCGACATCTGGGCTGGCTCCGCCCCCTAGGCGCATGCGCGCGTGCGCGCACAGGCGCTCTGCCATTTAAAGGGACCAGCGTGGGAAAGCCTTGCTCAGCCTCTGGAGGTGACGTCAGACGCTGCCAGTAATTAAACTAGCTCGACAAGCCTCTCCTTACCTTGCAACGAGGTTCACTCTTCCAGAGCTGATAGTTGTTGTTCCTGACTTCGGCTTTCGTCCACTGGCATCTGACTTCAGCTTTTGTCCTCTGGTTCCTGGCTTCAGCTTTCGTCCAGGAGGTCTCGCCTAAGTCCAAGCAGCTCGGGTCCTCACAAGTTCCTCTCGGGGGGACCGCAGGCTTCCAGTTGTGAAGATCCGATTGGCCTCCTGGCTCCAGCTATCCTCCCCTCCTCCGACATCTGCCCACAGGAGACCACTCATAAGTTCAAGCGGCCCGGGTCCTCACAGGCTCCTCCTGGGAGGACCTCGGATCTCCAGTGGTGAAGATCCTCCTGGTCTCCTGCCTGTGCCACCTCCTGGCTTCGATCTCCACTGGGGCCATCCCACAGTGCATCATCATCTATCTAGCCGGCTCAAGGGTCCATGAATCCAACAGTAAGTTACTGCACAAAGGGACCAATGCAAAAAAAAGCGGGCACTGAAAAGTCAGCGCCCATTTTCTCAACGTGCGCATGGCACCCACAAGTGGAGCGCCATGCTATGTTGTAATTAGGGGGTTGCATTAGCAAGGAGGCACTAGGGTCGCTTGCGCGACCTTAGCGCCTCCTTGCTAATGCAACCCCGCGGTTACGAATGCCAGCATCAGTCTTCAGTGCGGCCAGCTGAGGTTTTTTTTTTTTAAACTTTTAAAAGAAGTACAGAAAAGCAGTTTTTTTTTCTGCTTTTCTGTACTTCTTTTCAATGTGCTCAGCTATTAACGCCTGCTCCAGGCAGGTATTAATAGCTGAGCGATAAATGTGCGTCTGAGATGCACATTTATATTTTTGCATTGGAGTGAATAAGTAATAGCCTCATTCACATGCATTTGCATGTGATGAGCGCTATCCCATTCACTCTACGTCGGACATGCATTAAATAGGCACTAATCCCCCTATTGCATTAGGGGGTGGATTAGTGCCGATTTAACCCGCGTCCGACTGCGGGTTATACAGTGCACTTGGCAGAGCGCACTATATTGCATCAGCCCCAAAGTTAGATATGTTCATTTTAATTGTATGTTAGAGCTACTTGATTGCACTTTAATAAAATGATGAGTTTTTTGACACCTATTTTTTATTTGTTTAACCCTAAATTAACCTCAGAATCAAATGTAGCTTGGTATGATATAGATGAAGAAAAGGCATACAATTTCTCTTCATGCTTTGTTAATCACATACAGAGGTCTTCCTTTTAACACGTTTAGCATAAAGATGGTGTGTGATAGCAGAATTTGATTGCTCTAATAAATACAGCACAAATGTTTTGAGAGACAAGACTTCAGTTTGTTATAGTCAACACTGATTATAAGGGGATTTAGTTATAAAACAGGACCAATGAATATTGCCATCATCCACCTCATGGACCATAGGAACCCAGAACATGAGTTTATCTTCACCTGATGGTTCCCCTCTAAAGTTAAGGTATATTAGAAATCTAAGGGGTCATTATTCAAAACTGGCCGGTTACGTAACTTAGCTGTTAGAACTTATTCGTCTAAGTTACGATGTATATTCAGCTAGCTGCTGAATATATGCATATAACTGAGCGCTCAGCAATATAAGTCTAACTAGCTAAGTTTAGACTTGCTCTATGGCACATCTAGCTTAGCCTTACAACTTATGCAGCTAAGTCCGAATATCAGCAGTTAGCTGCATAAGTTGTACGGCTAGTTCGCTCTGCCTCATTCCACTCACTTTATGCCCACTTCTTATGCAGCTAACATTTTAGCCATATAAGGTACTTATACAGCTAAGCAGTGGCCGCTAAATGTGGGCGCATATTCAGCAACTGATACTTAACCTTGTGGGAAATATGCGCTTGCCAGCAAGCCATTTCATCAGGGTTTAAACACTATCTTCCCTTCTCCCTGACCTTTGCCTGAATAAAAGCATCACTTGTGCTTAACTCTCTGCCTGGGAAAGGATACCTGACTATCATGTATTTCTCTGGCTTGTGCTTAGCCCTGAATTCCTGGGGGAGGGGCTGGGTGTTCCCTAGTCAGAGGCAGGACAAAGTCAGGAGGTATAGATTTCAGCAGCCAATGAAATGATCCGTGCACACCCCCTGAGCCAAAGCCAATGTTGCTATGGGGAAAGTAGCCAATCATGTAATGACACATCATCTGCCTTTGTATGAATGTACAATAAAGGAGAGCGCCAAAGCATGCTCCAGCCCTTTTGCTGCCTGCGATGAAAGCTGCCTCAAGTGTCTTCTTTGCCTCCATACTCTACAAACCTCATAAGTCCCGCTTATCCAGCTAAATAGGGCTGAACGCACTTTGAATATCGGGCCCTAAGGGGGTCAATATTCAGTGGCATTTAGCCGGATAACTCATAAGTTATCTAGATAAAGCTAAATGCTGACTTTTCAATATTTCCCCAACTTTTCCAGCTAAAGTTCGGTAGGTTAACCCATTAAGCAGCTAAATTTTATTGAGATTATGTAAGGGCACTACATTCCAGAGAATGTTGTGGAGAAGTGTGTGTGTGTACTTTATTAAAAAGAAGCATCAGATAGGGCAAGGTAGGAAAAATTTTTTAGTGTGTGTGTGTATATACCTTAATTAAAAAGAAGCAGCAGCTAGGCAAGATAGGTAAAATCTTGTAGTGTGTGTGTGTAATTAAAAAAAAGAGAAGTATCTAGTAGGGGTGTGCATTCGTTTTGAACTTAAATGTAAAACGCTACTTTTTTTTTTTTTAACTTAAAAAAGTGATAAGACGTAAACGATCGGATTTCCAACTTATTCAACATAGCTATGTTGAATACGTTGGAAATCGCGATTGTTGATCCAAAATAAAAATTTAAACCCCTCACCTTCCTTAATCCCCCCCCAAAGACTTACCACAACTCCCTGGTGGTCCAGCGAGGAGTCAGGACGCCATTTCTGCCATTTCTGAACTCCTTTGCGAGGAGCACGTGACGTCAGCGCCACGTCGGAGTGACACGGCGTCACGTGATTCCCCGAGCGATCGCTCCGGGACCCTCTGTTCGACCCAAAAGGAACTTTTGGCCAGCTTGGGGGTGTCAGGAGGCCCCCCCAAGCTGGCCAAAAGTTCCTTTTGGGTCGAACGAGGGTCCCCCGGAGCGATCGCGCGGGGAATCACGTGACGTCGGCGCCACGTCGGAGTGACGCGGCGTCACGTGATTCCCCGCGCGATCGCTCCGGGACCCTCCGTTTGACCCAAAAGGAACTTTTGGCCAGCTTGGGGGTGTCAGGAGGCCCCCCCCAAGCTGGCCAAAAGTTCCTTATGGGTCGAACGGAGGGTCCCGCGGGGAATCACGTGACGCCGCGTCACTCCGACATGGCGCCGACGTCACGTGATTCCCCGCGCGATCGCTCCGGGGGACCCTCGTTCGACCCAAAAGGAACTTTTGGCCAGCTTGGGGGGGCCTCCTGACACCCCCAAGCTAGCCAAAAGTTCCTTTTGGGTCGAACGGAGGGTCCCGGAGCGATCGCGCGGGGAATCACGTGACGCCGCGTCACTCCGACGCGGCGTCACATGATTCTTTTCTCTAGGCTGAATATGGAACACAATACTATTTAAATTGCTGCAAGTGGGAAAGTGAATCAAACCATCAACAAAACTACCTGTAGCCTTTAGATATACTGAAGGAAAAGAAAAAGCGAGGCACAAAAACCTTTATAAAAAAAATTGCCAAAGACAAAATGTGGAAATGATGCAATGTTTGGAGTGCTGATCATATGACCAAACTTGACATTTTCTGCGCGATCACTCCGGGGGGCGTCCTGACCCCGCTGGACCACCAGGGAGTTTTGGTAAGTCTTGGGGGGGGGGGATTAAGGAGGGTGAGGGGTTTAAATTTTTATTTGCACATATGGACATAGACTCAACATGGAATTCTCCATATGTCCATATTGACTGCAAATGGGACCCCCTTTCGACTTATGGACATATGAACTTAAACTTTTGCTCTGCACATCCCTAGTATCTAGGACAAAGTAGGTAACTTGCTTTGAAAAAGTGATAGAGACCGATAATTGATTTAAATAGGTGTCATTGTTAAACAAGAAGTATAGTAAAAGGTCATGCTGGCAAATGTATTGAAGTATATATCAATGCAAGACTGATGTTTTGAGAGCATTTGTGCTCTTCTATGCACATATACCTAGGGATAATTTTAGCAGTTGAAGTGTGTGTGTGTGTGTGTGTGTGTGTGTATATATATATATATATATATATATGTATGTATATATATATATACACACACACACACCCCCTTTCTGATGATATATATATATCTATCATCAAAAAGGGTGTGCTACTACTATTTTGACTTTGAAGTTCAAGATATATTGCAGAGGAAAAGCTCAGTAACCCTCAATCTTGAGGGAGTATTGAGAGTTGTTTTGCTGGTGGCTGAAGAGAATCATTTAGTATTGCTTACAGGGAAATTTTGGAACTTAAAAGTTTGGCAGAGAGGTAAATTTGATTATGCGCACCTATTACAAGAATTTGAGACTTTCTTTTTGTGGTGGCCTGGTAAGGATATTTCCAGACCTTGCCAAAGCCACCCAATTGCGCCGAAAGGCATTTCTTCAGATGAAGCCCGAGGTTCTAGCTCTGGGCGCAAGTTTCATTGTGAAATATCCCTGTAAATGTGTTGTTGGCTGGCATGGTTCTACATATATTTTCTTTGATATACCTCAACTTAGAGACTTCTTAAGTGCTAGAAATCCAGTAACAGTTGAAACATCATGATGGATTAATATTTAAGAAGTAGCCACTCGATTGATAATTATTTGTTTTATTTCTTATATTTACTCCTCTGTGATTTCTGTTACGCCCCCCCACCCCCTCAACTATTTCCTCTATAATGTGTTAGTGCTAAAAGATAAAAGGTCTCTGTATAGAGAATGTTAATTTCAATGTATGTATATTGAGATGTTTCCAAATTGTAATAGCACTTCAAGATGGCAAAGAATATATTTGTTATTGTAATCTGAAAAGTTTAATAAAATATAAAAAAAAAAAAAAAAGTTTGGCAGAGAGGTGAACCTGTGGGATGAATTTATCTTTAGTGTGTGTACTTTGAAAAAGAAAATAAAGCAGCAGCAGCAAGAACAAGGTAAATAAAAATCTTTAGTGTCTTTCTTTCTCTCCAACCCACCCCTAGGCTCATTTTTCAATTTCTAGGCTCTTATACCTTATAAGAGGATAGGAGACAATTTCACATCAAAATCAATCAGGGATTTATCTAAAAACAAATGAGTGACCCAGCCCTTATCAATTGATTAATTGTCCCCTTGCAGGTCATTGCCAAATTAACATTAAAATACACTACATAACATTATCGGACTTGATTTACTCATCCCTACTCCCGTAGCAACATCAATTAGCTAAAAACTTAATAACATTAAGATGAAGACAAATGTCCAGCAACGAGAAGGGGGCTTTCCAGTCTTTTGCACTGAGTGTCACATGTATGATTATGTACCAGTTGATGAGAAGTTATATGTGTGCACCCGGTGCAAAGTGTTCAGGATCTGATGCTCTGTTCAGGATCTGATGCTAGGAGTTAGCAATCTGTTATTCTGTTATTGATCTGATGCCTGATGGGAGGAGCAATCAGATAGTAGTTAGCAATCTGTTCGGGATCTGTAATTATATATGAGAGTTGAGGGTGGATCCTTGGACCAGTGGCAATGACCACGCCCCCAGCGGATGATCCCGAGAGGGACCACCAGTCAGGCTCAGAGTTAGGAAACAAACACACACTAGTTCTTTTATTAGACAGTATACTGAACCACCAGAGATGGCAGTAGTGAGCTGGTAAGCCCAACAGGGCTGTAGTCCCTCAGATACTGGAACAGCGATCCCTGGAGGCTGAGCTGAAGAGAGACTGAGATATAGTGAGTAGGCAGGGTATGCAGATGGTAACATTCACACATTGTCCCAATGAAGCCCAGGAGCAGGAAGTATAGGCCCTCGAGGAGCGAGTACCTGGTTCCAGGGACAGCTCAGAGAGAATGATGGTAACTCACTGATGTAGCTGATATAGTTGGTAGTGAAGACTTCCAGGCAGAGGAGTATACGAAGCAAGTCTGAGATCAGGGCCCTCAAGGAGCGAGTACTGGTTCTAGACTGTCACCTGAAAAAACAAGGAGCAAGCAAGGCCCCCAAGGAGCAGGTACCTCTGGTAAGTCTGAGGAGGCAGAGTAGCTTAGACAGACAAAGCAAGTCTGTTGTCAATCCTTGCTAACTCGATGTGTTAACAAATTCCAAGACCTTAAATATCCGTCGTGGATGACGTCATCTTTGGGGGACGCCCCTGAGGTTCGCGCCAATGTCGGTACTTCAATCGGGCCACACCCCTAGGCCTCCAGGAAACATGGCGGTTGCAGCGTCGAGCCGGTCCGGGAAGGAGAATGCCGCGGCAGCCAGTCTTCCCACGGACAGAGAAGTAAGGAGGGCAGAGAGAGGGCGTCGGGCACCGACAGACACAACACAAAGAGCTCCTGGCTCTTAGAGAATGAGTCCAATCTCTGGAGGCTAGAGTGGCTGACCTGGAGGAGCTGAGGCATACAGCGAGGTATAATAGAGGAGACCTTCAGGGACAGCATGGCCAAGTCCCAATTCCAGTCTGACGGACCCTGCCCTGCTTTGAAGCAGCAAGGTCACATGATAAGACAGCACCACCTTGGTGTAGCAGGAAATGATCTTGTAGCAAAGACCTGGCCTCCAAGTAATACATTATCCTCCCACACCGAGGATGAGTTTCCAAGGGCTAGTGCCCAGGAGGGAAGGGTTAGGTTGGCCATTATAGTTGGTGGGTTAATCATTAGGCATGTAGATAGTTGGGTGACTGGCGGACATGAGGATTGCTTGCTAACTTCCCTGCCTAGTCTGAAGGTGGCAGACTTCATGCAACACCGAGATAGGATTTTAGATGGGGAGGATATGAAGGTGTGGGAGGGAGTTTCTGGAAGCCAAATTTAGGGTCTTAAGTAAAAAGTTGAAATCCAGAGCCTCCAGGGTAGCATTCTCTGAAATACTCCCTGTTTCATGTGCAGGTCGCCAGAGGCAGGCAGAGCTCCAGAGTATCAAGGCGTAGATGAGATGATGGTGCGAGGAAGAGGGATTCAGTTTTGAAAGGAACTGGGGAAACATTTGGGGAAGAGAGAGTGTTTTCCGAAGGGATGGGCTTCATGTTAACCAGGATGAAATCGCTAACCTTTAAAAAGGAGATAGAGCAACTTTTAAACTAGAACATGGGGGAAAGACAACAGTTGCTCAACAGCCCATGGTTCAGAGGGTGGTATCTTCAAAGGATACTAGAACATCCCAATAGAGAGGTTCCAATAAAAGAATTAAAAATATGGTTATTTAGACAGGTGTTTAAAGAATTAATTGCAGGATGTTAATATTGATGGTGAAGCAAAATTACCTCAGTTTTAAGACCTTGTTTATTTTATCCGTTATGGGTAATAAAAACATAGTATTCAAAAAGTATAATCATATTGGGGCGGATTTTCAGAGCCCTGCTCGCCTAAATCCGCCCAAAACCGGGCGGATTTAGGCAAGCAGGGCCCTGCGCGCCGGTGAGCCTATTTTACATAGGCCTACCGGTGCGCGCAGAGCCCCGGGACTCGCGTAAGTCCCGGGGTTCTCCGAGGGGGGCGTGTCGGGGGCGTGTCGGGGGCAGGCCCGGTCGTCGCAGCGTTTCGGGGGCGTGCCGGCAGCGTTTGGGGGCGGGTACGGGGGGCGTGGCTACGGGGGCGTGGCTGCGGTCCGGGGGCGTGGCCACGCCCTCCGTACCCGCCCCCAGGTCGCGGCCCGGCGCGCAGGAGGCCCGCTCGCGCGCGGGGATTTACTTCTCCCTCCGGGAGGCGTAAATCCCCGGAGAAAGGTAAGGGGGGGGTGTAGACAGGGCCGGGCGGGTGGGTTAGGTAGAGGAAGGGAGGGGAAGGTGAGGGGAGGGCGTTAGAGGATTCCCTCCAAGGCCGCTCCGATTTCGGAGCGGCCTTGGAGGGAACGGGGGTAGGCTGCGCGGCTCGGCGCGCGCCGGCTATACAAAATCGATAGCCTTGCGCGCGCCGATCCAGGTTTTTAGCAGATACGCGCGGCTCCGCGCGTATCTACTAAAATCCAGCGTACTTTTGTTTGCGCCTGGAGCGCAAACAAAAGTAGGCCTATTCGCGGAGTCTGAAAATCCGCCCCATTATGTTATTAGTGTAAATTGCTACAATCTATGGAGGATGCAGTATGCAAACAATTTTAAATAATAAATAAATAAAAGCAATAGTAGCCCATGTGCCTATAAGTAAAGAAGAAACTGAATTTGAATTACAAATTAGTCCTGTCAACTGATAAGCAGGTTGTTAATACAAACAGAAAATATACTTTGAAATGTCTGTATGTGAATGCCAGAAGTCTAAAAAGTAAGATGGAGCATTAGAATGTATAACACTAAATGAAGAAAAATATATACTTAGCATCTCAGAGATCAGGTGGAAGGAGAATAACAAATGGGACTGTGCTATACAAACGTACAAATTATACCACAATGATAAGGTAGATAAACTTGGGGGCGGGTTATATTTTATGTCTGGGATGGCATAGAGTCCAACAGGATAAAGATCCTGTAGGAGACTAATTGCACAGAAGAATCCTTATGGGTGAAAATTCCATGTGTGATAGGGAAAATATAGCTGTGTGTGTATTCTATAATCCCCCTGGCCAAAATAAGCAGACGGATGATGAAATGCTAAAAGAAATTGGGATAATAACAAATTTGGCAACACAGTAATTAATAGGTTTCAATTACCCCAATATTGACCTGGTAAATGTCACATCAGGACATGCTAGGGAAGTAAAGCTTCTAGATGAAAAAAATGACTGCTTCATGGAGAAGCTGGTCCGGGAATGATGAGAGGGAGGGCCATTTTAGTGGATCATAAGATTTTATGGGAGAGGTAAGCACAGCTAAGCAGCAGTGATCATACTATAATCAAATCTGGCTTAATGACTGAAGGGAGACCATAAGTAAATCTGCAGTATAGCTCTAGTTTTAAATTTTCAAATGGCAGACTTTGATACAATGAGGAAAATGGAAAAAAAAACAGAAAGGTGCTGCTACAAAGTTAAAAGATTACATCAGGCATGATCACTAGTTAAAAATGCCATCTTGGAAGCCCATTTCACATATGAATTCCACATAATAAAAAAGGTAGAAGGAAGGCTACCAAGTATTGGCAAGGTTAAAAGTTGAGGTGAAAGAGGTTATTTTATCCAAAATAACTTCGTTCAACAACTAAAAAAAGGATACAACTGAAGAAAATAGGAAAAAGTATAAGCATTGGCAAGTTAGATGTAAAACATTGATAAGGTGGGCTAAAAGAGAAAAGAAGTTGACCACACAGGCTAAAACTGATAATAAAAATGTTTTCATATATATATCTGAAGCAGGAAGCCTTTGAGAGAGTCGATTGGACCATTAGATGATTGAGGGATTAAAGGCATGGCTGAAACACTAAATACATTTTTTGCTTTTGTGTTTACTGAAGAGGATTTTGGGGAGATACCCATACCAGAAATTGTATTCAGTGGCGATGATTCGGAAGAACTAAAACAAATCACCATGAAGTTGGATAAAATAATGGAACAGATTAACAAACTAAAGAGTAGCAAATCATCCAGACCAGATGGTATACATCCCAAAGTTCTGAAAGAACTAAACCAATGAAATTACAGATCTATTGCTAGTAATTTGTAACCTATCTTTAAAATTGTCTATTCTACCTGATAACTGGAGGGTGGCAAATATAATCCTAATCTTTAAAAAGGGATCGAGGGGTGATCCAGGAAACTACATATTGGTGAGTCTGATGTCATTACCTGGAAAAATTGTGGAAACTATTCTAATTAAATCTTTATTAAATTTAAATCATTTACATCAAATAACATAAAGAAAATCATAAAAATGTCCTATAACTCTAATAAAGAAATCTCAAAAGAAGAAATAACCTGGCAGCATATTCATAATCTAGTTCTCATTGAAGAGGGTCAATCTCATAAGGAAAATAAAATTAAGAATCAATAATGAAAATTAAAAGAGAAGGCGATAGAAGAACAACATTAGTATATATATCTACCCAAATACAACTCTTTTCATGGTGGTCACATATAAATAAAATGATTCTCCTGTTTTATCTCTTAAGAATGTTTCAAGATATACAGGATCAGTAAATGCAATTCTATTATTTTGGTAAGAAACTAAGCATTTACACAGAAATTTGAGAAAGAAAGTTGCCCCAAGGAACAGCACTTTCTGTCTCAACAAAAGAAATAGCTTACATCAACACTGAGTTACATAAGGAACATCTGAAAACACCTGCATTTTCTTACCACAGAACAAAAACTCTTTATTAAGAAAATACTTCTGAAATACTACCTCCTTATCATACTCTGCAAAAAAGGATACCAGAAGAGTAGCTCTAAGAGAAATATCATCTAAGGAAGATTCTAAAAAGACAGACAAATCAGTAATATTAGGAGACAAATGATCCAGCCTACCTTCTTCAGCACTGATGTTTCCCTTATTCTTAGGAATATAATAAATCTTAGATAACGGTGGCAGCCTCTCTCTGAGAAACCCAAGATTTCTCACAAATACTTCTTAAACATCTCATTTACTGATAATAATCTAGACACTGGAAAATTTAAAAAGTGTAAGTTCTTCCCTCGCTGAAAATCTTCAATATCCTCTAACTGGTTGTGAATAATTAGACTATCTTTAATGTGAGCAATTCTTGCTCCATTGCAACCTGAGATTTCAATACAGATGCTACATTTTCAACCGCACTCAAATGAGATTCATGATTTTAAAATTTCATCTTGGTATCCTCAGTAAACTTATTCAGTTGTATAGTAGACTGAGCACCGTCCTCTCCTTTTTAGAAACCACCAACCATTTGTCCACTAAAGATTATATTCCTGGGCTCCATAATTTCTTCAGAAGGTTAAGATAAGGGGTATAGGAGGGATCCATGTAGGAACTAGTGCTTCAGTTACAACTTTATCAGTTCCCCCACTAGAAGAACCACTATCCAAGCACTGTCTAGTGATATCCTGCCCACTTAAAGGAGAATTATAGTCTCACTCACCCTGTTGACCTCATTGTGATTGCATCTTCCATCAAAGGCCTTGGACTGTATTCCCTCCAAATTCCATACTTGATTCCCTTCAGAAACTTCCCTAGGCATCAACGGAGTATCGCCAGTACCACTCCCAACTTTGGGGGCCAGAACACTCCATCAGATGCAACCAACATAGACTGCAAGGCTGGTAAACTAGAGCCCAGGTTTAAAGAGGTTCCAGAGCAAAAAGAAGCCTCCTCTCTCACTTCTAGCAGTAAACTGTAAGGGCTGCAACATGTGGGAGTCCACAGGGCCTCGAGATATTAAAGAGGAGGAAATCTGGGTCTTACCCTTCTTTTTATTCTCCGTGAAGTGGCCAGACGCTGATGTTCTCTAAAAATTCTTCCCAGGGTGCACCCCTTTGGCATGCAGCTTCAGCGCACTGTTTTTGAAGGCCCCAGTCATCTCCCAGGGATGGCGTCAGAAAGACTCTAAAGAGGAAGAGTGAAGGGCAAGCAGCTTCAGCTTCACTGACTCGCACACAGATCTCTCAGTGGCATTCCTCCTCTCTTCCTGAAATGCGGCCTCTCCTCCGCAGGCACGCTGTTTTTGAAGGCCCCAGTCATCTCCCAGGGATAAGAACATAAGAACATTTCATACTGGGTCAGACCAAGGGTCCATCAAGCCCAGCATCCTGTCTCCAACAGTGGCCAATCCAGGCCATAAGAACATGGCAAGTACCCAAAAACTAAGTCTATTCCATGTTACTGCTGCCAGTAATAGCAGTGGCTATTTTCTAAGTCAACTTAATTAATAGCAGGTAATGGACTTCTCCTCCAAGAACTTATCCAATCCTTTTTTAAACACAGCTATACTAACTGCACTAAACACATCCTCTGGCAACAAATTCCAGAGTTTAATTGTGCGTTGAGTGATATCAGAGAGACTTTCATAGAGGGATGAGGAAGGGTAAGTGGCTGCAGCGTCACTGCTTCGCACTCTGATCTCTCAGTGGCATTCCTTCTCCTTCTCCTCCCAATACGTATCCTGGAAACTAAATCACAGAACATATAGAAAGGCATGGTTCAGTATGACACAGCCAAAATGGATTTACACAGGGGAAATCTTATTTCACCATTCTGTTAAAAAGTTTTTGAAGAGTTAATAAACACGTGAATAATGCTGAGCTGGTGGATGCAGTGTATTTTGATTTGCAGAAGGTGTTTCATAGTTCGCCATGACAGACTCCTGAGGAAATTAAAAAGTCACAGAATTGGAGGCAAAGTCCTACGTGTGGATCACAAACTGGTTAAAAGATAGGAAGCAGATAGCAGGACTAAATGGTCAGTTTTCTCAGCGGAGAAGAGTAAACAATGGAGCGTCTCAGGAATCTGTATTGAGACCGGTGCTTTTTAATATATTTATAAATCATCTGGTAAAAGGACCAATGAGTGAAGTGGTCAAATTTGCAGACAATACAAAATGATTCTATTGTACTTAAATCACAAGTGGATTGTGAAAAATTGCAGAAGAATCGTTCAAGACTGGAAGACTAGGCATTTAACTGGCAGAGGATATGGACAAATGCAAAGTGAAACACATGGAGAAAAGCAACCAATGTTAGGTTCCATATTAGGAGTTACCACCCAGGAAAAGGATTTGGGCATCATAGTGGACATTACTTTGAATCATCAGTACAATGTGTGGCAGCAGTCAAAAAAGCAACAGAATATTAGAAATTATTAGGAAAGGACTGGAGAATAAAACTGTGAATGTCATAATGCCCCTGTATCACTCCATGGTGAGGCTGCACTTAGAGTATTGTGTGAAGTTCTGGTTGCTGCATCTCGAAAAAGATATAGTTGCATTGGAAAAAGTACATAGAAGGGCGAACAAAATGATAAAGGGGATGGAATGGCTCGTAAGTCCCGGGGCTTCGTAAAAGGGGCGGGGAGGGGGCATGTCTGGGGGCGTCCGGGGGTCATGGGGCAGTTTTGGGTGGGACCGGGGGCGTGGTCGAGTCGGGTGATGGCGCGCCAGCAGCCTGCTGGCGCACGCAGATTTACGCCTGCTTTCGGCAGGCATAAATCTGCCAACAAAGGTAGGGGGGGTTTAGATAGGGCCGGGGGGGTGGGTTAGGTAGGGGAAGGGAGGGGAAGGTGCGGGGGTGGGGGGTGGAAAGAAAGTTCCCTCCAAGGGAACAGGCAGCGAGCGCCGGGCTTGGCACGTGCAAGTTGCACAAATGTGCATCCCCTTGTGCGTGCCGACCCCGGATTTTATAAGATACGCGCGGCTACGAGCGTATCTTATAAAATCCAGCGTACTTTTGTTCACGCCTGGTGCGCAAACAAAAGTACGCGCTCGCGTAAATTTATAAAATCTACCCGTTAGTGTGTGAACAAGAAAGAGAATGTATAACCCCTAAACCTGTAAGGGAGCATGTGTGTGAACAAGAGAGAATATGTGAGTCAGTGAGCCTGTAAGGGAGCATGTGTGTGAGAAGAGAATATGTGAGTGAACTTGTAAAGGAGCATGTGTCAGAGTGAGAGTCGGGGAGCATATGTGTGAATGTGAGAGACAGCCTGTATGAGAGTCAGTGAGCATGGGTGTGAGAAGCCTATGTGTGAGTCAGTGAGCCCATGTAAGGGAGCATGTGTGTGAGCAAGAGAGTGGATGCTTGTGAGTGAGCATATATGAGTGTGTGTGTGAGAATGAATATGTATGTTAGTGTGTGCATATAAGAGAGAGTGTTGCATCCGTCGGTGCTAGACGGCTTCGCCCCATTTGCCTCACCTTATTCACGGCTCCTCCCACTTATCTAGGAAAGATGGCTACTGCAGCGACTACAAACCGACCTCTCCGGCATCCCTGGAACGGCTATGGTGCAGCCTCCCACCATTGCTCCTCCAAGATACCTACTAGGGTGCGGGCGCGCAACCCATGTCTTTCTTCCACCCTTGGCGCAAACCTCGAGGGCGTTCCCTCATGCTGACTTCATGCCATCTGGCTATATTACCTTCACTAGTTTGCTAGCTCATTGAGTTAGCAAGGACTCAAATTCGTTCTTGTCTACGCTACTCTGCCGCTTCCGTGCCGCCGCTGGAAGCTCTCTCTCTGCCCTTAGGGGTAACTGCTAACCTGGGTACCCGCTCCTCGGGGGCCCTCTGCTTTATTTCAGGTGCCTTACAGGGAACAGTGTACCCTCGGTGCCTGTACCTTCTTCAACATACCTGGTGGAATCGCATACCAACAGCTAACACCTAGTGAGTTCTCTAACTCTCAGTCTATCTCATCCACAGTATCTCCTTGCTGGGAGACCTGCTCCGGAACCCCTTTTCATTATCAAGGAGAGAAGGGCTCCCTCTGCTGAGGTCCCTGAGACTGCAACTACCAGACTGCCTCACTACTGCCACCTCTGGTGGCTCTCTTCAAGTTGTTTAATAAAGAACTAACTGTTTTGTGCATTAGGAGTCTAGCCCAGTGCTGTGGCTCCTCACAGGGCTCCTCCCTGTGGGCGTGGTCATCTCCCACAGCACCCAAGGATCCACCAAAACACACTTAACCACAACAGAGAGAAGAGAAAGTTTGTGTGCACCTCCACCTCTGAGTAATCTACAACAATCTAAAGGTGATTGAAATGAAAAGTTTTCAGGTATGAATAGTGGGGGATTTTTTATCCTTAATTTAATTATTGGGTGGTGTTTGAGGAATTTGCTGTTTCAAAAAATGTTATTGATGCTTTTAATTATTGGATGTTCTGTTCATCAGTTTTGAAATATTTATTCTTTTTGTTAGCATACATTTACTATTATGATTAATGCTTTATATTTCAGGATTTCTTGATAAAGAGTCTGGCTTGTTGAAGTTTCCAGTACAGTTTTTCTCTTCCTGTTTCTATCTATACTTTATGGTCTCATTATTCTGTATTTGGTGAGGGTGTCTGTGTTCTGCATGTGACCGAGATGAGATATTCTGTAGCACATAGTTTCTGTGTAGGGATCAATAGCAGCCTGACGTTTTCTGTTTTCCTAATAGGAGGTCTATTGGTATTTTAGGACCTGGTGTAATATTTGTGGTGTTGCATTTTCATAGGTAGAATTGTAACTTTTTGAGTGCTGGCAGATAATGCTGTTTTGGTATGAAAGTAATTCGGTTTACTCATGGTTTGAGGACTAAGCTCACACCCAGTGTACATTATAATAGGCCTAATGCCATACGGGTTCTAAGTGCTTTTTTTTTTTTGCAAGGTTTTTGGTTGGCACCATAGCAATGCATATAAAACAATATACATCCTGTAAGTAATATTTTTTGCCTGAGAAAAATGTCCTTTTACATGTAAAATCTGTTATTCTAAGTGCATAACATTTATTTTGTGTGGGGAGTGGGGGAAGGGGAGGGTGCAAGGCTATAAGTTTTGTTAGGGCACCAGCTCTGGCTATATTGGTTGTACATGGAAAAGCAAGATCCATATGGAGCTGTACTGCTTTGTGTCAGTGGTTCTCCCCAGACTTGACCCAGCCAAGTTGCTGGGGGGTGGGGGAAGTAAAGGAATATGATGATGCCAGATGATTGTGTGCAAACTTATGGTAGCAGCTGCCATGCCATACAGGTCACCCCCATACTTATCAGTTTCCCAGACCGTCAGTCAGAGTCCCTGTTGTTTGCTGTTTGAGGCTTAAACGGAACCAAGCTAGAGTCCACCACGGTAGGTCCCATAGGTGGCAAGAGACCTCCAACCCTCAGGGAAGATGGTACAGTGTTGACAACTTCAGTCCCAGTGGGCTCCGAAAATGATTGAAAGTTTTCAGCATGAAACATCCTCTCTCGCTCAGTGCTCCCCTACTGCTGTTGTCTAACATGGCATCATTCGTCTGAGACGCTGGTGCTCCAGGAGTTGAGCTGCGCACAGCTGGAGGTAGATAATAGTCGAGGGAGCTTTAGGGAAACCTCCTCCGCAGCCCTGTCCAGCACTCCTCTGATGGAACTGGCAACACGTGCAGACCCCCCCCCCCCCCCCCCCGAATCATTATCTGAGATCCAGTGATGACCCGATGGCGCGGCTCTGTATTAGAGCACAGGTGATGATGGTTTATTCAAAAGCGAGGGTCCTAGGCTTCAGGGGAAACACATTTTGTTAAAATGGGGGAGTACCTCAAGGAATCATTAGCTAGCTGGGGAAAATCTAGGGGAAGTATAACTAATGGACAAAACTAAAGATATTGTAAGGGCTGTTCTAACCTTTTTGTTAGGACGGTAAATAAAAGTAAGAAGGTAAAAAGGCTGCTATGGCGTTCTACAAAAGTAGCTGAAAAGGTAAGGAAAAAAAGGTTACGTATTCATCAGTACCACAGGACTCCAGATAATATGAATCTCAGGAACATGATTAGGCTTCTCCGCTGCAGTCGCTTCATACTTGTATATCACTCAGGGGTTACATCTGAAAGTCATCAAACAAAGAACAACTCTTCAGCAATTCTGAATATTTTGAGAACTTATAGATTGCATAATATCGAACACCCCCACTAACATCATCGTCCTGTATTTATTACATGTTCTTCCAGCAGAAGGAGTTCAAAGCATATTACAGAATG
The DNA here is from genome assembly GCF_901001135.1 of Rhinatrema bivittatum. Classification (NCBI taxonomy): domain Eukaryota; kingdom Metazoa; phylum Chordata; class Amphibia; order Gymnophiona; family Rhinatrematidae; genus Rhinatrema; species Rhinatrema bivittatum. Next base: position 549,187,433 of record NC_042615.1, read on the forward strand.
TGGAGGTTTGCATTTGAGATAACAAGCATTATGCTAGACATCAAAACCACATTTTGCAAGATGCAGCCAAACCATCTGGAAGAGAGACAGATTTCCAAATACAAGTTGGTATGGCAGGTTAAATTCAATACTCAAAATTTTAATCACACTCCAGACTTTTTGCCAGAAAGACTGAACATTTATACAGAAAAATAACAGAGGATCGATAGTCCCCCACCTCCCTCAAACAAAACTATGTAGCGTCATTCTAGAACCCATTCAGAGTGCTGACCACAGCAAAACATTTGGGTATATGCTGTCTGTCTTAATTTTGAAACTGAAGAGTCAATACGAAGTATATATATATACTGCCATACCATGAACACTGGTCTGGAGGTATATTCAAAAAATTATTGCATATGCAGTAAGCATCATACTTGCCTCCGGCTACATTAAAATAAAGCATGTTCAGGGAATAAGTAAATGGTTTCCTGTGTCAGATGATGCAGAAAATTAATTCAAACTAAAGTAGGGAGAGTGTCCCTTGATTAAAACAGTTCCATATCAATAGCATTTCCTGGGAAAAGTGCATTATGTTGTACTTCATTAAAATCTGAGCTCTGTGGTTTTACTCAAGCCCATCTGGTTGGTTGAAAAGTGCTATCAATATAAGTGACGCAGGGCTCCCTGGAGGTTTATTTAACAGCTCACCGTGTTCAGCTCTAAGTGACAGCACTGCATCCTTTCAGACAGCACTGACTCATTTCGCAGCGGCTCAGAAGTTGACAGGTACCTGCTTGAACAATGTAAGTATTTTTTTTTCCCTTACCCATGCCTCCTTTCCAGTCTTCCTTACCCTTAAAGTGTTCTGATGTGTCAGAATAATTTTCAGCCTGGAAAACGATTCATAATCCTTTCAGAATGCAGTAATGCATGTCCTATTTAACAATTCTCAGACCATGCACGACGTTAAGTGATCGTTTTTACACCACCTGCTGCTTTTAAATAGTTATTTTGCTCATTGAAAACATGGGGTGCTCTTCTGTGGACAGAATGAGGAGCTACATTTCTTTTAATTAATGTATTTTAAATTAGTTATTTTGTGCAAGTATACAATTTAGCATTATAATATATCTTCCATGTCACTTTTTTTTATTTTGTGCTGCAAATTATAGCGCTGGGTCTCTGGACAGAAACACTTCAGAAAAGAGTCTTGTGTAGGAATATTAGTGCCATGGTTATCTTAAAAAAAAAAAACATTTTGTATAGAAAAAAGAGCACTTATGTCCTTAAAATGTAAAACTGTCTATTTAATTTGAGTTAGTCTTTTATATTCCGTGCCTTACAGACCATTACAGTTTGTTTAGGTTATATTGATACACTATAATAATCTATTGACTAATTTAACTGTACAGTTGTCTTGAAAATAAGAAGATCCTCACTTTGTGCAATCTACTTAATAAACCTCTAAGTTAAAATTCATGGTTGGTTTGTAGTATTCAGAGCTGAGCAGACAGCACTAGTGGAATGAAGAATTACCGCTGTGCTGCCTGCCCTGCTCGTCTATAGTACCCCCAGTATTCACTCACCAGGGTACTTGTTTTCACATGGCCAAAGTACTCACAACAGCAGGGGGCCCTGAAAATGAAAATAATTGCTTAGGGAGGGTCATTCAAATTTAAGGCTGGTGAGGAAGAAAAGGGGCTCACTCTGTAGGAAGAAACAGCGAGACTCGAATGAAATACAGAGCCTGTCTATGAGAGGGAGAAGGTAGGGCGAGGATGGAGAAAGACAGACAGGGTGGAAGGCTTGCCAAGCTGAGATGGAGAGAGAAGCTAGGGAAGAAACTATCTGCAAGGGAGAGAAAGAGGTTAAATTAGGGACAAACATTCTGGGGAAGAGAGAATGACGGCAAATAGAAGGGAGAAACGCTCTCAGCTGAAAAGGCATTCAGGCTGAAAAGTATCTTTTCTATATGATTCAATATTTCAGGTGTGCACGCAGTAGTAAAACCCCAGCATCCCTTAAAAATGTCATTTTTACTGTATGAGATCACTATTGCGCATCTTTTTTGCAGCTCTTTTTCAATTCTTTGTTCATCTGAGATCAGCTACATTACAAGTTACACAACAGCCAGGATTCTCTTGGTCCATGGTGACAAAGATGAAATACAATTGTCACAGAGTACACAAATTAATCAGATACTATTGTGAATTGTAATACATGACACTTTCTCAAATATCACTGCTCCCGGGGATACAGGATAACTGCAGTGGAACAGCCTAAAGAAACTGTAAAAGTAAAATCGTAAAAGTGATCCCTGCAAACAATACAGAGTGATTATTACTTTTTACAGGCACAGTTGAGAGAGCATATAATACACGGAGAATAGTTTTCTATTACAGTGATCAGGCATAAAAAAATGCAAAAGAACACACAACACATTGTCAAAATGTTGCGTCGGAGGTGGAACCTTGGGCCGAGGTGGGGTTGACGCAACCCATAGGTAAGGACCCCACCGTCGGCAGGCGGAGTGGGCTGATAAAGGCTGCTGGAGCTTCACCTATACCAGCCCTCGTTCCCCACGGGTTGAGTCTTTGGGTGCCGGTTCATGCTTTCGTTCTTACCAAATGAAATAACACACCCTTCACACGGGGCTGGCAGGACTTGGGAACCACTGCCTTATAACATAAGGGGCAGCTGTGGACACGCGTCCAAAACGTGCTTCCAACTTGGGATTCAGTTGAGAGCAGAGGGGAAGAGGGAGTCAACCAGAGCTCCAGTCAGGCCAGAATAATTTGCGGCAAGAGAAAGGGGGTGAATGCTGATAAGAGGATGAATATAGTTAACTTAATTTTTGTTGAATACACGGTAGGGAAGAGTGCATGAATTGTTGGAGGAGATGAGGGGTGTGAATGCTTGAAGGAGAAGCGATCCAAGAAGACGTAAATGCTTCTGAGGGCAATGACATGAAAAAGGGTGAATGTTGTAAGATTTGGGGGGGGACGGGGGACAGCACAAGAAAGAGCTTATGCTGTGGGGAAGATTTATTTATTTAAAACTATTTATATACTGCTTCTGCATTGATTGTAGCAGTTTCCAAAGTTCACAAACGAACATAATTTATCATTGCAATGTTTACACAATACAGGTTCCTTTACATAAAGGAAATTTCTCAATTATTTTCATTTGATGTCCTCTTCTAGAGGATAATGATGCAGATGATACTATCCCCTATCCGTCTATTAGTACCCTGCTTCAAATGCTGTCTTAAATCACCAGGCCTTTAAGGCTTTTTTAAAAGCTTTGATTTCGGGTATTACTCTCAGCTTCTCTGGCATTGAGTTCCATAATCTCGGTCCTGCAGCATATGAACATACTGTATACAGAAACAAATTGGCAGAAAAAGACCACATGGCCATCCAGTTTGTTCATCTGTCCCATTCATTTAGCATTATAATTCTCTAGAAATCCTCTCTATTTATCCCATGATTTCTGGAATTCAGAAACTGTTTTTGTCTCCACCACTTCCACTGGGAGGCTGTTCCACACATCCACCACCCTCTCTATAATTAAATATTTCCTAAGATTACTCCTGAGTATATCTCTTCAACCCCCATCTTCTGACCTCCTCATTCTAGAGTTTCCTTTCCATTGAAAAAGGATCACCTCCTATGTATGGAAACCTTTGAGATATTTAAATGTCTCTATCATACCTCCTCTCTCTCTCCTTTTCTCTAGACTATACATGTTTAGATCTTAGTCTATCTCCATATGCTTTAGAATGAAGACCACTGACCATTTTAGTAGCCACCCTCTGGACCGGTGCCACCTGGTTTATATCCTCCACTCTTCAACACAAACTCGCATGCAATAACTGGATCTAAATAAGAATCCAACTACCATAAACTTACGCACATCATTACCTGCGGAGTTTTATCATATTATTATCATTCACTACTGTGTCATATTTATTCTCTTGGTTACTTATTTTACCGTTTCATATTTATGTACTGTCCCATTTATTCACATAGGCTTATTTATTCACTCCGCTATACTACTACACTAATTGGCTGAAATGTAAATATTGCATTGTTCAATCTCTCCCCTCTTCCAGCTCCAAGTTAATTTTCCCTGTTTTATTGTTTTATTGTAACTTTCTCACCCTTCAATTGATTCTCTGTATTTAAAGTTCACAGTTCTATTGGGAATATTGTTATCACGTTACCTTATGCTTTTCACACATTGTTAATTGTTAACCGGGTTGATGTGATGCCAGTCATGAAACTCGGTATAACAAAAACAATAAATAAATAAATAAATAAATAAAATAAATATCCGTTTGAAGGTGCGGTCTCCAGAATTGTACACAGTATTCCAAATGAGGTCTCACTGGGGATCTATACAGTGGCAATATCACCTCACTTTTTCTGCTGACCATTCCTCTCCCATTGCAGCCAAGCATCTTTCTGGCTTTTACCATCACTTTATCATTCTGTTTGGCCACCTTAACTTCATCAGATACAATTACCTCTAGATCCCATTCTTCCTTTGTGCTTAGAAGAATTTTACCTCCAATACTGAATCTTTCCCTTGGGTGTTTGCATCCTAAATGCATTACTCTGCATTTTTAGCATTAAATCTTAGCTGCCAGAACTCAGACCGTTCCTCGAGCTTCGCTAGATCCCTTCTCATGTTTTCCATACCTTCCTGGCTGTTCACCTTGTTACAGATTTTGAAATCATTGGCAAAAAGACAAACCTTTCCTGACAATCCTTGTGTTATGTCGCTCACAAAAATGTTGAAAAGAACCAGTCCAAGGATAGATCCCTGAGACACATCTCTAGTAAAAAAACCCCTCCTCAGAGAAAACTCCATTTTCTACTCTTTGTCACCTCCCATTCAGCCAGTTTCTAACCCAATCAGTCACTCTAGGATTCATATAAAAGGCACACAATTTATTTATAAGTCTTCTGTGTGGAACCGTGTCAAAGGCTTTGCTGGAATCCAAGTACTCTACGTCTAGCACTCTCCCTTGATCCAACTCTCTGGTTCCCCAATCAAAGAAGCTGATAAGAATTGACTAACGAGGTTTACCTCTGGTAAAACCATGCTGCCTCAGATCTTGCAATCCATTGGATTCCAAAAATTGCACTATTCTCTGTTTTAGCAGCAATTCCATTAGTTTGCTGACCACAGAGGTCAGACTAACTGGCCTGTAGTTCCCATCCTCCTCCTTACTTCCACTTTTATGATCTGGAACCGCATCCACCCATTTCCAGTCTTCCAGAACTACTCCAGAGTCTAAAGAAGCATTGAAAATCTCAGCCAGCGGAGCTGCCAGGACATCTCTACGTTCCCTTAGTACCCTCTAATGCAGTGGTTCTCAACCGGTGTGTCGCGACACATTAGTGTGTCGCCAAGCACCGGCAGGTGTGTCGCGGCTCCCGGTGTTCCACTGCCCCGCTTCTGCTTCCCTTCTCCCCAGGGGCGGGGCTGAAGAATGGAGAGACACTGCGCACCACCACTGGAGGCCAGGCCAGCGGGGCTGAAGAAAGAAGAGACACTGCGTGCCGCTGCCGGTGGCTGAAGAGCGGAGAGACCTGCGCCCCGACGCCAGCGAGGCTGAAAAATGAAGAGACCTGTGTGCGCCGGCGGCAGGGCTGAAGAATGAAGAGAGGAGAGACCTCTGCGCTGACGCCAGCGGGGCTGAAGAATGAAGAGAGGAGAGACCTGCGCGCTGACGCCAGCGGGGCCGAAGAACGAAGAGATGCTGCGCGCCGACGCCAACGGGGCCGAAGAATGAAGAGACTTGCGTGCCGCTGGCGGCTGAAGAGCAGAGAGACCCTGCGCACCGCAGGAGGCGGCTGGAGAGACGTTGTGCACTGCGGGAGGTCAGGCCAGAGGTGGCTGAGAAGTGGAGGCCAGGCTTATTGGGCCAAATAATGAGAAGAGGCTCCATGTGAGCTTGTGTGCCTGTGGTAGAATGGGTGCATGAGTGAGAGCTTGTGTGGGAGTGTGGTAGAATGGGTGCCTGGGTGCATGAGTGAGAGCTTGTGTGCCTGTGGTAGAATGGGTGCCTGGGTGCGTGAGTGACAGCTTGTGTGCCTGTGGTAGAATGGGTGCCTGGGTGCGTGAGTGAGAGCTTGTGTGTGTATGTTAGAATGGGTGCCTGGGTGTGTGAGTGGCAGCTTTGCGTGTGTGTGTGTGTGTGTGTTAGAATGAGTGCTTGGGTGCGTGAGTGGCAGCTTTGTGTGTGTGTGTGTGTGTGTTGGAATGCATGCCTGGTTGCATGAGTGAGAGCTTGTGTGCCTGTGGTAGAATGGGTGCCTGGGTGGTGAGTGGCAGTGTGTGGTAGAATTGGTGCCTGGGTGCATGAGTGAGAGCTTGTGTGTGTGTGGTACAATGGTGCATGAGTGGCATTGTGTGTGATTGTAAGTGACAGAGTATGTGTGAGATTGTATATAAGTGATAGAGCATGTGTGTGATTGAGACTGGTCAGGGAGGTGACTGGTGTGTGTGTGTGTGTGAGACAAAGACTGATCAGGGAGGTGACTGGTGTGTGTGTGAGAGACAGAGCCTGGTCAGGGAGGTGACCGGTGTGTGTGTGTGAGGAAGAGATACTAGTTAGGGAAGTTACTAGTCGGTGTGAGACAGAGACTAGTTATGACTGGTTGTGGGCCTTAAGGAAGAGGACTGTGAGGACATAGCTTCAGCAGCCACTGCTGCTTCTGGTGAGTGCTATTGGTCTGCAAGAGAAAGGAATAGGAGAGTTGCTGGAGAGGGTAAGTAAAGGCAGCTTTTTAAGTTTATTTTTCTTGATTGACTGCCATTTTAATTATTGGGTATTATGTGATGTCTGCTGTTTTGAAATATTTTGATATTTAGACAATTTTTATTAATTTTTATGAGTTTTTAGTTGTTGGATGTTATTCTGTTCATCAGCTGTTTTGTAACATTTATTAGTATAGTTTTACAATTATTTCTAAGTGGGTATCTATAGCAGCTTGGCTTGCTCTGTTTTCCCAATAGGAGGTGTATTAGTGTTTAGGGCCTGGTTAAATATTTGTAGTGGTAAATTACTGTCTTTTCATAAGGAGGGGTATTGCGCCTGTCAGTAAAGAGAGTTTGTTTTGCTTTTACTGAGATGTCATCAGATCCAGAATATCTTTTTTTGTATGGTGAGCTGTACGGGTAATGCCCTAGTTCTGCTCTGCACCCATTTTTGGGGGTCGATGTGGTTCCTGAGGATGCAGAATGTATATTTACATTTTGTCCCGTGACGGTCACATGTTCAGTGTGTCACGCACTTGAGAACCATCTGTCAGGTGTGTCCCGGCCGAAAAAAGGCTGAGAACCACTGCTCTAATGTATTCCATCCAGCCCCATCACCTTATCTACTTTACGTTTAGTTAGCTCCTCACAAACACACTGTTCTGAAAATCAATTGAGGTTTACCTCACTTCCAATGATATTTGTGGTCCTGCTCCAGGCCCTTCCACAGTAAATACCAAACAGAAAAATAGTATTTGTTAAGCAATTTTGCTTTTTCCTCATCAGCCTCTACATATTCCTCCCCTTCACCTCTGAGTCTCACAATCTCATGTGTGCACTTCCTTCTATCACTAACATATCTAAAAAATGTCTTGATTGCCCCCCCCCCCCATTTTACCATATTTGCCATTTTTCTTCTATTTGAATTTTTGCATTCCTGACTGCTTTCCCAGCTTCTTTTTATTTTTCCAGATTCTGTCGTCCATCTTCCTCTTTCTGAAATCTCTTGTAGTTTATGAGCGCTAACCTTTTCTCCCTTACCTTTTTTGCTACTTCTTTAGAAAACCATAATGGCCTCTTTTAACTCTTCCCTTTATTTACTGTCCTAACAAAATAGATATAACACAGTCTCTTACCTTGCCGAGGTGGGTATGATAGAGAGAGGGGACCTCCAAAAAGCCTTTATTTGATTTAAGTAATCCTTATGGAGCATACATATATAAAGTTGCTCCAAGCCTACAGTGTCCAAATTAGTTAGAATTGTATGGATTAATAGTAAAACTTTCTATTGAATCTGGAATTCTACTGGAAGCCAATGTAATCCTGAAAGAATTGGAGAAATATGATCATATTTCTTGTGATTGGTTAAAACCCATGCTGCAGAATTCTGTAAAAGATGCAGTAATTTCAGACTACCACTTGATAGGCCCAGAAACAGAGTTACAATAATTGATACTTGAGAATATTAGTGTTTGCAGAACTGTACAAAACTCTTCTGCATCCAAAAGAGGTTTTAACTGTCTTAAAATTCTTAACTTGTAGTGTCCAGAATTAATCAGAGAGTGGATAAGGGTCTTCATTGTGAGCCTATTATCAGCAGAACTCCAAAGTTACAGGCATATTTGGACACAGGGATTTTATGGGTGCCAAATTCAAAAGAGGGGAAATCTTTGCAATACGTTTTCCTAGTGAAAACGATTATCTCAGTTTTATCATGTTTTAATGATAGCCTGTTATGAAAGAGCCATCTCTGTACTGCGGATAAGGAGATTTCTAATAGCTCAATATCTTATTTCTTTAAGTTATCTAAAGGAATGAAGAACTGGATATCATCCACATATAATGGAAGTTAAGTCCAAAGAAACTAAGAGCTTGCACAATGGAGCCAGATATATACAGTATATATTAAAAAGAGTATCAGAAAGTATAGACCCATGGTTCACCCTGATTTTTATAGATCTCCAGGTCAAGGTACTAGTCCCTATTCTTACTTGTTGTGATCTAGCAGATAGACATTATTTTATCCATCTAATGAATTGCTCCACACCCCTGGTTCTTCCAATTGTTTTGCTAATATACAATGATCTGTTGTGTCAAATGCTGCTGATATGTCTTAACAGTACCAGAAAGTAATTCTGACTACTGTCAAAGTGCGGCAAATGTTCAACATGCTGTAATGTGATGGAAATTAAAACATTAAAAATTTCCCATTGGAGGAACAATTTTGTCATTAAGGGCCATTTTACTTGCGATTCTAAAATGGTGATTTACGCTATCATGTGTCCCTGCGAGTTGATTTATATAGGCTTTACTACAAGATCCATAAGACAGCGTATAATAGAGCACAAAAGTAGATTAAGAACTAAAAAAACGGGGGCCCCTTTAGTATCACATTGGGAGGAGAAGGACCATGATGTTGACCAATTACGATTCTTTGTCATTCAGCAATGCTGTGTACGACAGCAAGGAGACGTCTCAAATATCTTAAGGAAAATCGAGCAAAAATTCATATATCAATGGGATACTGTTTACCCTAATGGTCTCAATGAGATGATTGAATGGGAGGCGTTTTATGGTTCTTAAAATTGTGCTGTGATGACAATTTCTTCATATAATAGATTTGACAAGGAACATCAGATTACCTGTTTGGCTATGATCTATTACATCAACCGTATAATGGTTACGTTTAATACGTCAATACGTGACGCCGTTGAACGTCACGTCACAGGAAGTGGGAGATTTAAACACCGGCTAATGTTTCAGTTCGATGGTGGCGTTTCGAAAGAATGTTAACAGGAGAGTAGTGGACCGCATCACGGTAACATTTGGAATGAGAGAATCGGGTATATAATAAGGGGATGTTTTTACATGAGATACAAGAAGTATATTGGTAAATGAGCCGTATAAATTTGTTACATGATTTAAACAATAGTGTTTGGTGATATGGGTTTATATTATTAACTTGTTTGAATATGCCTTAGGTTTTCGTGATCCCTATTGTAGTCGAGTGAAAAGCTTGTCAAATAAAAGCTTATACGAGCGTTAGTATGAAGGTTTGTTCTTCATTGTGAAGATTCGTTTGAATACGGCCAAGTGGTTATCGGTGGTCCACATAAGGAATACTCATGGGAAAAATCAGTACATAATAGTGGTAAGAGTAAACCTGGGTACTATATGATATTTGGTTGTTTGGTGAGATGCAAAACTCATCGTGATGATAATTAATTCATATTTATGGGTGTGTTATTTTAATTTGATATATTACAGCATGGCTGAATGAGAAACATATACATGGAAGGAGATTTACAAATCATTGTGTTAAACACATGATTGGGAGAAGAACTGAGAGATCAGGACATATTAAAAGCAGAAGATTCATAAAGAAAGTGACCCTGATTCACAAAATATAAAGGTTCCCTGAGGAAGCCTGTATTCACAGGCGAAACGAGTAAACTCGTCGGAGCAGAGGATTTAAACAGATGTTAAATGTATATGGAGCGGGTAGACTGATGTTAACAGGGGTATTTTTGGACATGGAGTTTAGGATTTAAGTATATGTTAAATGTATATGGAGCGGGTAGATTGATGTTAACAGGGGTATTTTTGGACATGTGTTAATTAATGTCATGGTGTTTACAATGTATATGTTTTGTAATTTTATTGAATGGATGTATGCAGTATGAATGAGATAATATTTATGTTAAGATATTAGATTTTAGGATGCACATATGTTTCACATAAGCCAGCATGTTATACAAAGTTAATATACATAATAAATGTATTTAATTATTGGGCTTCGGATTTTTGCCTACTTACCTCTGGCATAGTTATTACTGTCAAAATCCACCACATGATGTCTGTAGCTGACAACAATAGAGTTTCTGTACTTTGGTTCTTTCTAAATCCAAATTGATTGGGATTCAGAAGATTATTATCCTTGAAATATTCCATTCATTGGTTAAGAACCACATTTTCCATTACTTTGACCAGTTAAGGTAGTGGTGAAATAGGTTTGTAACTTAATAATATGCATTTAGATCAACAATGTGATTTTTAATTATGCAGTGGGAGGAACTAATATTGTTTCCCTCCTCATCTCTCTGAAGTCAGCCATGCAAATTGGACTGTCTGGCACCTTATTTTTCCCCAGGGTCCATGCTGCAACCTATTTCTGCAACAGGTGTGAGGGGATCCAGGCTTGGGTGGGGGAAACAGAGGGAGGGAGAGAGCGCTAGGGTAGGGTGTTGCATGAGAGCTATAAGAACATAAGAAAATGCCATACTGGGTCAGACCAAGGGTCCATCAAGCCCAGCATCCTGTTTCCAACAGTGGCCAATCCAGGCCATAAGAACCTGGCAAGTACCCAAAAACTAAGTCTATTCCATGTAACCATTACTAATGGCAGTGGCTATTCTCTAAGTGAACTTAATAGCAGGTAATGGACTTCTCCTCCAAGAACCCATCCAATCCTTTTTTAAACACAGCCACACCAACTGCACTAACCACATTCTCTGGCAACAAATTCCAGAGTTTAATTGTGCGTTGAGTAAAAAAGAACTTTCTCCGATTAGTTTTAAATGTGCCCCATGCTAACTTCATGGAGTGCCCCCTAGTCTTTCTACTATCTGAAAGAGAAAGTTGGGGTAGTAAAAGGAAAACATCACATTTAAAGGAAACATCTATTTTTCTTGTTGTGAATGGAGACCTCATATAAAATACCAAGAGTTACTTTGTTATAACACTCGATTGTTAACTGTGTGGATACTTTGTGATCACCACAACAGACAAATCAATGTTTCATGACTCTGTTACTTTGTATAATCATTGGTCTCCATGCACCTAATTTTCTGAAAATTGTTTTGATCTTTGAAATTTTTTTTGAATTTTTTTGATCATTAATTAAAGTTCATCATTGACAAAAAATGAGAAGATACTTATCCTTTCTTTACAGTCTTTTCAAAGCGAAAGAAATGCTCAAGGAGCTGCCTGAATGTCCCACCCGACACGACTCGTGTTTTGTTGCTTTATCAGGGGCATCAACTACGTTTTGTGAATTATCTGTAATAAAAAAACAATTCTTGCTTACAAAAGAAAGTGTATTTCATTCTACAATATTTATAACAAACTCTTACATATGCTCCAATTGTTCTTGTCACCATTCTCAATCATACATCAGCATTTCCAACTAAGATCCTCCATTTTTGTTTTATTGGGTTTTTAAACTTGCTTAAGGATACAGCTACAGCCAATCCCAAGCCTCAAAAGGCCATTCCTTCAACAAATAACAGACCAAGAAGGGTCAATTCAAATTAATGTCATCCAGTCTATGGAATCATTCATACCAGTCGGTTCCTGTGAGGACAGTTTAAAAATCCACTTCTGCTCTCAATAATTTAGTTGATTTTGAAGATTACCTCCCCATTCCGAGCATTGTAATTGATCCAAGATGGTCCATTTTAATGATTGACCATGTGCTGATTTTGAATGCAGTGTCTAACCATGGGGGCCTCAACATTCCCAGTATGTATCCGGCTTCTATGTTCCCTCAAACGTACTTTGATTTGTCTGCTAGTACACCCTACATAAATAGAAGGGCATGGACATTGTATTAGATAAATGACGTTAGTATATTCACAATTCATAGTCCTTTTCTTTTTAAATGATTTCCCCCATTTTTGGATGTTGCCAGACCTTTCCTGTAATGGCATAAGCACACATATTGCACTTGCCACATTTTTCATGATTATCTATTATAAACTCTGCATTTGCTGTCTGTAATGTGGCATGTACTACCTGATCTTTGATGTTTCTGCTTCGTTGGTAAGAAAAAAGAGGTAAATCAGAAAAAATGCCCGTATGTAATTGCAGGATATGCCAGTGACATTTAATACTTTGAGCTATGAGATATGATTTATCTATGTGTTGTAAAACACAGACATCCGTAGCTACACTTTGTCTCGACTGGTATTCCAATAAAGCTGATGGGGTGAGTGCAAGGCGCATTTGTATGCTTTGCATAACACTGCATATGTATATCCTCGTCAAAAGATTTTTTGCCATCTCGTGTGCTTGAGATTTAAATTCATCGTTAGTGGAACATAATCTCCATATTCTGAAAAATTGGCTAACTGGTAAGCAGTTTTTAAAGGCTTTGGGGTGGAAGCTATGATACCTCAAAGGTTATTACGCTCAATCAATTTCTGATGTACAGTCATGTTCAGAATATTGTCCTGCTTACTGATTAAAATGTCCAAAAAGACTTTGTTGCAAAATATATTGAAAAGTGAATTTCAAATAGGGATGAATGGTATTGACCCATTCCAAAAAATTCTTCAATGTTTGTTGGTCTGATACCCAAAAAAACAGCAAGTCTATATTCCTAATCCAGAAAACAATCTGTTTAAACCACGGTGAAGTGTAAATGTGTTGGTGTTCTAAGTGATCCATAACTAAATTCGCTATGGATGGAGCTGTGGTGACGCCATTGCGATCCCATGTATTTGCAAGTAAAAAAAATACCGTCAAATTTGAAATAATTATGTTTCAACACTAATTCAGCAATATGGAGCATAAACGAAACTGGTGTTCTTTTTCCTGACTGATTTGTTAAAGTTTCGGCTATGATATCCAGTGCTACTTCTTGGGCTATGTTGGTATATTACGATACCATATCCATGGATACCATGAAAGCAGATTGTACTGGAAGTTCCTCATTTGCTAATTTTTTGAGTACTTGAGTAGTATCTTGTACAGAAGACTGTATCTTTTTTACTTGAGATTGTAGAAACTTATCTAGGAATATAGCCAGTGGCTACAGTAATGAACCATTACTCGAGACTATTGGATGCAATGATGGATTAGACAGAGCTTTATGAATCTTTGGGACCCCATACAAAACTGGAAGCCGGGGGTGTTCCACCATTAAATACACTTGTTCTTTCCTTGTGAGGAATGAAGTGGTTTTTTCAGCTAATAGGTTTTTTATTGTATTCTGTAGTTCTACTGTATGATCATATTCTAATCGTTGATAGTGCTTTGTATCTGACACCTGGTCAGTTAAAAATTGGACATACTGATCATGATCCTGTATTACCACGCTACCTCCTTATATACAGAAAGAACCACTATAAGAGTCAAAATGACAACATTACAGGAGTTAGACAATACAAGTTGTGCAAGTTAAATACATCTCTTGTCTTTTGTACATTAATACCCTTAATACTCTTACAACAAATAATCCCCTACCAATTACTTCACACACTAACACACTCACTCATACATTGATAAGTGCCCATTCAAGCCAATATTCACACCCTTACAGTGTCCCCTCTATGAGTTAATTGTACAATGACTGAAATGATGCAATAGAAGACTGAATTTCTACTGATAATAAAGTGAAAAACTTATTCCATAAGTAAAGAGATCATTTTGCTTTTGCAGATTTTCCTCACCTCAGATGTAAAAAATCATTGTAAAAATAGTTTACCATTAGCTGTACCCAATAGGAAACACTAGGGAGAGAATCACTCACCCAATGTGTCAATACAGCTTTCTTACCTAATAAAGCTGCCAAGTATAAGAAACACCTTTCTTCAGCATTGTAAGCATCATCTTCTATATCTAAACCTAAAAGAATAACCGCTGTTGTTAACTGCACAGGTTTCTTCATAGACCTTTCCAGTCTACTTTGAATGCCTTGCCAAAAAGATCGCAACAAAATTATTGCATTTTAGTATAGTTATCACTTAGGCCTGTATTTTCTATCATCACAAAGATTATTGAATCCCGTGGTAACGGGGGGTGGGGGGGCGGGCCTGCGAAAGCCAGCAGCGATCGCACCACTGCGGTTTTATCGCTGCCGGCTTTCGCACCCAATAGTGCCACTGTGAAAGGTGGTGCTATTGGGCACGCTACTGGCAGCGATAACAGGTCTTACCTTATCGCCGCCAGTGAAGTTTCCACCGCGTCCGCCCTGACTCCTCCTCTTCCAGTCCTGACTCCACCCCGACTCTGCCCCTATCAAGCTATTGCACGAAAAAAGTCCCTATTCGCATGCAATACCGATAGAAAATGACCCCCTTAGTGCCCCAACTTGTAAAATACTTTAAAGTCACAAATATCCCATTTGAGGGCCTAACAAAACACTTCTTAGTATGTATACACCATGTATCTAATACTACAAGCCATGAGTTTGAAATGCACAGAGATTTGATTAATATTTTGTATTGACTCTTCTTGTGTATTGTTAATTTCTATTGTCTGTTGTCTATTATGAACAGATAACTAGGATGTTAAGTGTTGGAATTTGAATTTATTAACACTTATTATTCACACTCTTCATAATACAATTCGGGCAAATATTTTTCTGAGTTTTACAAATATGCAGGGAATGTTACTCATTTTTCTATTTCTTTTAGAGCTTTTAAAGACATGTGGTTGATTGAAAAAATTCGTGAAACAGTTGAGTCAAGCTTCTCTTGTGAAGATCAAAGATCCCCAGATAAAGACAATAATGGTAATACAAAAGAGAAAATCACTCGATTGCCAAACAATGTCTTGACACCAGAAATGATTCCTGATTTCTTCATCCCTCCAACATTTTCCTCAAACTCTGTGAGTTGGCAAAAGAAACTGACTCTTGCACAAAAGTCATCTGTTCTGGATAGTGATGGTGAATCTTTTCCAAAGTTCCCTCTTGCAAACTTTGAGTGCATGTACAAAATGAATAGTAATGAGGGGGCAGTAAGGTTATCAAGCTGCCGTGTTATTCAAACTGATAATACAGAAGAAAAGACAATAAATGAATATCAGAAAGAAAAAGAATTTCTTTCTGCTTTGCCAAGTTTATCAGTGCATCAAGGTCCAGCTTATTATGGTATTTTATCATTGCGGGGAAGCCCACACACAAGAAGAAAGGAATCTTTGTTCCATGTGGATGTTATAAATGGTTTACAACAAAGACAAGTCACCTTAAATAAAAAATGTATAAATTCTGTATCTTTGCAGCCTTGTCTCTTAAGTCCTCCTGAATTGCCTAATATCTATAAAACATCCTCAAACGAAGGCATTGCTGATTGTGGCTCACCGCCTTCTTCAGATTCTTCTCCATTCAGCTCTCCACTATTGCCAAAGTCTCTTTCCAGATCTTCACTATTCAAACTGTTCACACATTGTAATGCTTCTGATGAAGAGTCCATATCCATTTCTAAGCAGTTCTTGGAAAGAAAAAGTTCTCCTACAGATGAATGGGATTCTACAGACAACAGTCCAAGCTCTTCAATAAAGACCAATTTCCTACCCCCTGCTGTATTTTCCTTTGATTTTCTTCAGTGCAAGGAAAGACTGCAAAAGGAGCATACAGTCAGTCTTGATAGGAGAGGCATAGTAAGGCTCTCTGCAGAGTACAATTCCTGCAGTGTGACACTTAGGGTCCGTGTGATTGCAGCCGAGGACCTTTATGAGAAGTCCTTCAAGGCAAAAAATGTTAGCTGCCTTGTGATTATGTATCTGATTCCTGGGAAAGTCCAAAGACAACAAAGCACTATTATCAAAAACAGCAAAAACCCAATATTCAATGAAGACTTCTTTTTTGATGCTGTGATCAAAGATGACCTAAAATCCATGTCACTTAAAATAAAAGTTATAAATAAGTGCATTAGCATTAAAGTGAATACTGTTCTGGGAGAAAAAATAATACCTTTGTCAGAGTTAATGCCTTTCTGAGTTCACTGAAAGATATCAATAAAAGTGTCATGGTTAGAAGGATTTCTAGAAGGTAACTACCCATGAAAGATTGAAATGTAATATTTTCTTATATATCAACTTGCTTATTGCCCAGTTCAGTTTCTTTTTATTATTCCTGGTTTGCTTTTAAAAATTACTTTACATTTCTTTCAATGAAAGCTTTGCCGTTTTTATTATGGCCTTGTATTGCACTTTAAAAACAAACTAACCCCAAAATTTCTAATCGATTTTTAATGGTGTCATCATACTTTAGATGGATCAGGGAAGAATCAGATTAGATCACTGATGATCTCTAATAGTCAATGAGACTAATTCAGAGGTTTATTTAAAAATTTTAAATCTTTTTTTTTTTTACCTTTGGAATGGAATACAAACCAAAAGGAAATGGATAAAAGACATAAGATCTGCCATATTGGATCAGACCAAAGGTCCATCAAAATCAGTATTCTGTTTCCAACAGTGGCCAAAAGGAAAAACATAAGCCAATTTGCTCACCACTTAGCACAGTTTCTCTGCTATAGGTGATAGAAAAAAAACCTGTAAATAAATAAGATGTAGATTTTAATAGTTGCGCGTGTGCATCCATGTGCGCGCGCTACCCGGTGTACACACATGGATGCGCCAATTTTGTAACATGCACGCACCAGCGTGTGCATGTTATAAAATCGGCAGGCCACGCACACATGCATGCACAAGAGGGGGCACCGTTTAGAAAAATTCACACGGCGACGCATCGCAACCTTCCCCAGTTCTGTCCCAGTCCATTCCAATTAAGGAGCAGACTGGGAGGGAACTTCCCTACCCCCTACTTCACCTTCCCTACCCTTCCCCTCTTCTCCCCACTCCCTAAATATTAGTTTGTTTGGTATTTTTACCTTGTTTCAGCAACTTACTTCATCTCCCGAGCTGAAGTTAGTTGCGCATGCCGGGAGCTGGGTCTTCAGGACAGTGAACAATGGCGCTGTCCCGGCCCCCCCCTCCCCACCCAGGACACGCCCCGGCCTGCCCCTTTCAGGAAGGCCCGCACTTATGCGTGTACCTGCCTTTTCATGCGTGGCCGGGCCTTTTCGAAAATAGACTCAACGCGTGCGAGGCCCAGCCACGCGCCTAAAAGGCCGGATTTTACATGTGTGCCTTTTTAAAATCTACCCTTAAATGTACAATTTGTAATAATAAAAACATTCCCAATTGTAGAAAATATTATGAGAGAAAAGGGGAATTACTCATAAATGGTGACCATCTGAAAAACAGACACCACCATTCAATCTCATCATCATATCCCTTCTCCTCTGCCCTCTGTATTTTTAAAAGTTCTTGCAATTAAAAATACATCTATGTCTCTGTGTTTCCTTTAAATATTTTCCAATGTTTCTATTTTTATGAGTGCTCAACATATTTCCATCGTCTGTGACATCTTAACACTTTAAAGTGCAAACAGTGTGATAAGCAACAAATCAAACAAAACCAGTCTACTTAAATCCAACACTTAGGCCATATTTTGAGAACATGTCTTTATCAGGAGTATGTTGCTCTTTTGCACTATAGCTCAAATCTCCTCCTCATGTCTACATCCACAATATCTCACTGTCAAATGTTGAGACTTGTTATTTGATGTCACTTCTGGAAGGTCCTGTTGCAATTTCTTACAATCCTCTTGTATTTACTAATTATAAATAATTGTGTACCATCAACAAATTTGATCTTGTCACTTGTTTTTCCTATCTCCAGATCATTTGTAAATATTTTAAAAACCAGTGGTCCCAGTACAGATCCCTGGGACACTCCACTTTTCAACTTTTTCCACTGAGAAAATTGACCATTCAGCCCTAATCTCTGTTTTCTATCTTGTAACCAGTTCTAAATCCACAATAGAACATTGCCTCCTATCCCTTGTAATTTCCTTATGAGGGACTTTGTCAAATACTTTCTGAAAATCCAGATAAGCTATGATGGCTTTGTGCCATTAAACTATGACTATCTATGTTCAGTAATTTTATTCTTTATAATAGTTTCAACTATTTTTTCCAGCACTAATGTCAGGCTTGTTGCAGTCTGGGAAGCTGCAGTCCAGGTGTGAACCCTTGAGCCGAACTACCCTGGGTAGAGTAGGTCAGGAGGCGGAGCCACAGGCACAGGTCTTCACCCGGGAACCAGGAACCCCCCAGGAGGAGCCCGTAGGGTCCTAGAACCTTGGGACTTAGGAGCACAGTAACAGTCTCTAAGAAAAGGCCTGGGCAAGAGTAACACAGAGTCCAGCAGCAGTGAGCAGGAAGGCCCGGTGAGAGCGGGGCAGTCAGATAGAGTCTGTAGCCTGCTGAACAAAGCAGTAGAGAACAGGCCCGGGGTCTGTAGTAAGCCGCGAAGCGGAGCAGACAGGTAACAGGAACAGAGTCTGTAGCGTATCGTAGACTGTGACCAGCTGAAGGCAGGACTGGAGTCAGTAGCGTGCAATAGAGCCGGACCGGGCAGTGAGTGGAATGGAGACGAACCCAAGTCAGGCTGGCAGCCAGTAGAAGCAGTCTCAGGTGCAGGCAAAGGTCGGAGGCTGGCGGCAAGCAGGAGCGGAGTCGGGCACAAGCTGAAGTCAATGGCAGGCTGCAGGCAGAAGCGGAGTCGGGCACAAGCTGAAGTCAATGGCAGGCTGCAGGCAGAAGCGGAGTCAGGAACAAGCTGAGGTCAATGGCAGGCGGCAGGCAGAAGCAGAGTCAGGAACAAGCTGAGGTCAATGGCAGGCTGCAGGCAGAAGCAGAGTCAGGAACAAGCTGAGGTCAATGGCAGGCGGCAGGCAGAAGCGGAGTCAGGAACAAGCTGAGGTCAATGGCAGGCGGCAGGCAGAAGCGGAGTCAGGAACAAGCTGAGGTCAATGGCAGGCGGCAGGCAGAAGCGGAGTCAGGAACAAGCTGAGGTCAATGGCAGGCGGCAGGCAGAAGCGGAGTCAGGAACAAGCTGAGGTCAACCGGAAAGCAGAACAGCAGAAGCACAACTAAGAACTACTAGCAGTAGCGACCCTCATTGCAAGGCAATGAGAAGGCAGACGAACGCCGGTTAAATCAGGCTTGGGGCGTGGCGTAGTTAGCCCGGGCGGGGCCAGACTTCCGGCGACCGTGCGTCCATAATGCGCGTCCTCACGGGCGCGCGTGGCAGTAGCGGGACGACCCAGCAATGGCGGGCACCCCAAAGGCCCAGCGGAGCCGCGGGAGCGGCGTTTCCCCCCAACGGAGGTGAGCCCTGAGCACAGCAGATAGAGGGGAAGCGGTAGAGGCCGCAACAAGGCTCACCATCTGTAGTTTCCTGGATCACCCCAAAACCTTTTTTAAAAACTGATGTTACATTGGCCACCCTCCAATCTTCAAGTACTGTAGCTGATTTTAATAATAATAATACTTAAAAGATTACTAATAGTAGATCTACAATTTCATGTTTCACTTCTTTCAGCACTTTGGGATGTATATCATCTTGACCAGAAGATTTCCTACTCTTTAGTTTGTTAATCTGCCCTATTATATCTTCCAGATACACTGAGATTTCTTTCAGTTCCTTTGAATCATCAGCTTTAAATATCATTACTGGAATGAGTATCTCCCTTATATCTTCCTCAGTAAAGACCGAAGCAAAGAATTAATTTAATCTCTCTGCTAAGGCCTTGTCCTCCCTGAGTTCCCCTTTAACCCCCTTGGTGCAACTGACTCCCTTGCAGGCTTTTTGCTTGGAATGTACATGAAAACAGTTTTATTAGGAGTTTTTGCTTCCACAACAAGCTTTTCAAATTCTGTCTTTGCCTTCATTAGTGCTTTGCATCTAACTTGCCAGTGCTTATGCCATTTCCTGTTTTCTTCATGCAGATCCCTTTTTCATATTTTTGAAAGATGTTCTTTTGGCTAGAATAGTCTCACCTTTTAACTATGCTGGCAGTCGTTTAGCCTTCGTTCCACCTTTTTAATGCTTGGAATACATTTGGTCTGGGCTTCCAAGATGGTATTTTTAAACAATATCCATATCTGATGTAAACTCTTAATTTTTGCAGTTGCTCCTTTTATTTATTTATTTTTTTTGCTAACCATTTTCCTCATTTTATCATAGTCTAACTTTTGAAAGTTAAATGCTATCACAGTAGCTTTCTATAGCGTCCTCCCTCCAGTTATCAAGTCAAATTTGATCATGTTGTGATTACTATTGCCAAGTGGCCCCAATACCTCTCACACCAAATCATGTGTTCCACTAAGGATTAGGTCTAAAAATAGCTCCCCCCTTGTCTGTTCTTGTACCAGCTGCTCCATGAAGCAGTATGTTTTATTCATTCTGTCAAATACTTAAAAATAAAATTAGCAGGCCAGCCTGCTGGCCCAAGTGGAAAGTGCTGCGCACTGCAAGGCAGAAGGTCCCTGGTTTAATCTCCAAGTCGAGTCCTTCTGCTTCGCAGGGCAGCTGGAGCTGGGAATGCTGCAGAGATAGCGTTCACAGCTCCCAGTGGAGGGAGTCGTGGTTAATCTTTAAAGATAACACTTAGTGGTTGGATTCAAGGTTCTCGAAGGAGTCTTAGTGCATGACTCTCAGCCCAGGACTGTCACTGGAATGACCAAACTAGGCTTGTTGGGGGGCAGTCACATATAAAATAGGGGTGAAAAAAATCCCCAGGTGGTTTCTAATGAAGGTTCATGATGCCAGATTCTGACCTTGGTTCCAAATGAGCTGGAAGTACAAAAGAACAAGAGGAAACTGCCAGGATAAAATTAATAAATAACTAGAATTTGGTGGTAACACTGCTCTGAGCTGTTACACCTATTTTGAATTTTCTTATGTACAGTTTCTGCATATTGTGATTTGAGCAGCAGGTTAGAGCTATTCATACATTATAATATCCAAGTCCAAAATCTGAGCCTGCTGATTAATGCTACCCTATGGTCTGTGCAGCAACCCATTAAATGCCATATTGATTTTTAGGAGCAAGCCACATTGAAAGATGTGGTGGTAATCAGAATGGCAGTATTTGTCTGATATTGTAGCTAAGAACTCACAAAGGATTTTAAAAAGGTAAAAGGATTTGTATATTTATGCATAATAATAAATGAAATTAAAATTATAGCACTAATCTATAATTGCATATTGCTTAGGAACCTTATCTTCTTCATATATATATATTGATGTTGCGGTTGCTTTATGTAACATATTTGGAAGTTTAAAGTGCTCCGTGATGCAGATAGTAAAGATTCATTCCGTCAACTCATGTGTGCAATGGAAAATATCTGTCATACAAGAAAAATCATTCCATGCAATTTAAACATGAGGACTTTGAAGTAAGGCTGATATCTTGGGTGCTAAATGGCACATATACAATGTTTAATGCAAAAAGGGGGCAGCTTCCACAGCATACACACATATATTATTAGGGCTGTATGCATACTACACTTGTCATAAAAATCTTGGTATCATTAAATGTTTAGTGTTGATTTTGACATTTTATTTGATCTTTGTCAGACTTTTTAATATTTAACATGTCATGCCATTTTCAAACATTTTCATTTGTAACGTGGTAACACACTACTAGTCAGAAGATAAAGACATCTTGGCCCACTCAGTCTGCCCAGTTGCACCTTCCTATTGTGTCATTGTAGACCCTAGTCTACCTCTTGTTAGCTTCCCCTACTGCTTTCCTCTGTTTCTTTCCCAAACGTCATTGAATTCTATCACTGTTGTGGTTGTTTCCATCGCTACTGGTACTGTAGATATCCCAGGTATCACCACTCTCTCAGTAAATTATTTCCTCATTTGTCCTCTGAGTTCCAACTTCATATCATGACTGCTTCTTCTTCAGCTTCTTTTTCTATTGAAAAAGCTTACATTTTGGACTTTAGTGAAAATGGTAGATTGTTTCTAGAATATTTGCCACAATTGGCCCCATCAGTTCCTCTTTCAAGAATTTAGAGCCTCACTCCAGACACTGAATCCTTCCCGTAAGAGATGGATTCTGTGATTCTGTAGCAGAGGGGAAAAACACATAATTAGCCTGTTCCCTCATAACTTATAACTTTGCTTCACAATCAACAAACTTGAAGCTCCCCCACCTCCTAATTCAATCATATGAAGAAAGCTACAACAGAGTGCCTGCTTTCAGTCTCAGCTCTCTCTCTCTCTCTCTCTCTGCTTCTTGCTACAAGCTGTCCCCTAGCAAGCAGACTGCAAGGAACAGGAAAGGAAGAGAGTGAGACTGAGGATGCAGCAAAGAGGAGGAGAGGCACACTGTTCCCTAACCCAGACTCTCCCTTCTGTTGTTTCATTTCCCCCTCCACCCTGCCCCATCCTAAAGGGCGCAGAAAGGGAGGGCTGAAATTGGAGTGGATAGAGAAAGCAGTCAGAATGTTTGATCCTTTAAAGATCTTTTAAATCAAACCAAAGATGATTTTGATATAATTCCTGGAAAAGTGATGCCCCCTTTAGAAGAATTTCATCTTTATACAAAGGTTCTTTCACCTGCATATGTGGCCAATCATACACCAGCTACAAAGACCTAGACGTGTTTTGGAAGTCTGCACCCACTGGTGTCCCACAGCTGGCAAAGAAGAGCATTAAATTCAATTATAGAAGCCTTAATGACTGGTACTACTGCTGACAAGTTTCAAATTTGTGCTACTTCAACTCTTTTTTTTTACTGTTTCCATGTGTCCAACATATGTGTACGTATTTTTCTGTGTAATTAACAGCATGGTAGACTGCTGACACTAAGGGCATTTTCAAGACACATAAGCTTATACACTCAGAAGGGCAAGGACAATCTCAAGAAAATATAAAAAGGATGTTTGCACTGTATTTCACTTCAAAACAACAGTGACATTTCACAGTTAAAGGTTTGCAACTTAACGTCTTTACTTGATAGTTTTTGTACTTGGTAAATTTTGTATTTATATATAGTTTAAACATCTTTAAAACAAACAATGTGAAAGGTTTTCAATTTTAAAAAAATGAACTTTTCTTGCATAGTGAGAGAAGTGAATCTTTATTGTGACAAGTGCTTTGCAGTACCCTGCTCAGGACTGCTGCCCAACTGTCCAAACACTCACAACTACAGTTAGAGGCTTTGAAATAGCAGGTTTTATTTTCCAGACCAATCCTGGTTTAACTTCTCCAAAAAACAGCAATGTCTTCAGCATATATTCTGGTGCACACTATGAATGCCAAGTAGACTCTAACCTCCAATACTGTGCCATAACTGCAAGGAGCATGCATTAACAGGCAGGAACCTGCTGTACATGCTGGCAGCATGCAATAATGCCGCAAAGCATGCAGTAACAGAACATAGTACCTTGTGTCTGCCAACAGTGTGCACCACATTCAAAGTAGGGGCTCAGCATTCCTGTGCTCTGAGGGCCACCACAGTACAGCATGCAAAGGGAAAGCAGTGTACCCTGTACCCTGGAGCACAATAAAGCCATGCAGGACCTCTGTCAGTGAGCCACAGGTACACATTTGGTTTGACAGTGTTACACAGACTGAGGGGTATCTCAGAGACTTGGGGTGACAGAAACTGGGTCTTTTTGTGAGAAAGGAGTTCCTGTGTCACTGCGATTGTGTAGGACAGAAAACATGTTAGAAAATGAGTCTATCAGAGAAAGTGATGCAGTAAGAGAGTGTGAGAAGGTGAGTGTCTGGCATACAGCCTGTAAAGAGGCTGCTGGGACAGTAATAAGTGAATTTTAAAAACCTGGTCTGTGCCAAAACTGGGAGATTTTATAATCCGCCTGTGTTTGCGTGCACAAATAAAAAGTGAAGAGAAAGGGGTGGGGGCATGAGCGTGTCGGGACCCGGCCAAGAGATGAGCATGTAAGAGCTTATGCGCACTGGCACGCACCGGGGTCTCCTGCCACATAAATTTACTTCTGCTATGGATGACGTGTAAGTCATGAAACAAAAAAATCTAAGCAAGTCAGCAGGGTTTTAAGGCTCAGGGCTAACAAGAGGGAAGAGAGGCTACTAAACTAGGGATTTTGGAAATCTTATCCCTTAAATGAACAAACTGGGAACGAACTGGGAAAAGCAGCAATGGCATTGGTGTGCGTCTTTTGTAAAATTTCCCCACTTGCATGATAGATACGGGATTTGCAGGTATATTCGCACATCCATTTACAATTCAGTGCACATGTACGTGCGTCCAGGCTATTTTATAACAGGCACGCATATGTGCACCTGCAGACCACTTTGAAAGTTACTGTCTTTATGCCTGGCCAAAACTGCTTTTTGAGCCTGTCATTTATGACTGGCCCTTTTAGCTAATATATCAAATATACTAATATTTTGTGGACTCGTGTTGTCTATCTGTGGAGGTCCATGCCAGCACTGGCCACAAGGTGGCAGTATCTTATTGTTTTAATAGACAATGCTGACAATTGTGGCCACTGCTGGTACTGCAGCTTCTTGCTATTCCTGGATAGACACAAGAATAATACAAGATTTATCCTAAATATCTCAGTCTGTGGAGGTTCACCTGGTGTTTGCTGTTGTACATTTGCAAACAGAAAAGCATTAATGTGCATGGGGCATCTAATTCAATGGGGTTTCAGCACATGAACCACTGAGGTAAACCTTCAAGAGGCCTGGTTCTATGGCATTGCACAGGCTGTAGTACCATACCCATGTTTCCCTTAGTAAAATATTTTCTATAATCTTATGAATTATTTTATAATTGCTAATAAAATTGTATGAAATTACAATGAAAAATCATATTTCCATTAACTGAGTCTATAGGTTCTGGAGTATCATTTTGTTCCAGTGACTTTCTATATCTTGAAAATTGATTGTTTACCATGGACATCTGGTGCCAATAAATTGTCAATAATCTACATTTTAGAATTATTTAGGTTATCTATATCCAATGTTATTAAATAAAATTTGATTGGAAGACTGGGCTTGCATTTCTTGAAACGTTTTCAGGCTCCCCACTCCCTGCAACAAAAGAACAAGTAAATTGTATTCCCAAATCTGCCCATCATTTAAAAATTATAGATTTCATAGCTGGAGTGAAATCCCTGTTCCCTCTAATTGGTTAGCAATAATGACACCTTGCAACTGAAATTAAATCTTTCTTATAAAAAGCACTGAATCTTTCTTAAGGGCCAGCAGACAAATTTTGATTTTAGAGGAAAGTTTAGACTGATTGGTATAGACTATAATATGAAAAGGATAGAACAATTGTCTCTTTTCCTCAATTGACGTAACATGGCTAGTGTTATATGGTCAATCTGCTAAATGCCTATAAGCACAAGCCATATTATAAATTTTTAGATTTGGTAAGGCCATACCACCTTGAGACCAACTCTGCAGATGAGATTCTATTGTCAATTGAGGGGTTTTCCCCTTCCATAAGAATCTTTTAAAATTCTTATTAAAAAATTTGAAATCTTTCTCTCTTATTATTAGAGGTAAACATTGTAATACACACAAACTATTTTGGTAAGACATTTTATATAAAAAAAATTTGCCCAACAAAGAAATGGGCAATGTTAACCACTTAACTAACAAACAAACTTGCAATATTTCAGGAGAGCAGGGACACAAATAAAATCCCCACAGCGCATATTCCATCCAAAAGACATATAATCCCTAGCACATGGGGGAGGGGGGGGGGGCAATCAGATTCTCTCATCAGATTTCTTCAGCAAGACCCATCTTGGCAAAGCCAAAAGAATCTCCAGTAGTGTTCAGCCTTCCCAACGAGAACCTGCTTTGCTGACATTAACAGAGGAGTTTAGAAGACGCTCTTTTAGGAAAGAGCAGCTTTCTATAGACCTTTGTATATAATAATCCCTATTAGTTGGGGAAAGATTATTTATCCTTGCTTATTATGTTGATATATAGCCTGTTCTGTGACCCAGACATTCTTATAAATGTCTGTTTTGTGCATATACTAAACAGAAAATGTTACAGGGAGCGCTGGGAGAGCGGTCCCCCTTAGAGGAAGTGTGCCCTTGGGCCCCTGGCACGATCCCGCGCCAAGGGTAGGTGTAGCATGGGTGGCGAGAGACAGCCCGACCCCCAGCCGGACCTGCATGCCTCTGGAACCAACTGTGGAGTGTTGGTGACAAACAGCCCTCCGACCGTTCCCGGACCTTTCGGACCTATCGCTGGGATGGCAAAAGGCAGCAAGCCGGACTCATGGCGTGAGCAGACGAAGGTTCAGAAACAGAAGACGAAGACTCAGGAACCATAGACTGTAGACGTAGACCCTGGAACATAGAAGGTTCAGACATTAGCACGGTCCCTCAGGGCGCCCTACACAGCCAGTATCACTGGTCTGGTCACGGGCCACCCTGTCCTACACCCGCAGGAGCGGGACCAGTGCAGGAAAGGAAAAGTGCTGCACAAAGCAGTCCAGAGCAAGGTACTGCACACCGGCAGTCTGAAGCAGGATACTGCACACCGGCAGTCTGAAGCAGGATGCTGCACACCGGCAGTCTGAAGCAGGGTTGGAACATCAGGATTAGGAACAAACATCAAGGAACATCAGGAAACATCAGGACGTGCAAGACACCGGACACCAAGCTGAAACAAACAACGAAGGCCTGACGGAGTGCTGGAAGAAGAGACATCCAGAGACATGTAGCTCCAATGCAAGGCAAAGCATGAGTGTTGGAGAAGAGCTTTTACACCCCAGGAGCAGGCAACTCCCTGGGAGGAGTCCAGATGGGCCGTCCCTTGCTGGCTCTATAAGAGTGGAGAGGAGCTGCGGGCTCGCCCCCTTAGGAGAAAGGCGTGGCCCACACCAGAGCATCCAGGCTGCAGTGGAGCAGGCCTCGAATAGGCCCTGAACAACATTAAAGGTCTCCCAGGCCGTGGAGCAGGATCCGGACAATTGCTCAGGCAAGGCCCTGGCTTTGGAGCGGCCTCCAGATAAAGGTGAGATGCCTCCTGTAGGACAGCTACAGGAGGAATCATAACAGAAAAATAGCTTCTCATATTTTCACATAAGCTACAGTCAGTTGTCATTATTTTCTTAGTATATTTGTGTGACCCAGACTATAAGGCAAAAACCTCCATCCTTCCACCCACTACGCTGTGAAATTGGAGGACATATCTCAGATTAACAGACTATAAAATAATAAATCATTGGGACCTGATGGTATTAACCCCAGAGTTCTGAAGGAACTAAAAAATGAAATTACAGACCTGTTTCTGGTGATTTGCAACCTATCATTTAAAATGCAATGGTACCAGAAGAAAGAAGGATGGCTAATGTGATGCCAATTTTTAAAAAAGGGCTCCAGGAGTTATCTGACAAACTATAGACTGATGAGCCTGACATATGTACCAGGCAAAATAGTCAAAGCTGGTCTTATAAAAGGAAAGTATTGACTAAATAAACAGACAAGGTTTAATGGCGGAGAGATAACATGGTTTTTACAAAAGAGAAATCTTGACTTACTAATTAACTAGATTTTTTTGATACTATAAATAAGACTCCACAGGAAATTGGAAGGCCATGGAATCAGAAGCAGTATCCTATTGTGGACTGGTAACTGGATAAAAGACAGGAAACAGGGTAGGTCTAAATGGTTAGTTTTCCAAATGAATAAAGGTTATTAGTTGAGTGCTCCATGGGTCCGTGTTGGGACCTGTGCTATTTAACATATTTATAAGTGATCTGGAGAAAGGAACGACGAGTGAGGTGACCACTCAAATTGTTTTGAATCATTAAAACAGCAACAAATTGTGAAGAACTGCAGAAGGACCTTGTGAGACTAAGAGATTGGGCTTCTAAATAGCAGATGCAATTTAATGTGGACATGTGCAACGTAATGCACTTATGGAAAAATAATCCCAACTATAGGTACAAGATACTGGGTTCTATATTAAGAGTCACCACCCAGGAAAAAGACATAACATAAGAAATTGCCATGCTGGGTCAGAACAAGGGTCCATCAAGCCCAGTATCCTGTTTCAACAGAGGCCAAAACAAGGCTACAAGAACCTGGCAAGTACCAAACACTAAGAAGATCCCATGCTACTGATGCCAGGAATAGCAGAGGCCATTCCCTAAGTCAACTTGATTAATAGCGGTTAATGGACTTTTCCTTCAAGAACTTATCCAAACCTTTTTTAAACCCAGCTACACTAACTGCACTAACCACATCTTCTGGCAACAAATTCCAGAGCTAAATTGTGCATTGAGTGAAAAAGAATTTTCTCCAATTAGTCTTAAATGTGCTAATTGCTAACTTCATGGAGTGCCCCCTAGTCCTTCTATTATCCGAAAGTATAAATAACTGATTCACATCTACTCATTCCAGTCCTCTCATTATTTTAAAGACCTCTATCATATCCCCCCTCAGCCGTCTCTTCTCCAAGCTGAACAGCCCTAACCTCTTCAGCCTTTCCTCATTGGGGAGCTGTTCCATCCCTTTTATCATTTTGGTGGCTCTTCTCTGCACCTTCTCCATCGCAACTATATCTTTTTTGAGATGCGGCAACCAGAATTGTACACAGTATTCAAGGTGCTTTCTCACCATGGAGCGATACAGAAGCATTATGACATTTTCTGTTTTATTAACCATTCCCTTCCTAATAATTCCTAACATTCTGTTTGCTTTTTTGACTGCTGCAGCACACTGAGCTGATGATTTCAAAGTATTATCCACTATGATTCCTAGATCTTTTTCCTGGGTGGTAGCTCCTAATATGGAACCTAATATCGTGTTACTGCAGCAAGGGTTATTTTTCCCTATATGCAACACCTTGAAATTGTCCACATTAAATCTCATCTGCCATTTGGATGCTCAATCTTCCAGTCTCGCAAGGTCCTCCTGTAATATATTTCAATCCGCTTGTGATTTAACTACACTGAATAATTTTGTATCATCTGCAAATTTGATAACCTCACTCGTCATATTCCTTTCCAGATCATTTATAAATATATTGAAAAGCACTGGTCCAAGTAGAGATCCCTGAGGCACTCCACTGTTTACCCTTTTCCACTGAGAAAATTGACCATTTAATCCTACTCTCTGTTTCCTGTCTTTTAACCAGTTTGTAATCCATGAAAGGACATCACCTCCTATCCCATGACTTTTTAGTTTTCTTAGAAGCCTCTCATGAGGGATTTTGTCAAATGCCTTCTGAAAATCCAAATATACTACATCCACTGGTTCACCTTTATCCACGTTTATTAACCCCTTCAAAAAAAATGAAGCAGATTTGTTAGGCAAGATTTCCCTTGGGTAAATCCATGTTGACTGTGTTCCATTAAACCATGCCTTTCTATATGCTCTGTGATTTTGATCTTTATATAGTTTCCACTATTTTTCCCAGCACTGAAGTCAGGCTCACTGGTCTATAGTTTCCTGGATCGCCCCTGGAGCCCTTTTTAAATATTGGTATTACATTGGCCACCCTCCAGTCTTCAGGTACAATGGATTATTTTAATGATAGATTGCAAATTATAACTAATAGATCTAAAATTTCATTTTTCAATTCCTTCAGAGCCCTAGGATGCATACCATCCGGTCCAGGTGATTTGCTACTCTTTAGTTTGTCAATCTAGCCTACTACATCTTCCAGGTTCACAGTGATTTGGTTCAGTTCATCTGACTCATCACCCTTGAAAACCATCTCTGGAACTGGTATCTCCCCAATATCCTCATTAGTAAACACAGAAGCAAAGAATTCATTTATTTTTTCTGCAATGACCTTATCTTCCCTAAGAGCCCCTTTAACCCCTCGGTCATCTAATGGTCCAACCGACTCCCTCACAGGTTTCTTGCTTTGGATATATTAAAAAAAAATTTTATTATGAGTTTTTGCCTTTACGGCCAACTTCATTTCAAATTCTCTCTTCGCCTGTCTTTTCAATGTTTTACACTTAACTTGACAATGCTTATGCTTTTTCCTATTTTCTTCAGATGGATCCTTCTTCCAATTTTTGAAGGATGTTTTTTGGCTAAAATAGCCTCTTTCACCTCACCTTTTAACCATGCCGGTAATCGTTTTGCCTTCCTTCCACCTTTGTTAATGCGTAGAATACATCTGGACTGCGCATCTAGGATTGTATTTTTAAACAATGGCCATGCCTGTTGAACACTTTTAACCTTTGCAACTGCACCTTTCAGTTTTTTTCAAACTATTTTCCTCATTTTATCAAATTTCCCTTTTGAAAATGTAGTGTTAGAGCTGTAGATTTACTTATTGTCCCCCTTCCTCAAAGTTCTTGTTGATAATATCTTGAAATCTTCAGCTCAGGGTATGGCAGCAATCAAAAAAGCAAATAGAATATTAGGAATTATTTGGAAAGGAATAGAGAACAAAACTGAGAATATCATAATGCCTTTGTACGGATCCATAGTGCAACCACTTCTCGAGTATTGTGTGCAGTTCTGGTCAACCCATTTCAAAAAAGACCTAGAAAAGGTACAGAAAATGACAACAAAAATGATAAAGAGGATGGAAAAGCTCCATAGAGATAGGCTAAATAGATTAGGGCTCTTTAGCCTGAAAAAAAGACAACTGAGAGGAGATATGATTGAGATTTATAAACTAATGAGTGAAGTGGAATGGATAGATAGGAAACAGTTATTCACCCTTTGAAATGAGACTAGGACTAGGGGATATGCCATGAACTAGCAACTGGCAGATTTAAAACAAATCATAGGAAGCATTTTTTTTTCTCATTGCACAATCTATGGAATCTGTTGCCAGAGGACATGGTCAAAGTAAATAACATAGGTGGGTTCAAAAGAGGATTGGACAAGTTCCTGAAGAAAAAGACCATAAACAGTTATTACCAGATAGCCTTGGGAAAGCCAGCGCTTATCCCTGCATGTGTGATACATGAAACAGATAAAAAATTAGAGATCTGATAGGTACTTGTGAAGCACACTGGCCACTGTCGGAGACAGAATCCTGGACTTGGTGGACCTTTGTCTGACCCAGCAAGGCACTTCTTATGTTCTTATCATCAAGGAATTCAAGGCTAACAAAGTTCCAAAATAACCATCTAGTATTCAGATGCAGAACAGTAGCTGCATTCTGCTCTCAGCACTTCATAGCAACAAGAGGCACCAGCAGCAACTCTTAAACATCTAGGAACTTCTTTCTGAGAACATGTCTAATCATGCGCCCCTCTTTTTCCTAGCTATAGCATAAATCCTGGAGTGTGATAATTAATGGGTGGCATGCAGGACATGGATAGCCAGGTACATCTCCTCCTCATCTCCACCTCAGCTTCCTCCTTTGAGTCTTCTCACCTTTTTTTGTCCCCCGGCTGAGTGAAACAGGGAAAGTGTGCTCTGAACACTGGTTGTTTGCAGCAGCAACAGTAGAGGATCTCTGGCAGCCATATGCCTCAGCCGAGGTAGCTAACTGGGCTAGCTGCCCATATCACACCAACTTCTCCCTTCTCCTGCACTTGTATATAAAGGGAACTTGTCCATTGTGATGGGTTAATGTTTGTCTTCATCCTCTCTGCCCCTTTGTTATAAAAATTGGAAACGGAATTAATGGGTCTTCCAGTGCTTCCATAGCTCATCTTTTGACTATATGAGTCTATGTCCACAACTATCTGCGCTGTGGAGGTTGGTGCGCCACCCAACAGTTTTGCTAATGAAAGTGTGCCTTGGGCTTGAAAAGGTAGGGAAACACTGTACTAGAACTCAAACTGAAAATGCTACACTGCCTGCCTGCCTTTGAGTAGATGGGAACTCGCCATTCCAGTAGCCTCCCTGGGAGTGCTGTTATTAACTCCTAGCTATTTACCCCATTTAGGGGAGATCCCAAAGGGCTGCCACAATGTGCAATTATCTTAGCCTTATCAGAAGAATTGTATTTTTTAATTGATCTAATATAGGATCAATCAAACAATTGAAGTCTCCACTTACCACAATCATAGAACCTAAATATCCCTCCAGTTTAGCTATCAATGAGGCAAAAAAATTATCATCAAAGGTGTTGGGTGCATACAGATTACAAATTATAATTGATTCCCTACCCAAGTTACCTTCTATTATCAAATACCTGCCATCTTGATCTTTAACAACAATCTTACATCTTATGGAAAGCAAGAAAATGAACTCCAGTCAGAACTGTAAAAGACATTAACAATCAGTCAAAAGCTAATCCTCTAGGTCTCCTTTTGGTTTTCTTTGATGTCCTGTTTATATACCAAGTATTTTTGGTTGCCAAATGGAACCATCACTTCACATCATACAACTTGTGATTTTAATATGAAATACATATCAGGAATGTCCTGAGCACATGAAAGTGAACCAGATCTCGCATCTTGAAAAAGAATTCTTTCATGGAAGAATTAAACTCCAGGCAAGTTAAGTCCTCAGCAAAAAAAATCTGCAAACTCCCAATAATGCATCAGGCGCCTCAACTATGCCTGAAAATTGACCATATCGTCGTGCCTGCAGAAAGGAGAGAATAAAAACAACCCAAAACCACTGTGAACAGATGTCATGAAATCCTGTGTCCTGGACCAACTGGTTACTGTCTTCATTTCGCTTTATACCAGACAAATTTAAATGAAGCTAAGCGTGAATTGTTAAAGCAAACACCACAAAAACAGGAACACTGAAAAAAAGACAGTCTTATCATCACTGACATTCCTGCTCCAAATTTGCCAGAAAGTCTGTCTCTGCAGATGGTATGCAGAGCCTCACTGGGTCTCTTCTACAAAAAATGTATCATCAGTTTAGGTAGAGGGAAAGCATCCTAAGTGGTTTCCAGCTCCCCTTGCTGAGTTGTTTTGTTGGGTGCTTCCTGTTCCTATAACAGAGGGAAGGATCTAGAGAGAGTGTTGATTTTTATTTTAGTTTTAGAAGGAAAAGAAGTTTATTTTTGTTTGTCACTTTTTCTTCTCTTTTTATTAATGTCCTTTTTGAAAGGATACAACAGGGACTGAGTCCACCTAGGGCCTTATTTATTTTGGCTTTTCTTCCATTTTGTGTGTATAGGAAAAAAGGCTTAGTAAACCAGGTTCTTAGTATGTCATTGTATAGATTTTGGGCCTTCTTTGAAGATCCAAACTTTTGTGCTATAGACAAGACTGAAAGATTGGAGGGGAAAATATGAACAAACATAAAAAAATTATTATCACAAATGAAATTAATCCTCAATACAGATAAAACAGAAAATATATTGCTAGAAAGAAAACATTCCCAAGCTGTTATTCCACCATTTCAATTCGAGAACACCAAATTGATTCCGGCATCCTTTGCAAGAGATCTCGGTGTGATAATTGACACTGAGTTAAATATGAGAAAACATATTGCGATAAAATTAAGAGACGGTTATTTTAAACTATTAACGTTGAGAAGATTGAAACCACTGTTGGAATTCTCTGATTTTAGATCAGTACTTCAAGCCTTGCTGTTTGCTAATCTTGATTACTGTAATGCATTAATGCTTGGTTTGCCTCAGTCTACGATTAGGCCATTACAGGTTTTTCAGAATGCCGCAGCTCAGATCCTAACAGGAAAAAGGAAGTTTGAGCACATTATTCCAACTTTGATGACTTTACATTGGGTACCTGTGCACTTCAGAATACAATATAAGGCGGCATGTATAATACATACCATTATTTATGGAGATAGAACAGAATGGCTTAATGCCGCTTTACGACTGCATGTACCACAGAGAGACCTCAGATCCGCTAACAAAGGTCTATTGTCTATTCCTTCCATTAAAACAGCACACCTTAGCCAGATTCGAGAAAGGGCACTATCTATCGCGGGATCAAAGCTATGGAACTCATTACCAATACAACTAAGAATGCAGCAAGAAAAAAATAAGTTTAAAGCAGAACTTAAAACTTGGCTATTCTATGCGGCATATAATGAAGATAAGAAATAGGCATCAATGTAACTGTACAATCACAGGTGGCTCTGACTTTTATTAACCTCAATACTTAAAGCATGTTTTATGTTTTTTAGTATTTATTGGTTTAATATTTATGGCTTCTGACATTATTTTATTAGGATATCTTTTATTCTTACTTGTTAAATTGTATCTCTTATTATTATTATTGTCTGTAATTTTCTTTTATTGTATTTTATTGCTATGTTAACCGCTGTGAAGGCCATGCCGAGACAACGGTATATAAGTACAAATAAACCTTAAACCTTAATTATTGAGACTGGAGCAATGGTGGATTTATAAATGCAATTGTGCATCCGTCCTTGGATTATATGCTGTGTTTCTTGAAATGTATGGTACATCACGTCAGTGTGTTCATTTTGGGATCCTTAAAACCAGGATACTTTCTTACTGAAAAGAAACAGTTCACACTATTAATTAATTTATATGTTTTTAAATGCTTAATCAGATCGGGTCAGCAGATGTATTAAACTTTATGCTAAAGTTCTGATACCTTATTATACAGTAGATAATCTTCATTCATGGCACCTTGTACTTTTGAATTATTTGATGGGATGTGTTGTTTGTTTAATTTTAATTTTTTAGTGCGCACTTTTTTAGTGTACACTAAATCAAATATGTATGTACATGTCTGAAAATGTGTGTACTAAATGAATGTATGGATACAAATTGATTCAGCGTGCACTAAATGTTTTTTTATTAATACATTTATAATGATTGACAACCATTCACTTGTGTAAGAAAAATGAAACGGCAATACAAGATGAAGAAAAAGGTAAAATACAAAAAAAGAAGAAAACTATCTACAAGTCTACAAGCATCCAATCATTAGATTGGATGCTTGTAGATTGGATGTTCACACAAGAATTGAAAAAAACCAAACTAGAACTAAGACGTAAAGAACACTCATGGCGAAAGAGACCTACCACTGACAAACTAACTGAGTATAAAACCCTCATGCACATATACAGAAATAACATCCTCCATACTAAAAGAGCCTATTATGCCAGCAAAATTCACAATTTCCTATTTGACGCCAAAACACTGTTCTCCTACGTCACAGAGCTCACAAAACTCAACTCTCCAGTCATCCCAGACAATCAAGCCCTCTCTAGGTGCACAGAACTTGCTCTATTCTTTGAAAATAAAATCCATAAACTAATAGCCCCATTGGCATCCTCGAATACAGGAACCCCTTCTGACCTCTCCACCAGCTCAGACCGGAAAGCACAACTAAACTCTTTCGAACCCACTACTTCCCTTGAAATTGAAGCCATGCTCAAAAAGATGAAACCTTCCACTCATCCCACTGACTCTCTACCTGCCAAACTACTGCTCACCATTCCCAAAATTATCTCCAAACCTCTAGCGAAGATTATCAACTGTTCGCTAAATCAAGGATCGGTACCGGACTCACTGAAACTTTCCACCCTCAAACCTCTTCTCAAGAAACCCAACCTTAACCCAACAGACCCAGCAAATTTTCGCCCCATTGCTAACTTACCATTTGTGGCCAAAATCATGGAGAAAGTAGTGAACAAACAACTTTCAGAATACCTAGAAGAAAATAAGATTCTAGCCCCAGTACAATTTGGCTTCCGTAAATCCCTCAACACGGAATCCCTTCTGATATCATTGACAGACAGAATCTACACAGGCCTTGATAAAAAGATCCCCTACTTGTTGGCACTACTTGACATATCAGCGGCCTTTGACACGGTGAAGCACTCCATACTGATCAACCGTCTATCAGATATCGGTATATTAGGAACGGCTCTGGACTGGTTCAAGTCATTCCTCAACAATAGAATATTCAAGGTTAGAATAAATAACAAAGATTCGCACCCAGTCAAAGCCACTCTTGGAGTCCCTCAAGGTTCCTCTTTATCCCCTACTCTATTTAACATCTATCTTCTACCCCTCTGTCAACTTCTCACTAACCTAAAGGTTACGCATTTTATTTACGCCGATGACGTCCAGATTCTGCTACCAGTCTCAGAATCAATAACAAAAACATTGAATTTTTGTAACAACTACCTACAATCTATAAACACACTTCTCACCAGTCTTAATCTAGTTCTCAACATTTCAAAAACTGAACTTTTGCTCATCACTCAGGATGAAAACTCCCCTTCAACTCAAATGACCTTAACCACACATGTAAGAGATCTTGGAGTAACCATAGACAACCGGCTGAACTTAAAAAAATTCGTCAATAACACAACAAAAGAATGTTTTCACAAACTACATATATTAAAAAACTTGAAACCTCTTCTCCATCTCCATGACTTCCGCACAGTGCTCCAAGCTATCCTATTTTCCAAAATTGATTACTGCAATTCCATGCTAATCGGTCTTCCATCTGTCACCACAAAGCCACTACAAATGCTACAGAACTCAGCAGCCAGGATCCTAACCAAGACCGGTAGAGGAGAACACATCACTGGCTCCCCATTAAGTCTAGAATTCTATACAAAGTGTTAACCATAATACATAAAACCATCCACTCACAAACCACACTCGAATTAAATTGCCCTCTCCGATTTCACTCAGCATCCAGACCAATTAGAACAACGTACCAAGGTACCCTTTATGTACCCCCAACCAAGGCTTCAATGAAGAAACGCGCTTTCTCAATAGCTGGTCCTACTCACTGGAATAATCTACCATCGGACCTTCGTCTAGAACCATGCTTACGGACTTTCAAGAAAAAGCTGAAGACCTGGCTATTCACAGAGGCCTTCAACTAAAGTTCCCATGCTAAAATAAAGTCCTATGCTACCTTAATTGTACCATACTTATTTATTGTTCTCCATGCATAATACTTCAATGTACCACATACTCAATGTATACCGTTTGTTGCTTGCTCACAGTTTATTGAGTATTATTTTATTATTATTAATATTATTATTATCATTATTATTACTATTATTATATAATTTATAATTGTATTATTTGTTTAATGTTAATTGTTCCATGTACACCATGCCCATGGTATTTCTAATTCTGGTTATCTGTAAACCGAAGCGATATGTACTTGTACATGATCTTCGGTATATAAAAGCTTTAAAATAAATAAATAAATAAATAATTTATCAGAAATATACAGAAGAAATATTGAAGCAAAGATTGCATGGTAATTTTCACCCTTCCAAAATCCTAAAGCTGACAATTAACTAGGAAATCCTCTAACTCAGGGGTGGGCAATTCTGGTCCTCGAGGGCTGCAAACCAGTCGGGTTTTCAGGATATCCTTAATGAATATGCATAAGAGAGACCTGCATACACACTGCCTCAGTTGTATGCAAATCTATTTCATGCATATTCATTAGGGGTATCCTGAAAACCCGACTGGTTTGCAACCCTCGAGGACTGGACTTGCCCACCCCTGCTCTAACTGGTCAAATTGTTATAGGCGGTATATCAGATAACTTATTACCAAGAAATGCCAGAAGTAGGGAGAGCTCAGAAAAAATATATCTAATAGCTTGGTACTTGACCAGGCATTAACGAGTAAAATGCAAGAAAAAGAGACCTCCCCAACAGTAACACTCTTGGCTTTATAAGACAGAACTGTTCCCTTTCTTTAAACATCAGTAAACATTCTTATTTGATGATTCAAAAACAATGAATCTTTTCCTATTGGGTTCTAAAGCACATGCAATTATTGGTGTAGGCAAAACTGCCAGTGCTTGGTCCCTCTCGTGAGACTGTTAAGTCCAATGTATCAAAGGATGGTTGAAGAGATAGCTCTTGTCCCTTAACACTCCTTTTTTTTAAAAATGGTGGTAGATAAAATGCCCTAGAGAGGGGCGGCACTGACTCAGGAGGTATTTTCAACATAGCAACAACATATTTTTTAAACATCTCAACTGTGGATATTGAGTACACCCTAGGAAAATTCAAAGGCGCAGATTGCATCTTCTCATCACATTTTTCATATTTTCCAATCTAGTATGAACAACTGAAAAATCCCCATCAAATAGTTCTTTATCCTGAAATTACTTGACTTTATCCTCAAGTACTGATACTAGTTTTATATTTTAATTTTCCAAAAGTTGGTCATCTACCCTTTGCAAAATTTCATCCAAATTAATAGAAAAAGCATGAATTTGGCTTGAAAGGGACCATTCCATATCTGAAATACCTTCCTACAATATTTCAAAATTAAAGTGCTTAGGTATCACCAAAGATGAAGCTGCAAGTAAATGAGAAGAACTTTGCTCATCCAAAACACTCCCTTTCCCCCCAGAAGATAGTATCTCTTTGTGAGCCTTGTGATTCAAAATTGGCTCCTCAGAGTCTCTGACATTCCTACTCAAAGTCTCAATAACTGCCCCAGCCAGAGCACTTTATTCACTCCCAATTGCTGTCGCTCTGCTGCCAGACCTTTTCTACTATAGGTGCCTACCTCTGCAGATTTTTCCCTGCATCGGACAAGAATACTGCCAATGAGTAATTGCTATCACCGTAAGGCAGCAGAGCTGTCTGTGTGTGGGTATATGTGGATGGTAGTTTTCAAAACTCTGGGCTATAACAAGTTGCCAACTATGAGGTGCTGCACTACAGTCAGCATCCCCTACCTCACGGTCCTGGGCCCAGCACTGTGTCCTGTGACCTGCTGGCTCCCAGTGTCCTGCTCCTCTGCTGTATCCTGCAACTCCGAATAAGGGCCCGTAGCTACTCACCAGTTTTATTGGACCAGCGCCCGGGATTTCCTGTTGCATGGACTGATGACATCAGCACTGCTCTAACATAAAAGGAAGCTCACTCCTCTGAGAAGGTGCCTGAGTAACAAGGTCTGATTCTTCGTTCCTCTGCGTCTGGCTGTTCCTGATTGATACTTGGCCTGGTTCCTGACCTTGCTTCCATCTGCTGCCTGCCCTGAACCTTGCTTGGCTCCTGCTTCTGAACAGACTCTGCCTGCCTCGACCTTGCCTGCCTGACCACATCTCTGCCCCACAATTCTGTACTGTGCCTTGGCCCTGTCAGTCAGAGGTCCCATGGTCCTCACTTCCAAACCATGACATGGGCTCAAGTTGGTTGCAGAGTCTGGTGTCATCAGGGAGTCTCCTTCCACTACCAGTGGTGCCAAGCATCACACAGGAGTTGATGCCATAGAATCAGGCCAAAAAATAAAGGAATCAATCAGACCAGAAACAATATGTGCTGGAACAGCAGGTGCCCTTCACAGGTGACCCTTCTGCTTCTTAATCATAGGGGGAGAAACTTCAAAAAGCCACCTGCAAACTGAAACCACTCACAAAAGTGTCTTGCTTCTAATATCTTGGATCCTCTTGCAGGATGTCAGTGCTTCCAAAGGATTAGTACCTCCAATGCAAGAAAGGGTGCACATAGCATGCAAGAAGGGTTAAACAAAGGGGCAAGCTCCTTTGTCATGCTCCATTGTATGCATGATAAAGTAGTATGCTCACTTCGACGTGCCACGCCTCTGGTGTCCTCCTGGTCCTCTTGACCCTCTCACCCAGTAGATAATGTCAGCAAGAGGTAGGGTCAGCAGTCACCCAGCCTAGGAGAAGAAGCTGCTGACAGGAAGACCAAAGCAGAAAAATAGGGACCGATGGAGCCCTCCAGTCAAGGTCCCGGACTGAGAAGACACTGCGCAGTTGCAAATTGCACTGAATGTTATTTTAAGCGCACTAAATAAAATCAATGTGCACTAAACAAAATGATATAAAATGAAACAACAACAAAAGAAAAGAAATATAACTCCCAAATCAAAATTTAATTTTATTTAATGTTTTATTTATATTCCATCTTTCATAATGAAACAAATGGAAATTTTTGGCTGCACAACCCTAGTTCTTTTTGTTCCCACGTCTTTCAGAAGAGATTTATTGAATGGATTGTAAGGGCTAGATAAATTGGACGGATGGGCAGACTAGATGGGCCATGTGGTCTTTTTCTGCTGTCATGTTTCTATGTTTCATTTTTGCTTCTCTTTTTATTATTTTATTTAAAGTTTGAAATACTCTATATTTTACCTTCCACAATTCATCTTTATTTTAGCTGTAGTGTACTCCTCCATGGTACTGCATTGCACTACTGTGGCGTCATCTACAAAATTAAATGCCTGAGTCATCACTTACAGGTGAATTTTCAAAGGAGTTATTCGCGTAAATGTAACTATCATAGCAATTTTCAAAAGCCATTGACATAAATGAGTAAGATGCCCTTATGCAAATAAATCCTATGGACAATTCAATGGCATATACTGTAGCAATTTTCAAAAGCCCACTTACATGGGTAAAGTACATTTACATGTGTAAAAACCCATTTTTAAGCGGAAAAATGCTTTTTAAAATCATGTCCTTATTGTATATCGGTGTTGAATAATTATAACATTAATATGGAAACCCTGGGGTTCACTTCGAACCACTTGGCACCTGATGACCATTAATGGCAATTACCATTAATGGTAATTGCTAATTTTCAGGTAGCCAGCTGCTAGTGCACCAGAGCATGCCTGTATGGATAAGATCAAAAACATCAATTTGAATGATGTAAAAGAATGTACAAGTAACTTGATTTAGGAGATATAATTAAAAACACTGGGGCCAATAGGCTTGAAAATTAGGACAACTTTTTCATCTAAACAGGATGTGGCTATGTCTTCCCTTCCATAACCAGTAAGACTGGTACTAGCAAGGAACCTTAAAAAATGCTAAATTATACTTGAAAAACATGCTTTTCTAGCCAGTCATGAATATGTTGGATATCTGGTGCTTGAAGAAGATATTTCCCTAGGTTTTGAGTATCTGACTCAGAGTTAAGCCACGTGTTTAATAAATACTTGTGTTTTAACATACAACATACAGCAGGAATAGGAAACTCTGGTCCTTGACAGCCACAAACAGGTGGAGTTTTCAGTCTGTTATGCAAATTAGCTTTGCTCTTTGATCTACTATATGCAAATACATCTGATGAATATTCAGTGCCACTATTAAAAAAAAAAGATCTGTTTGAGGCTGTCAAAAACTAGAGCTGCCTATCTCAAAATATAAATAAGCAAACAGTTCTACACCAATAACAGGTCCACGATTTCCTACTAATCTCCACCTGTAGCAAGGATTGCTATATCTGACCCTTGCGGTGAAATTGCCCAGACTCTCCTGAATCATATGAAACCAGGAGCTGGGTCTGGAGAAGGGGGATGGTGTGATAATAAAATTTATTAGGGCCATCTGTTTAGTGGAAATTTACCAAAAGGGCTCCAGGGGGCACTGCTCGGTCTTAAAACTGTCTCTGAAGCTGTCTCACACTTAGATAACAGAAAAACATATGTATCACTTTGTAGTTTTAGGCAACACAATGAAGAGTTATAAAATCAAGGTTAGTTAGTTTCCCAGGGCTCTTTGGAATGTCATAAGTAAGCAAATGTTTCCTTTCACCTTGTGACCTTAAATCAAAGGAGTGTTGTTTTAATTACTAGGCAAAACTGTATTTAAGAATGGCCAATTCAATCACAAATTAAGTCAGTCTCTTAGGCTTATGAGCTGACTTCCTTATGCGCATAACTAATAAAGGCTTTTGTTCATGAGAAATACAC
Organism: Rhinatrema bivittatum; assembly: GCF_901001135.1. Lineage (NCBI taxonomy): Eukaryota > Metazoa > Chordata > Amphibia > Gymnophiona > Rhinatrematidae > Rhinatrema > Rhinatrema bivittatum. The sequence continues at coordinate 549,229,355 of NC_042615.1, forward strand.
TGTCTCTATTTTCCTGTTGTCCTTTGCTAAACATTTTTCATTGCAGATGGTGCATTGGCTGGGAATCAAAGAAGAGAATGCTGACCTGGCCTGACGCAGGACAGCCGGGGAGAGGACGCCTGAGGACCTGGGCCAGGACATGCACCCGTCCCTCTCTTGATTCAAACAGAATACAGGACACAGGATTCCTGAAGGTATTTCTAATTTTTTTTCTCTCTTTGTTTTTGTGCGGTCCCATTTGTATTGCACTCACATGGAGACCTTTAAGGGACATATGCTTACTCAATTTTTTTTGCACTGTTATTAAGAGACTTGTGTATTCCTATGAATATCAAAGCGTTCAGCATTATAAAGGTACCTGTCACAGCCGTTAGCTTAAGGGCACTTGGCTTTAGAAATAGCTTGCAGCTTAACAGACAGGGCGCAAGCCTCCAGTACCGCCGGCAACATAAGAAAAAAAAAAGAAAAACCTGCTGCTTACATGACAGGGCACAGGGCAGTAAAGCCAGCAGCTAACAAACAGGGCGTTAGGCTTCTGAATAAAAATACCAGGCCCAGTGAAATACAGGGAGGTGTAATCCCTGGATATACAGCCTAAGGTAAATAGGCTGGGACAGTCTAGGCAGACCAAAATCAGGGAGACGAATTCTCTGGGAAAGTCTAGGACTGGGATACAGGGAGACGAATTCCCTGGGAATATAGCCTAGGAAAAGTGGGAAGTGCACCCCTGCTTATGGTATAAAAAAAAAGAGAGAGAAAAAGGGGTAAAAAAGACAATAAAAGTACAAAATAAAAAGTAAATGCTAGAGTAGACAAGAGGATACCAGATTTCTTTGGAAATCTTGAATATAAGGAGTATTTGACACAAAAGAAGAGTGTCTATAATCAGACAAAGAATCGCTGCTTGAAGGAAAAAATGGGAGATTTACCCAGCAAAGAAATATCAGAACCAAGGGTCCCTTACAATTCACTTTCACCGAGAACTGTAACAATCAAGAGGTTTTTTTTTTATTAGATGGTTTGTTTAATCTCTGCATTAGCTACAACTCCTGCATACAGGGAAATGGTGTCTATTATGATGCAGGGTATTTTTGAGAATTGCTTATATATCCGTAAGGAAAAGTGTTATACAAGTGTTGCTACCTATTAACCAAACTTCAAATCTCTGCTATGGTAGATTGATTTGAAAGACTTCTTTTTGACCAAATGCACTATTTCTTTTGATCTACTTTGGAGATGCCCATTGTAGACTATTTTTACTTAAGGAGAACTTATTAAAAGTGATTGTGAATTATTTATCTGTATATTTGTTAATAAATGTGTACTGGAAAAAACTGTACAAGGAAATTTAACAACAATGTCAGTTAGCCTATGGTTTAAAGCCCTTGCCCTGCTTGCGAGGCTGAGGGATTATTAGAGGAACATAAAAAAGGGAAAATGTAGTTTGCAATCTAGTTTTTTTATTTATGTCTGATTTCTGCTGTAATGCATTACAATTGTCATGGCAATTTCAGCCCTTAAAAGAGCACTGGGAGCTCGAGAGTTAACTGGGTTGGCAGGTAAAGCTCCAGGCAATTCATATGCACAGTAGGACGGTGGGGAAGAACTGGTTTACTTTACTTTTGAAAGAGATAAGCAAACTGCTGAGGAATTAAAGTTGTGGGGAAAGGTTACAGTAAGTGATTTAATTTAGTAGATTCTTTCAGAAAGTTTGGTTTCGTCAGCTTTCTCTAGCAGGCTAACATTGAATTTGGTTAGAAGTTAATAAGCTATTGTGTTTGTAAACAATAAACTTAAAAGACTTTAGAGCAGGCATAGGAAATATATTGCATTTTGTATTGAAAGCACCTAGTTTGGTTCTTGTTGATTTAAATTATAAGATTGACCTATGAGTCTGACGTGTGGGCAGTGGCTGCTTCTCAGCATGACAATTTAACCCCCATAACTTATTTCTCTGGTATGTTTGGGTTTTCAAATTATGAATTAAGGATTGTGATATATGCAGCAACTATCTGTAAATTGCAAGCACATGTACCAAGGATTTTAATTGTTTTAACCCTAATAGACAGAGATTTTTTTTTTACAGATGAGTCCTGTACAAAATCAAACCCAGGATCTGCTGCTGCTTAGATGTAAACAGTTCTCACTACCATCACAAATGTCTGCACAGGGAGCAGAATTCATGAATGGTGCTCTAGTTCCCCTGACAGTTTTCACTGCTTCACATTATATATATACATATATTTTCATCTATTAATAAACACTTAAGACAATGGAATAGTAAAGGCTTTGTTTCAGCAACTGGAGAACCTCTTTTACATTTGCAGGCTTTGCAGCAGAAGAGATTACTAAACAAGCTTGCCAATTAGCAACAAAGGAAAGCAGGATTACAAACAGTGCAGCAGCTGCATGGATTTATAGAGAACTAGGAAAGCTGCAGGCTGTACCTTTAGCAAGAAGGCAGGCTGGGTAAACCCAATTGGTACTCACTGTTATGCTTTAAAGGTTGAGATTTGATATTTGATATTATATGAGTGGTGCCAGCATGTGGGTTCCAAACTTACAGACACCTTTTTCTTTGTGACCAGGTTAGAAATGTTTCTTAACATTTGTCATTATAGTGATTTGTATACGAAAGAAAAGAGTAAAGGAGCTGAAGATTTAATAAACTCCCAACTAAGTTAGCATTAGAAGAATAAACTATGGCGTGGTAATGTAGTGACTGTAATTAGAGTTAATCACACAAAAATGATTCAGAATTAACTATAACTTACAACATTCTACCTCACCTGACAGTTATCACAGAAAGTTAAGATACTTTAGTTTGTTAATGTTATTTTTGTATTGTCTCACTCAATTTTGCCTAGGCAATATTGAAGTAGAGATGTGTTTCCTGCATTCATTATGTCTTAAAGTATTAAAAGGTAAACTTCAAATGTGTCAATTATAGATAAAAGATTACGCTTTGTTCTCAGTTTTACATAATGCAAAGACTCAGGTAATCACATTGGAACGCATGACAAAGTATGAACTCCTTTTACAATCAAGGAATATTATCTTTCATCACTGTTCTGCTCTCACCCCTGCTACCTTGTTTGTGAACCATGATTGTGAAGTACTAATGGAGTATGAATTGCAGCCCCAGGAAGGCTTAAAAAAAAATCCCTCTTTCTAATAGGGATGTGAATCGTTTTAGGACGATTAAAATTATCGTCCGATAATTTTAATATCGTCTTAAACCGTTATGGAACACAATACAATAGAGATTCTAACGATTTATCGTTATAAATCGTTAGAATCGTGAGCCGGCACACTAAAACCCCCTAAAACCCACCCCCGACCCTTTAAATTAAATCCCCCACCCTCCCGAACCCCCCCCAAATGAGTTAAATAACCTGCGGGTCCAGCGGCGGTCCGGAACGGCAGCGGTCCGGAACGGGCTCCTGCTCCTCAATCTTGTTGTCTTCAGCCGGTGCCATTTTCCAAAATGGCGGCGAAAAATGGCGGCGGCCATAGACAAACACGATTGGACGGCAGGAGGTCCTTCCGGACCCCCGCTGGACTTTTGGCAAGTCTCGTGGGGGTCAGGAGGCCCCCCACAAGCTGGCCAAAAGTTCCTGGAGGTCCAGCGGGGGTCAGGGAGCGATTTCCCGCCGCGAATCGTTTTCGTACGGAAAATGGCGCCGGCAGGAGATCGACTGCAGGAGGTCGTTCAGCGAGGGTTCCGGCGCCTCGCTGAACGACCTCCTGCAGTCGATCTCCTGCCGGCGCCATTTTCCGTACGAAAACGATTCGCGGCGGGAAATCGCTCCCTGACCCCCGCTGGACCTCCAGGAACTTTTGGCCAGCTTGTGGGGGGCCTCCTGACCCCCACGAGACTTGCCAAAAGTCCAGCGGGGGTCCGGAAGGACCTCCTGCCGTCCAATCGTGTTCGTCTATGGCCGCCACCATTTTTCGCCGCCATTTTGGAAAATGGCGCCGGCTGAAGACAACAAGATTGAGGAGCAGGAGCCCGTTCCGGACCGCTGCCGTTCCGGACCGCCGCTGGACCCGCAGGTTATTTAAGTCATTTGGGGGGGGTTCGGGAGGGTGGGGGATTTAATTTAAAGGGTCGGGGGTGGGTTTTAGGGGGTTTTAATGTGCCGGTTTTGCGATTTTTCGATTTTTAGATTTTTCACGATTTTTCACGATTTTTCACGATATTTTACCCCCCCAAACGGCAACAATACGATTCCCTCCCCCTCCCAGCCGAAATCGATCGTTAAGACGATCGAGGACACGATTCACATCCCTACTTTCTAATGCTGACACAGTTTATTTTGTAGATGGTTTTGCTCTCGATGATGATACAGGCTCGCTGCAGATTGGATATGCTGTATGTATCCAGTGAAAAGAACTGGAAGTTGGACCTCTCACCAGGAAAGGGATTATGTCTCACTTATGGGGCATTATGGACAATGAGAGGATTTTTAACAGCAAATGGAGAAATGATTAAGAATGGTCCTTTGTTAAAGTTTTGCTAGAAGCTATCTTGTTGCCTCTTGTGCTGGCAGTAGTAAAATGTGCAGGCTATAGCAAGGAAGATTCAACTGTATCCAAAGAGAATAACTTGGAAGATAGACAGTCAAGCATGCAGCTCTGACTAACAATACTGTGGGAATTGCAGGATGCCCTTTGCTAAAACACATAGAAAAAACAAAGACTTTAATATTAAAACTTTGATTCAGTGGCAGGCGCAAGATAAGGATTATTGGAAGTTGTGGGCAAAAGGAGGGGCCACTATCCAATATCAGGAACAAGATCAAATATGATTCGGCCCAAATAATGAAGAAGTGGCACCCGCCATATACTTCCCCATATTTTACTTTCTCTTCATCAGGCATCTCATGCAGCTCCTACAGCATTAGTGATTATGTTCTTTCACCACTGATGGGGGCTTGTTCTAGCAGTTATAGCTCTGGCTACTACCATATGTTCTCAGTGTATGCAATGTAATTTGTACAAGGCCTCCAAGGGCATGATCATCAGTCCTGCTCATCTAAAATGCCCCCTGGGCCCTTTCTTGCAAATCCCGGTTGATTTTATTGAATTGCCTTAAAAGTATGTACTAACAATGATTTGCAGCTTCTCAGGATGAGAAACTTTTCCAGTAATAAAGGCAGACGCAATCTCTGTAGCTAAGATTTTACTGAAAGAATTTATTCCAAGATATGGAATCCCAGAATCAATTGATAATAATCAGGGGACACACTTTGTGAATGACATAGTTGTGTCATTAAGTAATGCATTAGGAATCTCTCTAAGGTTTCACACCCCTTAGAGACCTCAAGCCTCTGCCCTTATAGAAAACTTCAAAGGCAGGCTAAAAACTAAGCTGGGCATTATCATGGCTGCAGCACACTTAACCTGGCTACAAGCTCTCCCTTTAGCTCTAATGGTTTTGCGGGCATCACCCCATTCCAAGACAGGGCTTACCCCATTTGAGATAGTCACTGGACGACCAATGGCTATTGGTCTAATGCCAAAACCCTCCACTGCTCTCATATTTTCACAAGAGGTATATCTTAACCATTATTTGTTTATGTTGCAGAAAGTTTTGACTTCACACTGGCAGAAAGTACAAGAATCTTTTCCTCCAGTGTACCCTGCATCCACTGAGAGTATGAAACCAGGTGATTTTGTTTTTCTAAAGATTTTCCAACAGAAGAACTACTTGGCCCCCAGGTGGAAGGGACCCTATCAGGTACTTTTTAACCTCACATTCTGCAGTAAACTTAGAAGGACCCCCTACGCAGATACACCTTTCTCACTGTAAAAAGAGGCTTACAGTACTACAACAGCAGGAAGCTCCGGGACATAGAACTCTCTCACGAGGCTATTGGAATGGACATGACCCTGCTTTTGCTTCTCTGGGCAAACTGCACGGATACAATGACTATCACCTACAAGAAGGGTTACTATTGTGTGGTGAAATATTGTCTGTCTGTCTGCACAATGGAACTTTGTGCATGAATGTTTTGACCATGAACTAAACACAACTGTTCACCTGTATAAGGTCTACAACAAGGTGGTGGCTCTCTCCGGGGCACATTCTTCATACTGCGGGGAATATAAGCATAAATGCCCCAGGTATCCTCCATGCTTTAACAGGACTCTACCTCGTTGTGACCTCAGCAAGAGCAGCCAGTCAGTCTATGCGATTCACCAGCCATGCCCTATGGAAGCTGAGAAAAGGATTCAGGGAACCTGCCCTACTGGTTATGGACGCAACCTCAGGTGTACTGGGAACTATACTCATGATGAGTACACCCCTTCGCCCATGTTTCTGCTTGCCAAGGCTTATATCAAAGCACAAGGCTGCTCTGTGCTGGGCCTTCCTGTTGTAACCAGAAGGAACATATCAAAAATCTACTTTCACCACCTCTGAGGTAAAAGTGAATGACAAAAGACTATCAGTTTATAGTACCTCAGGAATGTGGTTCTTTGCACCGTGGGGAGCAGTAAAGACTATTTCCTTCAAACTACTGCTCAGTTTTCCTTTGGATACATTGTACCATTGTTTTCTTTCAACAAACATCGTCAGAACTGATTTGCCCCTAAGAGGAGGCGCAGATCACTATTCGATTTCCAGATGGACTGTGATTCTTTCATCGTATTTTGAGGACTGTTTTTCCTGGTTTAAGACTTTTTGAACTTGAAAGTGCTTTAAAAAATCTTTCTGCCACTGTGAAAGTCACATTGAACAAGACAACAAAGATCAACAATTAGAGATCAAGTCTCTTAAGGAAGTAGTTTTAGATAATCGTATTGCGCTAGACTTGTTGCTTGCTGACAAAGGAGGGGTTTGTCAATTTATTAAATTATTCTTGTTTTTCCTATATTAATAATGATGGTAGTATTAGAAATCACATGCAAGCTATAGATAATTTACTGTCACACCTTTCTTACTATACTGACACAGAAAACCCCTCCTGGGATGTTTTTGTATGCACTACGAGTAAAAATGCTGGGGTAGATTTTATAAATGTACGCATGGGCGAACTTTTGTTCGTGCACCAGGCGCGAACAAAAGTACGCTGGATTTTATAAGATACGCGAGTAGCCGCGCGTATCTTACAAAATCTGGGGTCGGCGCGCACAAGGGGGTGCACATTTGTGCAACCTGCGTGCGCCGAGCCCAGCACGCGCTGCCTCACTTGGTGATGACACGATAGTGGTCCACAGCATGGGGTACACCGATGAGGGTTCCTCACTAGAGATGGTACAGTAGTGATCCGCAGTGCGGGGTACACCGATGAGGGTTCCTCACTAGAGATGGTACAGTAGTGATCCGCAGTGCGGGGTACACCGATGAGGGTTCCTCACTAGAGATGGTATGGTAGTGGTCCATACAGCGGAGGTACTCACAGTAGCGAAGGTTCCAAGAGAAACCCTGGGGAATGGGGTAGGTAGCAGTCCAAGGCGTTAGGCCCTCTGAGGAACGGATAGCCAGAGACGAGAAAAGGGCCCCTGAGGAACGGGTACCCAGAGCGTCTCATGCCGGAGAGGCAGCAAGTGGAACGGGAAGTCCGTAGTGAGCGAAGCAGATTCAGCAATGAGGGAACTCGTTGCCAAGTCGTCAGTAGGCAGGGCCAGCCGGCTTAAGTGTCCTGGAGGAATGACGTCATCTGGAGGGGATGCCCCCGAGGTTCCTGCCATGACGTGCTTAAGACTGGCTTTTGCGCGCCTAAGGGATTCCGAGGGCAAGATGGCGGTCGTCAGCATCTGTGCCGTCCATGGAGGCCTGGGAGTGGTAGGCAGGCCGGCGATAGCTGGCAGAGGCCGCAAGTCTTCCCAACGGAGTCGATGCTGTGAAGAAAGAGGTGAGCAAGAGCAGTTGCAGCTGTCTACGACCGATGGGTGTAACAAGAACATATCTAAAGTTATCCGGACTTGTATGGCTGGATATGCGTGGTCGCCGAATGAGAGTATATTTTATATTATGTCATAGAACACTCTACACACAATCTGGTAAAGCAAAGCTTAGTTTACTAAATGTTGTAATATATGGATAATAAATCAGTAAAGTAATATCAACATTGAATATAGTATCACAGTAAGCTGTACATAAATCAATACAGGTAAAAAGGAGACAGACAGAAATAAAGATAGAACATTAATCAAAAGACAACAAAGAACACAAAAGAACATCTCCCTTTTATGTCCTCCTTGTATGTAAACTAGTGTTCATAGAAACCTGGAAGACGTGGGCCCGGGCACTCTGAAAAATAACAACTTGCTCTCTGTTCCTTTCAGCTCAACCAACTAAAATAAGCAAATGCAATGCCTTATATATCCCTCTGAAAGTTAGGTGTTTTAATTTGCACTTTACCCAGGAAGGCATTTCAGTACTAGTCTTTTGATCTCCCAAATATTTTAACTCGTTATCAGCTCATTGGTATGGGTACTAGTCTTCAGCATTTGATCTTCCCAGGTGATAAGAAATACCAAATGTCTTAGTCTTTGATCTCCCCAGAGACACCAGATGTTCCTTGAGGCCTTCCCAGCTCTTTATCAGCTCATTGTTGCCAGAATGTCTCAGGAATGAAGGGAACAAATGGTGATAGTGTCATGCCTTTATACAATCTTTGTACTTAAATTATATGCAATATATTGATCCACACTCATCATTCATCAGAGCCTGTTCTGATCCATAGCTCTAAGTCTTCCGGGGATCTCGCTAAGCTGCCTAAAATCATCCTCTGGACAGTCCTGGCGATCAGAGGAATTGAAGAGTTTGCATAATGTAGACCGTCATTCCAGTTTAGCAGAAGAGAATTGGTAGTGGATCTGTACTTGCTCAGATGCATGTAGCAGAACTCTTCTTGCCACAGACCAAGATCGACCTTGCTGACATTCGGCCCTGCTGAAGGAGAAACCTTATGAAACTCCTCAGTACTGCAGCTCTTTTAGTCGGGAGAAACACTTTCACCTAAAGAGAATTTATTCATGCCTTGACTTGGCAAAGTTAACTAAGAACCTGAGTCTGAAGGAGCTGAATGGTGTTCTCGAGGGACTCCAGACCTCCTGATAGGGATGAGTCTGTCACCAGCCAATTCTCCAGGTATGGGAATGTGCAGCCTGCCAACAAAGCTATGCCGCCACCACCTCCAGGCATTTTGTGAATACCTTCGAGATAGCAGATAGGCCAAAGGGAAGCACCTTGTATTGGTACTGCATGTCTTTCACCACAAGCTTGAGGAACTTCCGGTAGGTGACATAAATGGGGATGAGTACATAAGCATCCTTCAGATCTAGAGTGCACATCCATTCCTTCAGTTAAATGAAAGGAAGAATCATTTAAGAACATAAGAAATTGCCATGCTGAGTCAGACCAAGGGTCCATCAAGCCCAGCATCCTGTTTCCAACAGAGACCAAACCAGGCCACAAGAACCTGGCAATTACCCAAACACTAAGATCCCATGCTACTGATGCAATTAATAGCAGTGGCTATTCCCTAAGTAAACTTGATTAATAGCAGTTAATGGACTTCTCCTCCAAGAACGTATCCAAACCTTTTTTGCACTTTGCCATAATATTGCACAGTTCAAAGAACAATTCTAGATTCTGCCGGCAGACATGGAGGATGCATCCTGAGGTGCTGTCACTGTCCTCCTGTTCCTGTAAGCCAGATTGAACATAGCAGGGGAGGAGGAGGGAGAAGGAAAGGAGGTGGGAGTGCAGTGAGAGAATGGCTGTGGTTGGGGGAGTGAGAGAGCGAATTAGCTAAGTGTTGGGTGAGGGGTTTGGTGCCAAGGGTGCGGGAATCTGAGAGTGTGAGCGAGGGCACTAAGGATAAGGGTTGAGGGTCAGGAATGAAGGGAAAGAGGATTGGCAATGTGAAGAACAGGACTGCAGTTGGGGTAGGTACATCTCTCTCCCTTCAAACTGAAATCTCCTCTCCCCATCTCCAGTCCTCCCTTTTGAACTCTCCATCGCTGGTCCTCCTTTCTTTTCCTCCCTCATGTATGGCTCTCTCACCTTATGCAAAATTATGTAAATATGCCATAGAATTTCAGAAACTACTGCAGATTTGCTTTGCTGCAGATTTTTTTAAAAACTTTTGCCACAGAATCTGCCCTTGAGCTGATGTTGGATGGAGACTGTGCCAGGAATCATGCAGTATCACAGCACAGAGCAAGCTAACATAGCAGCAGATCCACAATGCTGACAATATAATGTTTCAGACCCTCGGCTCATCCCCAACAATAACATTAAAAACATATTAATTTGCACTCATGCCTACCGGTATATTATTTTCAACAAAGGGGTCTATGCAGTAAAGGTTTTCTCCAATTTTGGTCTTGATTTACTAAAGCTTTTTTTCCATTGAGTGCCAATGGGAAAAATATTTTGTATATAGGGCCCAAAATGCTTTCCAGATAATGTTCTTTCCTTTTACTGTATTTGCTTTAATTATCTGATTCTCACAGTCATTCTCTGTAAACAACATAAGAACATAAGAAATTGCCATGCTGGGTCAGACAAAGGGTTCATCAAGCCCAGCATCCTGTTTCTACCAGAGGCCAAACCAGGCCACAAGTACCTGGCAAGTAACCAAACACCAAGAAGATCCCATGCTACTGTTGCCAGTAATAGCAGAGGCCATTCCCTAAGTCAATTTGATTAATAGCAGTTAATGGACTTCTCCTCTAAGAACTTATCCAAACCTTTTTTGAACCCAGCTACACTAACTGCATTCTCTGGCAACAAATTCCAGAGTTTAATTGTGAACTGAGTGAAAAAGAATTTTCTTTGATTAGTCTTAAATGTGCTACTTGCTAACTTCATGGAGTGCCCCCTAGTCCTTTTATTATCACATCTACTCGTTCAAGACCACTCATGATTTTAGACCTCTATCCCCCCTCAGCCGTCTCTTCTCCAAGCTGAACAGCCCTAACCTCTTCAGCCTTTCCTCATAGGGGAGTTGTTCCATCTCCTTTATCATTTTGGTTGCCCTTCTCTGTACCTTCTCCATTACAACTATATCTTTTTTTGAGATGTGGCGACCAGAATTGTACACAGTATACAAGGTGTGGTCTCTCCATTGAGCGATACAGAGGCATTATGACATTTTCCATTTTATTAACCATTCCCTTCCTAATAATTCCTAACATTCTGTTTGCTTTTTTGACTGCTGCAGTACACCGAGCCAACGATTTCAAAGTATTATCCACTATGATGCCTAGATCTTTTTCCTGGGTGGTAGCTCCTAATATGGAACCTAACATCGTGTAACTACAGCAAGGGTTATTTTTCCCTATATACATCACCTTGCACTTATCCACATTAAATTTCATCTGCCATTTGGATGCCCAATCTTCCAGTCTTACAAGGTCCTCATGTAATGTATTACAATCCACTTGTGGTTTAACTACTCTGAATAATTTTGTATCATCCGTACATTTGATAACCTCACTCACTGTATTCCTTTCCAGATCATTTATATATATACAAGCCGTTAAGCCCGTTAAAACGGGCTACATTAACATTTTTTTTGGATCATTTCCTTCCCCCTCATTCTCCCTCCCACCTCCCCCACTCTCTCCCCTCTCCCCTCAGTCACTCCTCTCTCTCCCCCCCTCCCTCCTCCCCTCAGTCACTCCCCCCCTCCTCCCTCCCTCAGTCACTCCTATCTCCCCCTCCCCCAGTCACTCCCCTCAGTCACTCCTCCCTCCCCCCAGTCACTCCTCCCTCCCCCCCTCTCAGTCACTCCTCTCTCCCCCCCCCTCAGTCAGTCACTCCTCTCTCCCCCCTCCCCTGAGTCACTCCTCCCTCCTCCCATTCCTCTCTCCCCCTCCCCCCAGTCACTCCTCCCTCCCCCCTCCCCTCAGTCAGTCACTCCTCTCTCCCCCCCTCCCCTGAGTCACTCCTCCCTCCTCCCCTCAGTCACTCCTCTCTCCCCCCCTGAGTCACTCCTCCCTCCCATCAGTCACTCCTCTCTCCCCCCTCCCTCCTCCCCTCAGTCGATCTCCCCCGAAGACCCGGAGCGGCCCGAAGACCCGGAGCGGCGGGAGCGGCGGCGGCGGCCCGAAGACCCGGAGCGGCGGGAGCGGCGGCACCGGCCCGAAGACCCAGAGCGGCAGGAGCGGCGGCCCGAAGACCCGGAGCGGCGGCGGCGGCATGCGCGCGAGGAAGGGACAGACTGACGATGTCTGTCCCTTCCTTGCGCGCATGCCGCCGCCGCCGCTCCGGGTCTTCGGGCCGCCGCTCCTGCCGCTCCGGGTCTTCGGGCCGGTGCCGCCGCCGCTCCGGGTCTTCGGGCCGCCGTTCTGGGTCTTCGGGCCGGTGCCGCCGCCGCCGCTCCGGGTCTTCGGGCCGCCGCTCCGGGTCAGAGGGCCGCCGCTGCCGCCGCTCCTACATCGCCATTTTTATTTTTAAGAGGCACACTGTGACCGACGTGTTCGCATGCGCGGTAGAGCTGCTCTCTACTGCACATTTGCGGCACGTCGGTCAACCTTCGTTTATTAGGTTGATTGAAAAGCACCTGCCCAAATACAGATCCCTGAGGCACTCCACTGTTTACCCTTTTCCACTGAGAAAATTGACCATAATCCTACTCTCGGTTTCCTGTCTTTTAACCAGTTCGTAATCCACAAAAGGACACCGCCTCCTATCCCATGACTTTTTAGTGGTTATAACAATAAGATTAAAAAATGATTATTTGATTTTTCAAGAGTTCAGTTTCAGACTTTCCAACCTAACATTATTCATGTTATGACTACATCAAATAAAAAATATTGATTTTTCTTAAGAATGGTATGAAATATTGAGGTGAACTGTCTCATCTGTTCATACTGTATGTGGAGGGCTGTTTAACTTGTATCAGGGTCCATTCCCTTTTCAGCCTGCACATGACTTGCATGGATGCAGGAGGCAAAGGGAGATTTTTCTCTCTGGTACCACTCCCCACCTTAGGTCTGAATGAAAGTTAAAATTGGCCTCTACTGACAGAAATACTGTAGCTACCAGCTGTCTTCTGGGGTCAATAATCAAACCTTTGCTACCTTACAATTTCTTTGGGCTATCTCAGTCATGTGTTTCTCTCATTATCCCAGAATTTCCTTAGTATCTCACAAATTCCCAGAAGCATTTCTATGGAAAGTGCAACACAACTCATCATGCCCCATATGCTAGACGTAGTCCACCCCGAATGGTCTCTAATAAATAACTGCATAACATAGACAATATTTATTTTATCAAAATAAAGGTTAACAAATAAAAAGAAATAATGTGATACTTTTTATTAGATTAACTTAATAGATTTCTTGACTAGCGTTTGGGACGTAATACTCAAGTCAGAATACATTCTATTCTGACCTGAGAAAGCTAGTCAAAAGTGTATTGCTAGTCCCGTGTTTCCCAATCTTTTCAAACCCAAGGCACATGTGCAGTAACCAAAATACTGTGTGACACATCAGCCTCCATGAAGCTAGGGTAGGACTGAAAGCCCCATCAGCCCCTCTTCCAAATTTCAAAACAAAGGGTGAGCGATGAGTCCTTTATGATGGTCCATCTCCTCTATATACAAGCGTACGAGAAGGAAGAAGTTTGTATGGTGTTGGCAGCTGGCAAGTTAAGTTACTTTGACTGCCACATGTGACTTACCGGTTTACCTCTTCTGTGTGGCTTCCAAGATTCGGTGAATCATATCCAGTGCTTAGTGCACACTATCTCCATACCACTCAGCCTGGGAAAAAAGCAGAGGCTGGAAAGTCTCAAAGGAGGAGACTCAGGAAGGGGAAGATGAGGACATGCTTTGTGCAATGTATGTGCTCTACAAAGCATGTCCAATCTATTCATGCCATGCATGCTGTCCATTAATTGCTACACTCCGGCGCTTATGCTGTAACTAGGAAGAAGAGGCCTGCATGATTACACATGTTCTCAGAAAGAAGCTCCTTCATATTTAAAAGCCAGAGCCACTGCTGGCATCTCTTCTTGCTGAGATGTGCTGAGAGCAGGTGCTGATCTGGATCTGAGCATCAGGCAGTGGTGACTTTTCTGGGGCACACCTTATCAGGTCTTAAGGCACGCTGGTTGGGAAACACTGTGCTAGTCCATTAAGATGGTATCTCTTTATTAGTTTGTTTCTATTTGCTAACTTTTATTTCTGTGCATTCAAGTGAACTAACATCCCTCAAACAAAAGGCTAGTAGAGGTACCATCGGTACACAGCATACATTTAACAGAAGTCAACGAGAGAGCAATCTCCATAGCTGGTCCTAAACTCAGGATCACAATGCCTGAGAGCTTGAGAATATGAACAGATTTTAAAATCTTTAAAAAAAGAGTTAAAAACATTTTCCTTCTTAAAGATGTCCAGAGCAGTAGTATGGAATGTTAATAGGTTATGTTTTTATTATTTGCAATGTTGTTTTATATTATGTATGTTTTAATTATAAACCGTTTTGGTCTGACATGGAAAGATGGTATATAAATAGGGCTGCCAACTGCCCTGCTTTTTCTGGACTGTATTGAAAAAAAAAGGGAGGGCTAAAATATTCAGAAATTTCCTGATTTTAGTCCTCCAGCTGTACGTTAGCACCCAAGTTTTCCCTGTGATATAGTGTGTACTTTGATAGCTACGCTATATTCAATATGCGTTGGATACGTTTTTTTGTGTCACTTGATTAGACTTCAGTCTCCGATTTAATCATAGGCCTAAAAGATTTTCAGAACTGTAGTTTGGCTCCTGGGCAGATAAAAGCAAACCTTTTTTCAGAGTTAAGAACTAGTGGTCAAAATATTAGGCTCCAAAGGGATAAGCTCAGAAGTAACATCAGAAAATATTTCTTCACAGAAAGGGTGATGGCTGCATGGAACAACTTCCCAATGGCACCAATAGAGGCAAAAACCTGTCCACTATTTTGTCTATTAATCAACGGAGTATTAATGACCTCTGAACATCTATGACAGAAGGCTGGCTTTATAATACACGGAGATGAGCGATGGGATGCTCATTCTAACCAGATAGAGGTGTTTAAAATCATGAGAGGTCTAGAACAGTAGATGTGAATCAGTTATTTACTCTTTAGGATAATAGAAAGACTAGGGGACACTCCATGAAGTTAGCATGTGGCACATTTAAAACTAATCGGAGAAAGTTCTTTTTCACTCAACGCACAATTAAACTCTGGAATTTGTTGCCAGAGGATGTGGTTAGTGCAGTTAGTATAACTGTGTTTAAAAAAGGATTGGATAAGTTCTTGGAGGAGAAATCCATTACCTGCTATTAACTGAGTTGACTTAGAAAATAGCCACCGCTATTACTAGCAACGGTAACATGGAATAGACAGTTTTTGGGTACTTGCCAGGTTCTTATGGCCTGGATTGGCCACTGTTGGAAACAGGATGCTGGGCTTGATGGACCCTTGGTCTGACCCAGCATGGCATGTTCTTAGATGTACCAAGTGCTGTCTTTTTATTTTATTTTTTCATCCAAGCACAACATAGAGAATAGTCCTTAAATACATGTGGCCATAAATTTTCCAGTTACCATTCCTGGTTTTCTCTTTTCAACTGAACATGTCGGAATACAGAAAGGTCAATCCGAATCCCACCCCCGAACAGGGGAAGGATGATGGCAGGCTGGTAGCAGCGCTGCACGAAAAACGAAAGAATCCCAGCCCGTGTGCAGCAAGGGCGGCGGCGGCCTGCACTGCGCACGCACTCATCGGCCGAGCCGGCCCTGATGCCACGCCCCCCCCCCATCTCACGTGGTAGCTTTTCCTGGCCCGCGAAGCAAGTAGAGGGAAAGAACTCCGGAATCAGCAGGCTGAAGCGGGGAGGCTACGGCGGCCTGGGATTGGTTCGCACGGCGGTTAGCGGAGTTCGGCGCGCGCTCGTTGGCCGGCGCAGGGCCGCGGCTGCGGGGAGGAGAAGGGGGCGGGGAGGGGCCAGGGGGGCGGTCTCTCATTTTCGGGACACACACACACACACACCACACGTACGCGAACACCCACAGCCACTCCCTCCTCCCCGAGGCCACGAGCCGCAGTCTGGAGCGCCCCGGGTGACAGAGCCGCGGGTCAAGATGGTTTTCGAGTCGCTGGTCGTGGACGTGTTGAACAGGTTCCTGGGGGACTACGTGGTGAACCTGGACTGCTCGCAGCTGAAGCTCGGCATCTGGGGAGGTAATGAGAGAACCCCCACCCTCCCCGTGCCTGGCTGGCAGCACCCCGGGTGGTGGGTGCCGCCGTCGGCCACGGTTCTCCTCGCTCGCCCCGTCGTGGTCTTGAGACCCTCCGCCCCCACCCCCTTCCTTCCGGTAGCAGGCTCCTTCTGGGTGCCTGGTTTGTGTGACCAGGAGGTGATCTCTGACTCAGCTCAATAAGTTTTGGTCGCGCCTGTCAGAGCCCTAGGACACGCAGCATTTTGTGCTTCTCCTCTGTCACTTCTGCTTGGAAACGCCTTGTGAAAATGCTCCCAGATACTACTGGGATCCAGTATCCATGCGCTTACTCGCATCAGCTGATTTGCTGTACTCGTGCTTGCACCCTTTTCGGGGTCCCATGTGTTGACGGGTACAGTTGTTTATTCTTTATCCCTCCAGTTTTTTTTGCACTGGCACATTTGAAATCATTCCTGAGCAGCAGTGGAGAAGAAACTGTGAGGAGTTTGGTTTGGTTTGTAAGGCAAAGCTTTAGGAAAGTGGATGTCTAGGGAATCCTGTCACGGCTGGTTCCCCCTGCCAGCTGAAGATATGCTGAGCTGCCCTGCTCTTGGGAGGAGCAGGTACTCAGCTCTGTGCATTCTGGGAGTGACAAATAATGTATATAAACAGGTTTGTGTGTGTTTATGGATTGTATGTACACACACATGCACATCATATATAGATTTGCATCACAAGTCAGTATATGGGGCCATTCTGTCTGTCATGAGTGGTTGAGCTGCAAGTTATGGTGGACTTGTGCTGCTTTTCAGGAGTGAGATAAAATGTACATATCCTATGTGTCACATTTGCCATTCATGTGCCATTTATGTAATATTCATATTATTTGAATAGATGAGAGAGAACTCATGGAATTTATTAAGTTAGAGTGAATTCATAAACACTGTAGTATGGAAACTTAAAACATTACAATATGTAAAGCTTTGTTGTAAGACTTGCTTTTTATGTGTTATGCTTATGAACCACATGGACATGATGACTTTCTAAAATCCCATTGTCTAGAGTGTGATCGGTGTTAATTTGGTTCTTCTGCCCTTTGCAAATGCAGTCCAGTCTGTTGCTGGTCATCTGTCAAGCTCTAGTTGTCCCCCAGTGAGAGTTGGCCCTAAATTTCCTGTCAGCAAGGTTGTGCTGCATGGGTGGTAAGCCAATGTACGAGCCTCCTCCCATATGTATGGCCACTGGAGATGCTGTCCTGCCATTCACTTTCTAATCATGCCAGGCCTCCTTCCTGCTTGGCCACTGGAACCTTGCAGGTGCAAACCACAGGTCCTGACAGACATCACTTGCCAAGATCCAAGCCCATAATATTAATATGTATGTATGTGTGTGTATCTATTTATATCTATGTTAGGGATGTGCAGCCCCCTAAATTTAGTTTTCAGTTGGTTTTTTTTTGTTCTGAGTTTCATTTAATATGTATTTTGATTGATTCAGTTCTTTGCTGAACCAGAATAAACATTTAAAACAAATCCCCCCCCAAAAATAATGAAACAGGCCCTCCTGATAGCTCCCCCTTGTGCCTGTCAAAAAAAAGTGTGTGTAAAATGGCTGTGTAAGTGGCTATGAAACACCCCAGGCCCCATTTACCCCTTTGATGGGGTTACTATTTATTTATTTAAAAGTTTTTATATACTGCACTAGGGGTAGTGGTCTATCCATCTTAGCGGTTTACATATTAAAACATTCATAATATCAAAAGACATACAATAACAATGCAATACATTACAGTTACTTTACAACTGGTTATCAGTATTCTCAAGCATTGTAAGAAGCAGAAGTGAGATGTTCATTCAGATATATTGTAAGCACAAGCAAATAAGTACGTTTTTAATGCTTTTTTGAAGTCAGTAAAAGGGACAGGAGAGATGCCTATTCACCTCTTGCCCTCTGACATTCCTTACAAATGGTGCTGGCTGGCCCTGAGACTGTACCATTTTGACTTGACTATGGTGTCAGTCTCTGGGCCTATTCTGTATCAGACGAACGTATATTGCTTATACATAAAATTAAAACTGGGGTGTTTTTAAGACTTTGGGCATAGGCAGAGTTCCTCTGTGGCACCACAGGAAAGAGAACTAGGCATCATAGTGGATTTTACAGCTCAGTGTGCTGTGGTGGTCAAAAAACAAACAATCGGGCCAATACAGTACAGTGCGCTCCGATGGTGGGTTAACAGTGCGCTCCGATGGAGCGCACTGTTAACCCACCATTGGACGTGCGTTTTCCCTTACCCCTTATTCAGTAAGGGGCCGAAAAATGCGCGTCCAATCCCCCAAAGGTAGGCGCTGATTTTTTCGGGCACCGGGAAAGTGCACAGAAAAGCAGTAAAAACTGCTTTCCTGTGCACCCTCTGACTTAATATCATGGCGATATTAAGTCGGCGGTCCCGAAACTTTCCAAAAGTAAAAAAAAAATAAATTTGAAGTCGGCCCGCAGCTGTTGGGTGGAAAACTGGACGCTCAATTTTGCCGGCATCCGGTTTCCGAGCCTGTGGCTGTCAGCGAGCTCGAGAACCGACACCGGCAAACTTGAGTGTCGGCTGTCAAACCTGCTGGGAGGCGCTAGGGACGCGCTAGTGTCCTAGCGCCTTCTTTTACCTGGTTTTACTGTCAGGCCTAATTAGCATACTGAATCACGTGCACATGAGAGGAGTCTTTCATAGATACTGTCTTGTATTTAGA